>NW_011888794.1:1183131-1250094 GCF_000151845.1 Pteropus vampyrus
CTTCAGTTAAATAAAGATAACAATAATGCCTATCTACTAGGAGTTTTCAAAGATTAAACAAGATAAGTATTTCCAATATGTCAAACATGTGCCAGCCACTGGTAGTAGGCCTTGAGCAGTAAAATAAACAGACTAAATAAATTTCTGGCCTTTTGGAACTTTCCGTCTAGTTAGAAAGAGAATGAACACCCAAACATTGGTGAAATAATAAATGCCAAAGCTCAATGGCACAAGAAAAGTAGTAACTGGGTGAATCAGGCTTAGGCCGATGCTAATTTCCTTAAATTTGGAGACTATGGTACCTAATGAATAAAAGGATTACTCTCATAAGCCCTGTGAGATACTTAGCTTGCAAATGTCTTTTCCCACTTCTGAATACTTATGCTTAATAATTCAAAGTACAGTACTCAAACCTATGCATGTGCAATCACATCATTTTACAACACGAGATAGTCTTTAAAGTAAATATCACTTCAGTGAATATTTCCCCCAACTCTCAGATAGATTTAAATGATTTCTTATTTCTTCTATTCTAAAAATAAATCCAAATTTAGATAGCTTGTGTAACATTTATGTATGTGAGCAATAATAAATAAAAAATGTTCTAGCCTGTGTCATCATAATGAGGAGAGGATTCATGCCTTTATTCCTAGCTGAAGAACTGCCTATTTTTCCTTTACTTTAAGCTAATTTTACTTATACTGTAATATACACCTAAAATGTATAAACATTTTTATTCCATGAATAAAGGTTTTACATACAAATATTTGTGTTTGTTTCTGAATTGAAATGCAAATTGATAATGCTATTTCTAATATTGATAAATTTGTAGTAAATATTTTTAATTGTAGAAAATAATAGAAGTAACTCTAAAGTTTCATATAAGTTTGGACTGCTCTTTAACTTCTACATTGAAAACCTTCTAAAACCTTTTAAATTAGAATTAGTACTTCTCTAAGTTAGCAACACTGTCAACCATAAAGCGAGGGGCAAAAACATTTAGCTAAGCATTGCATAAGTTCAGAAATGTTTTAACTAAAAAAAAATAATAATAATTAATTAAATTGCACAAAACCCTAATTTAAAAAGCTTTAAAACTTAGAGTTAGAGTTTGTTTGATTCAGTGTCAAAACTAGAAAGTTACAAAAGTATCAACATAAGTCAAAGGAAAAATAACGTAAAATATCATGAATATAATACTAAACTTGAGTTAAACTTTTTTCCCTCAGTTTTAAGACTAATTAGGAAGAGTTTCTAAAGGTGAGAACAAATATTAACTTTTAATGACAAACTGTAGTTAAAAAAATTCAATAAATAAAAGTATGCAATAAAAATATAGCATAGAAATATACAAATAGTGAAATCTTGCTTATAGCTTTGTTATTTCTTTAAATATTAGATATGTAAAAAATATTAAAACATTTGAAAAAAGTTGTTAGTTATAAATATAGGGAATATAAATTTGCTGTCATCTGAAAAAAGTATAAAAAAATAGAAAAAAATTCTTCATTATATTTATTTTTCCATAGGTATGTGCTCGAAAACACGCCCTGAGATAATGTAGTAACAATGACTTTTGTGCCTATTACCTGCACCATGTGCAAAGGAAAACTATTTTAAACAAATAATTTAATCAGAATAGTGATTAATACAGTTGATCATTGAACAACTTGGGTGTGAACTGCAGGACCACTTATATGCCCTTTTCTTTCAATAATTATATAATAGGTCTTCTGTATCCCCAGGTTTCACACTGATTCATGACTGAGAATCTGCAAATGTCGAGGGCGTACTATTTGTATTGTTCTACACCATTTTATGTAAGAGACTTCAGCACTTGCAGGTTTTGGTATTGAGAGGGGTCCTGGAATTGATATCCCAAAGTTACCGAAGAACGACTATAGTTAAGCTCTGGGGAAATAAGAGGTTACATGTGAATTTTCAACTATGTAGGGGGGATCAACACCCCTAACCCCCCACGTTGTTCGAGGCAGTTGTACACAATCTGAAGGACATGTACGTGATGCTATGAAAGTCTATGATCAGGAAACGGGACCTGATCTTTGTGAGAGATAGGAAACGGATCCAGATATTCTCTGATTAAGTGATGTTTGAGCTGAGCTAGAAAAATTAGAAACAATTAACAATGGCTACCACAGTATATTTCAGAGATTAATAATACAACTTGAATCATTATGTTCTACTTGAGAAGATCTTCACCACTAGATTATAATGTTTAAATGTATTATCATTTAAAACCACCTAAATATTAGTGTATTTATATTAAAATTACAGGGAAACATTTTATCATGTTATAAATTTAGTATACAACAACCAACATCAAAATATTTCTCACAGTCTATTTGCGAACAATGCCTTTCTCCACGCTTGTAGTTGGATACACAGACACGCTTGTAGATACACGATCTAATTTATTGTTAAAACAATAAGTCAAATTTTACATAATTTCAATAGAAAGCTCTTCTAAATAATATTTATAAATTTAATTGTTATTATTTTCAATAAGGATCTATGAGTAAAAAGACTATTCAACACTGTGACTACTGTCTCCAAGTAATAAATGAGTTGGCTTTAGTTGCATGACTCAGTTCTGCTTTCATTTTCTGTTTACTCCTACATCAGATTTGAAAATAATATGACAGGAACTACATTGCCAACTAAAAATACTTCACTATTTGTTTAATGCAGTTTTTAAATTATACTCGACTTTGCTACAAGGCCAACAAAAATTTATAAAAAGCTCTAAAATTATATGCAGAAAAACTTCCCTTCTTTTAGGCCAAATAGAACCTTGAAGGAGCATTATATGGTGATGTATCTGATGGATGGTTAATAGTGTACAAGGCTTACAATTTTTTTGTTGTCAGAGGATTCAGTTGGACATCAGGAGATGATTATTTTAGTTGGATATTTTTACCAATATCCAACTGTACGGTGGTAAGTTCTCTAGTCATTTTTTTCTTACATTCCTAGTATACAAAAAGAAATGTAAAGTGGTGTAAGCAAGAAGATAGAGTAAGAGGCCCTACACCTGTTTTCTCCCAACACACACACAAATACAACAATTCACAGACAATACAACAATTCACAAATTCCCTTTGTGAGAGATAAGAAACTAATTGAAATACTTCTGGATGCTGGGATAATGCAAAACCACACTCACCAAGGTTGATAGGGAGATAAGGGGCACCCTCTCACCAGAGCCCTGACCCCCAGTACAGTGCCATCTAATCAAATAGAGACCCGTAGATCCCAGCTTCACTCACGGAGGGGTGAGACTGGTTTACATCTAGTGCCTCAGCTCTCTGATGGAGTTCCCCAGAGGACCAGCTTCTGTCTCTCCAGACTTTGACCTCTTGAGGGTCCAGCAAAGTCTAGCCAGAGAATACAGGTAGTAAACACCACTGATCCCACTTCCTGCTCAGTACAAAGCAAGCAGATAAAAAATCCCAGTTCACAGCTTCCCACTGAGTAGGAAAAGCACTGATCTGTATATCCAGTGTCACAACTTAGCAAAGGCTGTCCAAAAAACTAGCATCTGTCTTGCCATTCCCAGAGCTTTGATGGGTTTGTCACAGTCTACTTGCTCAAGAGAGAATGGAGGTGGTGGCTTGGTCTGGTAATTGCCTTAACTCTGTTCCCCTCCCCAACCCGATGCAGCACCGAGCAAGGAGATAAAAATCACTGCTGCCTGCTTCTTTCTGGGGAGGAAAAGAACTGATAGAGGCCTCCAGAATATCTCACTGGGGTAATTATTGGGGGTCCTTTCCTGCATGAGGTCAGTCCATGAAAACTGAGTGAGGGGGCTGCACTGTCAAATACGGAGACACCAACACAGAGTCAAGGAAAATGAAAAAAACAGGCAAAGATGTTCCAAACAAAGCAAAAAGATTAAATCTCTAGAAACTGACCCAAGTGAAGTAGTTATGAGATTTATGTGAACAGAGAATCCAAAGTAACTCTCATAAATATGCTTACTGAGGCCCAGAGAGACCCACCTTACCAGAAATATAAAGGGAGTGTTTCAAATTGAAATAAAAAGACATCAAATGACATGACAGCATAAGAAAGTATGAAACTTTTTGGTAAAAATAAATAAATAGACAAATATAGAATGCTGTATTACTATAATGGTGATAGATAAATCACTTTTTATTCTAGTATAAAAGTTAAAAGGCACAAGTATTAAAATAATTATAACCAATAAGTTTAAATACACAATATAAACAAAAATAGTGACAACAATAACATAAAGTATGTGAAGGGAAGAAATTAGACTAGAGTTTTAAATATGATTAAATTCAAGTTCTTATCAGCTTAAAATAGACTGTTATAAATTAAGGTATTTTATGTAAGCCCCAAGGTAACCGCAAAAGAAAAAAAAAAAAGTCTATAGAAGTTATACTGAGAAAAAGAGAAAGGAATCAGAGTATACCAATATACCAATATGCAAAATATAAACTACAAGACTAACGAAAACAGCTAATAAAATGAAAATAATAATAATATCAATAACTACTTTAAACATAAATGGATTAAACTCTACAAATGACACAGACTGATGGAATGGGCATTCACTATGAATAGGTATATAAAGACCATGAACACATTCACATCGGTTCAGTTTGTGCTTTGCTACCAATGCCTATGCCATAAATTTAAGGAAAAAAAAAAAAAAGATTTCAGAGATGTTCAGACTTTGAAATTGAACATGAGGAATTGGGAATCTGTAAATAAATGACTGATGGTTTAAAATGAGATTTTAAGTCAGGCTCAAAGGGATAAAATAAAAGCCCTTGCTTCCATGAATGAAGAGAGCCTGGCTCTGTGTATTTTATGTGGCAGTTTTCTCTTTTGTAAGAAGCCACTACTATGCATAGGTCTCACTTATACTTGTACTTAAAGACATATGTATTTGAGCCAAAAATGGCAAAAGACATAAAATCCAGATACTAGAGGGCAAGGCTCACTTAAACATATTTTTAGTTTAAATGGACAATCAAACAAATAAATAGCTATTATTTAGCTATACCTTTTAGAAACTGTGTTCACTCTGGGGCTGAGGAACCGGAGTCACGATTGGGAACTCAACTCTACAAACACCAAAATGCAACCGCTATGTTGATGAACTCTCCATTATAAGTAAAGGATAAACAAATTAAATTTCTTAATAAGTCTTTAGGTAGAACCAATTTCTGATTGATTTTAATAAAGCAAAGAGACTTTTTTAAGTTTACTATCTAAAATCCAAACCCATCTCAAATCTACAACAATATATGAAATGCACAGAAGCACTGGCTCTTCCTTAGTAGTTCAAAGTTTCAAAATGCAGGATTCCCAATTTATATTTTTAAAAAGTATTTAAATTTTAACCAGGTCTTACCTTTATCAAATCATATTTGTATGTGTGTTTAACACTTGGTACAGAGATGAGAGTTGCCACTTATTCACTGCAGATTACACCTATATCACAGAGTCAGAGAAAGAAAAGTAAAAATAACAGAAGCAGTCCATGTGAAAAAAATCTTCTGTTTCATTCTATTAACAATGATTCCAGAAACAAATCATAGAATATTGGAGGAAGGAAGTTTAGTTCTCTGACTTCCTATGACATTATTAGGGAGCCTTTTCCAATTGAAAGGATTTTCCAGAAGAAAACCAAGGAGACTTACTGAAATCAATATAGTTGAGTCAGACAATTATAAGTTTTAATCAAGGTTTCTCCACTTTCTAGTTTTGTGATGTTTGATCAATTTATTTAATGTCTCTGACCTCGGTTCCTAATCAGAACTACCAACCTAACCAAGAATAGTCATCCTCACAATTTTCCTGTAAATTAAGTAAATTTAGAATTTTAGCACAGATTTTTGCGAAAAGTAAATATAAATGTATATAATATAACACCAGTCACAGAACACTGCAAACTCTTCATGAATGATATTTATTATGTATTAATTTTATCCATAATTAGTAATTTCAATAATTATCGCATGCCAAATTTGGATAGGTATTAGGTTTAACAACTCTCATAATTTCATTAATATTTCAAGTCTCTAGCTGAGTTCTGTTCCAATTTTTCTCTGAGATGAAAGACATTACGGTGCACAGTAAAAACTAAAATAGCACCGTTTGTGTTTCTTTAGAGGTGAACTCCACCATTTCTCTCTCCCACTCCTCCCACAGGCAAACTTTTCTAGAAATAGCAGTTTTCAAACTTTTTGATCTTGATACACAGTGAAAAGTTCATTTTGCAGCATATCACAGACCTCATGTCCAATACACAATCATGTAAGCAAAACAAAATGTTCTTAAAAAAATATACTCTCAAAACTATTGTTCTATTTCCTCTTAAGACATACTCTAAATAATGTATTGCTGCTGGAAGTTTAAAAACCTGTTGTCCTTAAAAAAAATAAGTTGATTAGTATGGTCCATAAAAACATTCAAATAAGAAATGATTACATTGGGTTTTAAAAATAAGTAGAAGAAATTCATGTTACTTTTGTATTATTCTCAAATATATTAGATGTTATATTGTTGGCCACAGTGTCTATCAATTTTGTTACCTTTAAAATAAAAGCTGTAATATTTTTCATTTAATAAAATTTGTAAAAGAGCAATGACATTGAGTGGTGCTTATTTGAGTATAAAGTATAAAGTAAAATTATATAAACAAACTAATTAAGTATGACATGGTCCTAACTTAAAGCATTGTCCTTTTCTATTTAACACCAGATTAAAGACATAAAGAATTGAGAACCATGTTTTATTATAATATTAAACATTTCTTATATAAGCAATAGCAATTATCTTTGTTATTTATTGAAGGATTATCTATATTGAAGTTATGAAATTATTAGCGGGGGAACAAAACATGTCAGCTGTTATTCTCCTTATTCTAGATAAGTCTGCTTTTCCTAATCTCATGCTCACTCAGATGGTATATTATATCAGGCAGTGCATAGCTTCTGGCATTTATTGAAGATTTGCTATCTATAAAATATGCCCAAAGCTTCAAATAGCAGAATGCCTAATTCCTCTTCTTCTTTAAACTACCTAGTAATTTTTTACGGTATGTCACATTAAAAATTTAAAATTACCAGTTAGTTGTAAAAAATAAACAGTACAGAAACATATATAAATGGAAAGATTTAGATTTAATACTGAGTATATCTGCTACTTTGTCCCAGGACCTAAGCATTTTTCCTTATTATAGAAACTATCTACTATGAAACAGAAAATAGAGTTTTAACATGTAGGCTAAAGCAAAATAAATTGCATTTTTTCTCATCTTATTTCAAATTTATCAATTCCTTGTTCTATTTTGTATTTGTATGCAGGACACATAATTTATATTTGAATTCCAACACTTACTTGACATTAACCTGCAGAGGATGCCAAAATCGTTGTTCATTTCTTTGATAATTCTTTGCCCCCAATAAAACATGACCAGATACTTTCATGTAAGTTAGCTCGATACCAGTTGTTGCTATTTCCTCCATGATTTACATAAAGTACAGGCTTGTGGAGTTAACCTTAATAATCAAATTAGTTATTTTCACCGTATTCAGCTCCATTTAATACAATGAATCACAATAGAGTTATTTTTATATCTCCTCAAATCAAGCCCTTGGAACACTAAATGATGTAAATGTATGAGGTGAAATTTTGAGTCACTGAAAAGCAAGGCTACTGCATAAGACATAGCACTGTAACATAATGATGAGAATGTTTTTGATGCACTCATGCTTCATATACACGACATAACTAGCAAATCACTTACCATCATTCTTAATATAAGATTGCCTATTAATCCATGAGATTTAACTGTCTCTGAAGACCTAAAAATTTCAATATTTGAATAAGTTTCTGCCTTAAGTTGTCTGCTTCAGTAATTTCATTAAGTTAGGTGTCTCCATTTATGCATAATTCACAGATAAATACTTCAAAGTGGGAAGCTATTTTGTCTTCAGTATTCAGAAGATTAAGTAAAGATGGTAAGGGCAATGGAGATTATCTAAAGAAAATATAAAAGGCTTTCTGTATTTCGTAGTGTCCTTTAAAAAATAATCTAAATTTCTAAAATTGCTAAACTCAGCATTTGAAAATAAGACGGATTCAATCTAGCCACAGAGAGGAGCTGTGAGAACCAGTCAACTGTGTAAACCAAATAAAACTCCTGTCTAAAACGCCATGAACAGATTTTTTTCACCTGTTCTTACAGTAAAGCTTACCAGGGTATAGTGGGCATCTAGCCAGCAGCAGAGAGGCAGTGAAGAGAAGTGCAAGGGGAGAAAAAGTAATTCACTCAAATAAATTTACTGGAAAGCTTTGGGCAGCTGCCAACCACGATGAGGGCAAAGCAGAGAAACAAATTATATCAACATAACTTCAGCAATGGAAAACAGAGGTATGAAAAGTGTAATAACCTTTTCCAAATGGCTATTAGAAACCCCAATTTTGAAATAAAGTACAGGCAGTCTCCAAAGGAAAAACCAGCTGTGGTGTTTTAAAATGTTTGAGGATGTTATTGAAAACCAGAAACATATTTTCCCATAAACATTAGATAATAAATGACGATTAGATCATCATGCCAAAAGCAAGTTTTCTTCCAGCGACAGTGCATACAATGGCTACAACTGTCTGAAGATAATAGTTTCTTCTGTATGTGGTGACATACTCAGGGGAAAGTACCTTCCCAATCCTATCTTAAGAGACCAGGGTCCTCTTTCCCACTGCCACAAAGTATAAGGAGGATTTTTGTGGGGGGATGGAAGTGGGGGCAGGATGAGAATTTTCTATGAAGAGTGGTCTTCAGGGCATGGTGGGATATAAGAACAGAGGAAGAGATACTGGGCACTGTCAGTGGTTATCATGGGGTGACATTAGGGTTTAATGTTGAAGACCATGGACATGATATTCAGAAACATCTTCAGACAGAGGCTGTTATTACCCTTTTTTGTGGGGAGATATATTTTCAAAAAAAAATTTTTTTCTCTTTGTGTTTAATAGGGTTGGTGCATTCGATAGTGTCTGTTACTCCATCATAGTTAGAAGTAGAATTTGACATATTATTAACAATTACTGATATTTGAATATTCTACATTCTAGACACAGAATGAAAACCAAGAATTTGAGAGAGTTTACATAAACCTGAGACTGCAAATAAAGTTAATCATAGTATCAGTGTAGGCTCAGAAAATTACTGGAAATTGACAACCAAGAAGATAAAACCAACTAAGTTGTTGAGACTAGAAATCCTTTCTGGTACTAAGTCATAATGAGGCTGATAGTTTTATCATGGTGAGAAAACCACAGAGTAGAACCAGAAATAAGGTCTACACATTCGATAGGTAGGCAGACAGAATCATATCAAAGATGTTACTTAAGAAGAAGAGTACTGCCACACTCAATTCTTTTCAAAGTCCAGACAAAAAAATGACCAAGATATCTATACATCTGAAAATAAAGACAGGGTATATAATACAAAACTTAAAGCAAAATAACTAGATAAGTTCATATGAAATGATAGTATAACATTAGAAGATTCAAGGATTTTATATGATACCTAAAGAGAGGCAAGAATAATTCCAGCGATCTACCTGTGACAAGGTAGATATTAAGAAGAGCTGGCTGAGGTGAGAACAGGTGAACAGTGTCAAAAACCTGTAAATGAATGGTACAACCTGACTTATAATTGGGAAATTAGATTTGAATAATTTTACCTTTCACATTTACTTTTTTTTGTTTTGCTTAGATCATATAAACAATTAATGATACAAAATAAATTATATGTGAAAAATAATTTAAAAAGTATTAGTTTCACTCCTATTTTCCATTTATGTAGGAAACAAAATGAGTTAAATGAATTTTCCAACTGTAAAAATAGTATAGCAAATTTTGTACCTTTTCATGGACTGTTAATTACCAGAGTTAAATGAATAAATTTTAATATATTTCATTATGTATAAGGACTAATAAATATATTTGTAATACTGAGTTTATTTTTATTAATGTAAAAGTGAAGAATTAAACTAATTTTGAAAATGACAAACATAAAAGTTGGAAATGAACAAGTCTAACAAAGTCTATTAAGAAAGAAAAACACCAGTTTAAAAATACTTCCAGTTTTTCACTAAAAATAGAACAGAATAATACTGGGAACAGAAGACATATAGAACTTTGGTTCTTATAAAGATGGGTCAATCTCAGTGAAAATTTGTAATGTATAGTTTACTATTTTAAATCCTTTTAGGATATTTTTTAAAGTAACAGTAGGTGTTGAAATTTTGTGTATTTCAGAGTTTTGACAGAAAATGGTTTCAAATTTTACTGTATTTTTAATTTGGTAAATCAGATATGATAAAGAAGCATCATTGTCAAATAATAAATTTTATTTTGCTTAAGAAAAACATTTTAGAAAAAAATTATCTGTAGATTGTCTTACTTTTAGAATAAAACCAAATATTTTACTTTGAAAAATAAGTTTGATTAGAGAAGAATTTGATATTTTTAATATTACTCAATACAACACCTTTAAAATTATGCAAATCATCTATTAAATATATATTTCCAGTTTTAATTATGGTCATCCTAGTGTATACCTGATCTAAGAAGATTCCTCCTACAATTCCACTATATACAATAGAAAAACATTATAATTATTATTATTTGGTAAGAAATGACATGCCAAATCTTAATCATAATTGTTTTTCATTACTCATTACATTTATTACTGATAGCTAAAATATTTTTTTTATTTTGCAGTTTCATATATATACACATATATGTGTGTGTGTATGTATTTATATATATATGTAGTCATTCAGACAAATGAAATGGCACTTCTGATAAAATTTTACTACTAATTTATCTTGAAAAACAGTTCTTGTCTAATTATTCCCTTTTAATAATTTAAGCACTTTGACATTTTTTTCTGCAAATTACTTTTTATTCAACACATTGAAATAACTGATTGTTTTCTTCATTGCAAAAGAAAAAATAAATATTAAACAAACTATGATAGAATCCAAGGACCTTTTTTTTAGATATACAATAGGCACTTAAAAATTACTGAATTCTGCTTAAGGCTTAACCTTATAATTTTTATTATTGCATGAAATTAAATAATTATAAGACACACAGCATACTCAGTAGCATACATTATAACAGTAGTTGCACAGGGATGTGGAATAAGTTAAAGTTGCTTTCTAGCCTCTAGAATTTGAAATAGATAATGCATTTGACCCTCTCAACACAGTAGACTCACTATCCCCAGAGAGCACTTTCACTGGCTTGTTAATCTCTCTGTCTAAGTAGTAACCGGTGCACCAATATAATAAAGATCAAGTTGGTTAAAGTATATCTGGTCCTAGTTTAATACATAAATACTTCCGACAACAAAGATAAAACCAGAAAATACCCAGAGGTATCTAAGCAACTGCAGAGTGAAGATAAAATTATTCAACTTAGTGGAATTGCTGAATTTAAAGCCAATATAGAAATTTTATCAGTTTATCCTGAAAGAAATTGAAAAATGTAGTACTTCAAATAATATATTGTGGAAGATGAAGTGCTTAACTTGCTGTTACGGGTGTAGCTGTCTGTGGACTTACTCTTGTATGCCCACTGAAAAGAGAAGGTAAGTGATGAATCTTTCAGAGATACGACTGCAATTCTTCAAAAGAATCCCGAAAGTCGCTGCTTACTGTGTATTCAGTGTTCATAAATATTTCCAGCTATCTGAATATTAACCATTGTGCAAAGGTGTAAATTTAGGCTTACTGAAATATAGATATGTTGTAAATATAGATGCCAATTTTCAGGTTTATTCCATGAGTGCACCACAGCTTAATAATGCAAAGGTAATTGTTATCAGAAAGAGAATTGTTTAATCTTAACTTTATGAAATTGCCTAATCACTTTGGGGTACACAGTAATTAAGAAATCAGATATTTGATCCATGCATCTAATTAAAATTCTCTCCTGCTAGTTTATTAATATACCTTTTTTTGTCACTTGAATTTAGTCAGGCATTTAAGCTCATCATGTCCCAATGTAGATATGTTACTGTCAAATCTGTTTATAATATTGATTCATCTTTAGAGTCTCACAATTCATTTAATTTTTAAAAATTTATGATTTTTACATACATGTATTAAGTACAGCTTATGAGAAAGATCTGGCATTTTCTATCATCCCCATTTTATAGATAAGAATACAAAGGGCAAAAAGAGATAACAGGTTTTTTCTCAGATTCCCAGAGCTACATATTGATACAGTGAAAACTAATAATCTTCCCATTGTGTTACTCTCCAGTTAAAAATACTTAACTGGAAATGATTTTTTTTCCCATATAACAGTGAGCTTTCCTGTAGTATTTTTGAGATAATTTCAAATCCTAAAATCATACTAAGTTTGCAGTCTTCAATGATTACTCAAAGAACTGACACAGAAGCACGGCCATCTTTTAATTTTGATTTAAAATCATTTGACAGTTACGCAAGCTGTAAATAAACTGTAGTTTACCCTCCCCTTTGGTTTGTATTATATATTCATAATTGTCTAAAGTCAGTGAGCTCCGCAGAAATGCGCTTACACATTGAGATGGATCTGAAACTGGTACAAAACCTAGAGAGCCCAACTGGTCTCCAGAAGTTAATTAAAGAGGTAGGGACACAGTCCGTGCTCCAGCCAGACATAAAATAAAGATCCCTTTATTTTTCTGTTTCTGTGTGCCACTCTTCTAACTTTGGTGTGAATTTGCTTCCAATAGCGCATGCCTGTGGCTCATCCTGGAGGACTGCCGTTGAGCCACTGGAGCGCCCAGCCTCACTCAAAACTAGAGAGGTAGAAGTCTTGGGTGTTTCCATCTCAGAATATAGAAGCCAGCTCCTCTGAAACAGTGAAAGACAAATGGAGAGCATAAACTCCCCCTGCTGAAATCACACTGAAATCACACTTTTTCTCGACCTTTCAACTCTATTCTGGCTTCCTCCCCATCCTTGACAAACTTCCCCTACTCTCTTGCCAGATTCTCATAATATGTCAATTGCACATGAGCCTCTATTTCAGGATGTGGCACTCAGCCAGCGACAGTCGAAAATTCACAACCATTCCAATGCAGCTGCAGACCTGAGTTCTGTCGTTAAGTGAGAGCACGTTTCCCTGAGGTGGTGGGGGGTGAGGGGGACGCTCCCAGAACACTGCCAACACTTACCTTTGTGCTTCTCCATTTTCCTGTGCTTCAAAAAAGACCTAATCCTTCCATTAAAAAAGAAGTTTGCCTCTGAAGACACTAATAGATTTTGTTTACAGTCAAATTTTACAGGCCCGGCAGTCATTCTAGACAAATTGAACTTAACAGATTTGCTTTCAATCATAATATTACTTTCAAATTATTTAGATAAGGCACAGTGACACCTTTAAACTAAGAACAAAAATTAATGGCATGGATATAATTTCATATAAATAAAGAATCCTGATAAATATTTCTTTTGGAGGTGTTTAATTAAAAAAAAAAAAAATTTACACCCTAGATAGCAATTGGTGATTTGAGAAACTGTGCTAAATCATTCAAACTCTTGAAGAATAAAAACCTTTCTCAGAATTTCTTGAAAGAGATAATTAGTTCTCTCGCAGATTCACTGGATTGAGAACTCTTGCTTATTCTTAATATAATGATACTTATGATACTTCATGTTTAATTGAAATTACTTTTATATTATTAGTCATCATTTCTAATAATTAGGTATTATTATTCACGTTTTTACAAAAGTAACTGAAACAAAAAATTTCAGGTAGTTTAATTTTACATAGTAGGAAGTAACCCAGTGAAGTCTTAAATATATAAATTTGATTTCTAAATTTCATGTTGTTTAGAATGCACTAAAATTCAAAGGGGATTATTTAAGCAGAAGTCCAAATTATACAGATGAAGCAATTTTGCTCATAGTATCCAAAGGAGAGAGAAATCTAAGAGTTGCATCCCCTTTCAAAAATTTGGATAATTTTACACATTCAGTAGGTAATCATCTTATAGAACCTCGAGTGTGTACACAACGGCATATTTTTAAAAGCTCACATTTAAATAAAATACAAATCCAAGCCTTCAACCTTCAAGGCTGTGAAGAAATTCACCTATTCTACGTCAATATTAAGGGCTTTTCAAACTCTCCCTGTCCCCAGAGGTTTTCGAAGTCCCAGGTTATATTTATAGACTTTAAGAGGTCCACTTGAGAAACTCACTTGAGAAGCCCACTGTCTTTAGGACATAAGCAGGTGAAATAGCCCTGATGCTCACATGGCACGCCAAATAGCCAGAGAGTTGCTGCTGAGACTTGGAGGTTTGTGCCTAGGATACAGCTTAGGTGACAAGGCATCATCTCCCTTTCGTCTCTCAGTATCTCACCTACGCAATGGCACACAGTGAGCTTCTCTACTGCTTTCTGGACATGCCAATCATATTAGACTTCTAGGGCTATCATAATAAAATACCACCAACTGCATGGCCAGAAACAAATCCTCTCATCTTTCTGTAAGCTAGAAATCTGAAATCAAGATGTTGGTAGGGTTGGCTCTTTTTGAAGGCTCAGAATCTGTTCCATATCTCTCTCAGCTTCTGGTGATGGCTGGCAGTCCTTGGTGTTCACTGGCTTGTAGATAGATCATTCTAATCTCTGTCTCTATTTTCACATGGTACGTATTTTCCTCCCTGTATGTCTCTTCTCCTCTTCTTACAAAGAGGCCAACCATGAATGCTGCGTTGGGTTGGTTTTGGATTAGGGCCCACTCGAATGGCTTTGTCTTAACTTGATTACAGTTGCACAGACGCCATCTCCAAATAAGGTCATATTCACGGATACTAGAGGTTATAGGGCTTCAGTGTATCTTTTGGGGGAGAAACAATTCAACCCATAACAATAACTTTCAGATTTACTCCATGTGATCAAACGTCCTCTCTTCCTGTGCTCAAAGACACTCCTCCTCCAGTCCCCCTTCTCCCAACGTATACTTGCCCAACTGTTTTGACAAACTCGTATTTCATAAAAATCGGTATATGGAAGAAAGAGTAACTAATTCAGAACTAAATAATGAGGATAAGAAAAAAAAGAACTTGAAAACTCTAAAAGAGAGCTTTCAATTGTTAACAGAGAAAAATATGTTTACGTAAAATAAATATGGCAATTGCCATGTACTAGCACTGACCCCATGTACTAGCGCTCATCCCAAGGGTGAGGTTACAGATTACTAATCATTTATCCACATAAAATATAGAGTGATGAACAATTCACAGTTGAAATAAGATAAACTACTTATGGATAAAAACTAGATTAAAGTAAATAATTTATCGAACAGTGTATAGAAAATAGTGTTGATCAAAGATATTCACTTGAAAGGAAAAAAAATGTTTTACTCATCTTCAGAATATTATCCAAAATAATTTTTATATGTATGGGAGGCTTTCTGAGATATTATATCCAAATATGTATATATTAAGTAAATCATTCTGTTAGCAAAAATTTATTGAGCACCAATTGTGTGCCAGGGACTATTCCAAATGTCAAAAATAAAGATTAAAAAAAAATCATTTCCTCATAGAGTCAACGTTCCAGCTATTAATATTTAAGTAAAAATAGAAGTGATATGAAATGGTGTAAGAGCTAAGAAAGAAAATAAAAAAGAAGTGTGCAGAATGTTCCAGGAGACAGGGAATTGCAAATTTAAGACAAAAGGTGACATCTGAGCCAACATTCGAAGGGACATGAGTGAGTAAGCTTTGCGGATATCTGGAAGAACTTTAAACATCTTGACGATGAAATGTGCCTGGAATACATACGAAACATCAAAGAAACCAACATGGATAAGGGAGAGTGAGTCAGACAGTAAAGGAGATAAAATATTAGGTAAAGTGTCTTTATCACTGTTAGAATCATGCTTTATACGTCACATGTGTTGGGAAGCCAACAGAGGGTTTTGAGCACAGAACTAAAAATCTTCATTTTTACAGTATAGAGGGATTATTATGGTTACTTTGGTGAGAATAAACTTTAGAAGGAGCAAAGATATTATGATCTTTTAGTAGGTTACTGCAATGATCTAGATAAGAGATTATGGTGGTTTAGACCAGGTGTGACAATGGAGGTGTCAAGAACATATGTGGTCTAAATATAACTAAAGGGAGAGACAAAAGAATTTGTGAAAAGACTGAATTTGTGACATGAGACTAAGAGAGAAGGAAAATTTTAATATTTTTGGCTTAAGCGATTAAAGGATGTGGTTGACATTATACAGCATTAAAGGTTGTGAAAGGAATAGGCTTATGGGGGAACAAGTGGCACAGTTTTAGACATGTTAAGTTTGATATGCCAATTTTACTTCCAAGTGAATGTGTCAAGCAGTTGGAATTAAATGTGTAGCTCAAGAGAGGTCTGTGCTGTAGATATAAATATGCTAGTTGTCAGTGTGTACAGATAATTAAAGCCATGATGCTAAAAGAGATAGATATTCAAAGAATTGCATATAGAAAGCAAACAGAAGTGTCTCAAGACCAAGCCCTTGAATTATAAAGGATGGAATCTTAAGAGACAAGAAAAATGAAGAGAAATCTGCAAAGAATACTAAAAATGAACATCCAGTATGGAAGGACCAAAAACATAATGGTATTGATCTAAAACTCAAGTCAAGAAAGACCTTGTAACTGGAAGAAAGGTGTGATCAAAAGTGGGAAATGTTATAAATAATGAAATATGAGATCTAAGAATTGACTATTAGATTAAGAATTTTAAGTCAAATTTTGATAGAAGCAGTTTCTGTGGCATGATACAATCAGTGGAAGGAATGAAATTTGAGATCATAAATATAGGCAACATTTTTTCAAGAAATTTTGTTGCAAAGGAGAGTGTATCAGAGAAATGAGATTGATATCAATAAAAGTAAAGGGTCTGCATCTCACCTTCCTTGCAATCGTACAGTTTTGCTTGCTGTAGTTCTGTGAATGATGGCAGAAGACCCACCACTACTGGGCAAGAGATGAAAGACAGTTTATTACTCACAGCGACAGCAGCAGCCACAGTTTCAGCATTTTTATGTCTGTCCTCTGAGCCTCAACTCCCACATGCAGTGATTAGTTATAGGAGAAGTCTGAGTTTAGGGATCTGAGTCTTTCATAAAGGTCTGTAAGGAAGTTTTCCCTCTGCTCTGGCAGGGGACAGTCTCTAATGTCCAAAGTTGATTCCCATACAAACATCCTTGAAAAAATAACTTGGAACAAAGAACAGTCAGTGCCTCATTTTGCAATATGTGCACGAGTGTGACAGACCCATGGAGAATTGTCTCCCAACAATTAGCGGAGGTTTTCCCTTAATGAAAAAACAAACAAACAAACAAAACAAAAACTGTATCTTTGTATGTTGACAGAAATGATTCAGTATGGAGGGAAAAATTTATGATGCAGTGAAAAGAGAACAATGTTTAGTGATATGCTTGAGTAGATACAAGTACATGAAATCTACTGGACAAGTGAATGATTTGGTCTCAGATACCTCTAACAATAGATCTTCCATGGTAATAGGAAGAAAGGCAGAGCACATATACACACGTACTGGTAGTGAGACATGTGAGGCATTGGGAGTCGGTGGAAGTTCTCTTCTGATTGTTCCTATTTTCTCAGTGAAATAAAAATAAAGATAAACTGCTGAGAATAAGATCTGGATATAAGACATAAGAAGTTTTAGAGGGAGAAGATATGAGAGGTATTCAGGAAATGTACAAATATACACAGAGAATCCAGAACCATTTAGGAGCAGACAGGACTATGGCTAACATTTACTGTGTTAGATGCCTTTTGTTTGCCTCCTGCATCCTATGTACCACCAGGTTGCTCTCTGCTCATAGATTTTAGCCCTTTTCTTAAGTTCACAATTGAATTAAGCCAACAGGTACTCACTAAAGGAGACTGAAGAGACAAAGGAAAGTTAGGTCATGGTATTTATTTCTTAGACTATGCCTCCCTCAAGGACCAATTTAGTTGGCTGTGTCTCTTAAGTTAAAGTCACTGCTCCTCTGAGGACAAACTTTTTCTTCATTTAGTTTCTATTAATATTCCCCTGTCTTTGGATTATGAGGCTCACAGTTGGTAAGATGTTTGCTACCACCAATTCTGGACTACTGCATGGTCCCTGCCAGTTACATACTTTTGAAAAAAAAAATTTAGTTAAAAAATAACGATTTAAAATATCGTTCTGTGAGTTTGTGATCTTCTTCCTGTTGAACTGTGAATAACAAAACTACAGATACTATTCACTTGACATTTTGTTTATCGAGTAGGTGAATATATAGAGATTCTTCAAAGTTCAGATGAATTCAGTTATACTAGACTTGGTGGATCCCTGATGTCGAAATGATGCAAATCTGTCATGCTCTCTGATAATTGAATCCATTCTCTCTAGTCTCTCTGTATATTCTAACATGCTACTGTCCAGAGACATTTGCTCCTTCAAACTCATTACAGGACTTAAGGGGCAGCATGGTAGCAGATGCTCAGTGAGAAATTTAGTAGTTTTAACAATTTCCTTCAGGCTCTAATTCATAACAACCTCCTTTGACTTTAAAACAGATTTATTACACTCAAATTTCCCCAGGATGCATAATGTTTCTTAAAACTTTCTTTCACCATGTGGGAAGATTTTATCACATTTAAATTTGGCCCTCTAATCTTAAGTTCTCTCTTTGTGACCTTCCTATTTCATTCTTTACTTTACATCCTCATCCTCTCTATTCTTCTTCACCATCCCTCAAAATTCTAATTGGAAGACACGCTAAGCTTCAAAATTGAAATATATTGAATTTATATTCTAGATCTCACTTTTTCTACCGTTGTTTATTAGAGCACATTATTTTACTTCTCTGAATCTGTTTCCAACATCGTTACTATTATTAAATGTTAAAGTATTAATTGATATATTAAATTATAATAATATTTTCCTCAAAGTGCCTTTATAAAGATAAAATATGAAAATCTAGATAAAGGGCATATTACCAAAAAGTAATTCAATAAATGCTATACTCTTTTTCTTTTCTATCTACACTCATTTCATGGTGATCTATGCAGCTAAACTTCTAACGATAGTATAATTTAAGAACAGCATTTATAACATTCATATTTTACAAGTACCATAAATATACCACTAAGATTTAAGAAAAAAATTTTTAAAGAAGCTATGTTTATAATTAAAATGCCATATCTATATTTTGTTACTACAACCTAAATCCATATGTACTGGGTGAGAGAAGAATAGGGGGTATTCTTGCAAGTAAAAGCAAGCATCTGAAGATGGTGGATATTTTAACTACAAAACCTAGTGCTCCATTAAACTGGGAAGAATTCTTTTTGATGAGATGAGAAAGAAGCCATTGTCAAATACATGATAAAAAATATGATTTTAAATTCGAGAAAGAAAACTTTGCTTTGAGGTATGTATGTATAAAAGATAAACGATTGACAGAAAGTTGGTTTTTTTTGTCTCAGTATTTAAGATAGCATGTCATGGTTCCTTTTTAATACTATACTATGCTAGATCATCCCACCGGACAAACACCAGCTGAGCTTCTTCTGAAATAACAGCAATGCAAGGCAGGACTTCAAAAACCACAAGGTTTGATTCTATACATAGAAAAAAACTTTCTAAAGTAGTGGAAAGAAAATGCAAAGAAGTTCTACTTTGGTCTTTATACTTCAAAAATAATTCAAAATAAATAATTCTATTTATTACTGAAACACAGTAAGGTGGGCTCAAGAATAAGACTGACTTACCTGGATTATGTGCATAAACTAAATGTGTATGCTAAAGATTTATGATGCAGGCATTGCTTTTCCTCAGCAATGGTTATAGAAGAAAAGCTTTTAGTGTTAGTACCTAAGACTCACTAAAAGTAGTATTTGTATTTTATAAATAAAATGGATGATGATGTTTTCCTATTTATGTGTTATGCATGTTTTATAAGAATATAAAAATATTGATAAAATTGAATCAAAATCATTGAAATTAGGTAATGTTACCGGTTTATTATTATTATTGTAGTTCTGGTGAAAAGGATAAATTGTCACTAACTGGAATCTTTAGAAAAGATAAAAGGAAAATATACAATACCATAATAGGAGTTTTCTATAGTTGTGACCTAGAGATAAAAATCCAAAGACACTCTTAAGAAATGTGAAATACACAGGAATATAAATATAATCTTTAAAATACTTTAGTTTTATTATTTTTCCGACAAAATATTTTTGCATATTAAATAACACTCTTTTAATAATTTCTAGGATGCTCATTTTATCACATTAGAATGTAATGCTAAACTCATAATCCTGAAGTCCTACTTAATATTATTAATCAAAAACTAGTTTTGAATTCTTACAGTGTGAAAGTCACTACTTTTTCCTGTGTATGCTTTTTCATCAAGTAGACATTCTCCAATGTTTTAAATTTTCAAGAAAAATATACTGTTTAACTGATAGTTAATTAAGCATTAAATATTGAACTCTATACAAAATATTTAAGTTGTGACATTCTTTTGCTTCTGACTAGCTGTATGACAATATGCATACCACTCATTTAGCTGAGTTTTAATAACTTCATTTATAAAATGAGGAACATAGTTTATATTAACTAATGTCTATTTCAGGTAAATAAAATCAAAGAACAGAGAGGAAGAGAGTTAAATTGTTTCATTAGAAAGAAAGCTTATATTTTGTAACAGAATATGTTTTAAGAGAGAAATTTTCTAAAACAGTGTGTTTTTATTTTAAAGTCCAATTTCTGATTAAGCACCATGAATTAAAAAATATGCATGAGACTGAAAGAGAGTTTTGTAGTTGGGGTAGGGCAGAGTAGTGTGGTACAGGTGTATAATTTCCAGTGAACTAACTTAATACAAGGATGCAACTTCGAAACTTGCAATGCAAGGAAAAGAAACCTAGTCTTCATGCACTCAGATATCAGCTGTATCAGCAGACTTTTGAGAGTATCTGAATGGCAGAGAAATCAAATTTGACATCATTAACAAGAAACTGAATAGCATATAGTTTACGTTTCACATTAAAAGATCTATGTGGCCTAAAATCCATACAGCTGACAGTGAAGCAAATGCTTTAATTTGGGGAAGAAAAAAAAAAACACCCTGATTTTTATTACTACATTAATAAAGATTGTGGTGCTAATGCATCAAATTTAGCTAGAAACAGGTTTAACTGAAGAACCAATAATAATAATAATAATAATAATAATAATAATAATAAAGCAACACTTTCTTTTGGGTTTAATTAGTTGTTCAATCAAATATGTACTCAGTTAAGGCTCCACATTTTTCACCATGAATTGGAAATAAACTAACACTACTGGGAAGCTGCACTGAGCTACAGAGCTTGTTAGGTGTTATACAAACCCCCTAATGATCCAACCTTTGGCATAATCAAGACAGTCAACTTACTGAGCTACATGAGGAAAACTTTTCCTAAGTTCCTCAGCTGCAAGCTCTCCTTATTCGTCTCTTCTTCTTTACTTATTTTAGTTTTCAGGTAAATTACTGTGCATACTCAAACCTATATGTCCTTTTCCCTCTTTTCCACTCTCTCCTTGTAATTGCAACTTCCTTCTCTTGGAAAACAAATTCTGGTTTTTCAGCAGTGCCTGGTGATCTTACTACTTTTCTCTATTAATCTTAGTTTTTCATTCATCTCAGTGTTGAGTTAGCCCTTTTACTCAGCATCTTCCTTCCCCCACAATTGCGTTCTCACCTTTAGCTTACGATCTTCCTTTTTTCTCATAATTCATTAAAAAAAGCATAAAGTAGTAATATCCAAATTATATAAAGAATTCATATATAAAAAAATGGGCAGAGAACCTCAACAGCCATTTCTCCAAAGAAGACATACCAACAGGCATAGGAAAAGATGCTCAACATCACTAATCATCAGGGAAATGCAAATCAAAAACCCTTGTGCAGTGTGATAGGATTGTAAATTTGTAAAGCCACCATGGAAAACAGTATGGAGGTTCCATAAATTATTAAAAATAGAACTGACATATGACCCAGCACTCCCCCTTTTGGGTATTTATCTGAAGAAAACGAAAACACTAATTCAAAAAGATATATACACCCCTATGTTCATTGAGGTATTATTTACAATAGCCAAGATACGGAAGTAGGTGTCTCTTATATATATATGTATACATATATATATATATGTATACATATATATATGTATATATACGCACACACACACAGACATATATACATACATACAACAGAATATTAGTGAGCAATAAAAAAGGATGAAATCTTGCAATTTGTAACAATATGGATAGACCTAGAGGGTATTATATTAAGTGAAATAAGTCAGACAGAGAAAGACAAATACTGTATGACTTCACTTATTCTTAAGATTAAAAAAAAATAAATAAATGAACAAACAAAACAGAACAGAAACAGACTCATACATACAGTGGGCAAACTGATAGTTGCCAGAGGGGAGTAGGGTGGGGAGATGAATGAAGAAGGCGAAGGAACATAACAGGTACAGACTTCCAGTTATAAAGTAACGTATAGCACAAAGAATATAGTCAATAATATAATAAGTTTGTATGGTGACAGATGGTTAGTCGACTTATCGTGGTGATTACATCTGAATGGATATAAATGTTGAATCACTATGTTGTACATCGGAAACTAATATCATAACTTATGTCAACTATATTTTAACAACAACAAAATGTAATTTCTCAATCGGGACTTTATCTTCTGGTAGTTCAATCTCATCTTTTGATAAAATGAAGAGAATGTCCACAATTGTTCTGGATCCCTTCCCTTCTCATCATCAAGGACTGCCTCTTCACTTATCCTTCCTGCTCCATTATTATCTGCCATTTGTTCTCCTGAATCTATCCATCTACAAAGGAATGGAAACTCTGCTAAAACCATTAAGTTTTGATCCAGGCAAATGCCAAGGAGTTTCTGAAACTCTGAGCTCTCACATGCTACTTTTTCTCACTATTTTTCAAACTGACATTTCCCTGATTGGATCTCTGGCCTTTGACTGACTTTAGTTCTGCTTCTCTAGCTGTAGGAAACTGTCTCAGACTGAATGGCCCCCTGTGGTCAGTTGAGTTTTGTTAGGTCTCTGGATAGTTTATTTTGCCATACAAACTATTTTTGCCATGTATCCTTTCTACACTTGTCCTTCAGCAAACAGACTATCCTATAGCTCTCTTAGGTCAAGAACATAATGTATCTTGCTCTCCTGGAGATTTTTTTTTTAATTTGTAAATTTTTTTGTTTCTTTTTTCCCTCAATGTTTGCCTCCAGGGCATAAATCTCATTTTCATTGCTACAACCTGGCTAAGCCAAGATATTCTTGCAATAACACTGAATCCTTGGAATGGCCTTCAAATTGAGTAAGGCTCCAGGATAAACACCCATCTTCTCCGATTATGAGATTGCTTACATCTAAAGCAGACATTCATGCACGATCTCACATAAAGCCTTTACAGTCCTCTTTTTGTTTCTGCAAAACTATACATTCATGCTCTTTAATATATAAAGTATTATAGAGAATATTTCTTCTCATATATTTCTCTTTTCTCTAATTATAAAATTAATGTGTGTTAACTGCATTAAATTAAAATACTTAGAAACATAAGAAATTAAAAATTAAAAATATCCAGATCTTATTTTTAATTCACTGGATAGGAAACACATTAAAGTTTATGATGTATAACATAATATTCTTATATTTATAAAAATATTTTCATTTTAATTAATTTGTTTTGAAAAAGAAACTTGTAATAGTTATCACAGTATACCATAGTTTAACAAGGTGCTAATTACCTTTCAGATATCAATAAAGATCAGAGTGACTGCTCTATTTGGTTTTGAAAGGTACAAATCATTTAGGGTAGGGCAACATAATTTACATTGACCTGTCTAGACCAATCATGCTATTTTTCTTTCAGGAGGGATAATTCTCCAGGAATGTACACTTCAGTATGGCATGTAGTACAATTTCTAAATATCGGATCAGCTAGCCAAATAGTCATTTCTGTAGTACCAGTCTAGAGAGGTGCCACATTTCTTCTATGTAGTCAGTCAAACCAGTAGCTTCTTGCTTTTTTAAATTTTCAAATTAAATGTCAGAGAAAGTCAAAGAACCCATACGACAGACTCCCCTGATTACATTCCAAATTTTCTAGTTTCATAAATCAGACTTTTTGTTTTGAAATTACTGTTTGGGTCTATATATGTGAGATTTCACAGAGACATAATATAGTTCTTTTCATACTAAGATTTGGAAAGAAAATACATTTAATTCAAGTGGTAGTCTATCCGTTTAATAGAAGTGGTAGAGGGAAATCAAACTGAATCTCAGGGAACACAAAGAAGATGATCCTAAATTTCTTTCACAGTCCGCTTTGGATTTGTTTTGTTAGTCAGAAAACATGACCTATAATCTCCCACTTTTACATAAAACTAGCATGTATGCCAAAGCATATGTGGTTCAGGATGATAACATATAGTGACCTAAGAAACAGCCTTTCCACTTATGTCCCATCTTAGCTTTTGAAATTAGCTGAGGCAACTCTTTTTGAGATATTTAAATTCTACCTATAACAATCCTACGTATTCTTTTCTACAGAAAGAATAACTGTTACATAATTTCCAGAATCTCTGTTCCAGTATAGTGCTCATCTATATGTTTTTAATAGATTAAACCATAGATTTCTCTTTAAGGAGTATTTAAAATGATTTTAAAAGACAATTTAGATGATACAAACTTCAACACTTCATATAGACAGCTTTCTTTAGGAGAACTGTAAAATGGAACAGAAGGCAAGAAGCTTCTATAAGATAAATAATCAAGAACAAGGAAGAGACAAACAAATATCTGATTGGCTAGGGCCACAGTCAACCCTGTTTGAGGAAAGAGGGCCCAGAGCTGGCTTGCCATTTGAGAGTTGGCTGACTGAATACAGTGTGTCTGGTCAGGCAGAGCATTGATAGAGACATAAAAATTATTCAAGTTTCAGTTTGTTGATGTGGCACTCCAGGCAGGAGACGTCACATTGTGGGCTTAGAATTTTATTTCAATAATAGATAGCTGCAAGTGACAGTACTATTTAAAATATGAATTATAATAACTGAAGTAAGGCAATATTTGTAAAATTTGGTAGACACGTTATCCCATATTAAAAAAAATGAGAATTTTGATTTTATACATCTCTTAAATAAAGGTATAGTATCAAACTGTTTACTAATTATCCATGGGCAATGGGTTCCATATTTGTGTATTAGTTAATAGAACAGATTAGCCATTTGGATTGACCATAATATAGATGTAATGTAGAAGTATCCTCATTTTTGTCCTTGATATTATTCACATGGCTGTTTGCTGGGGAAATATAACTGAAAACAAAATCTTCTCCCAACTCAAAAAACCTTCTCCACAAAGAAAAATAAAAGTTTTATTATTGAATAAGCATCAAATCAGATGGGATGTACATCACAGGCAATACACTAAACGAATGCAAAAATGAAAGTAAATCTCACCCCTTACATAGCCAAGCAGATACAACCCATCACAAACAGATTCTCAGGATAAATAATAACTCACCCTCATGGAATAGCACTTCACAGCACCATTTGTCACACACAGTTCATCCTAGATTAACCTGTAATTGAAATGACCAATTGTGCTTTTATTCAACATTTTCCACCCTACCATCCTAGCTTCTCCCTTGAAATATATTTTAAAGAAATTCTAATTAATAAATTGTTTGGTAAGTAATATAAGAAATTCTACAGGCTCTGACTAGCTTTTTGTTGTTGTTGTTGTTTCTAGTTTTTCATCATTTTATCTCAGTTTAAAATTTAACCATGATAGGATGCTAGGATTATAGCAAACTTTGATGTCAAAGTACAGGTTATCTAGCCACAAAGCTAAAACACATCCATTTTGCTAAATTGTAATTATATTCTTCCTGAGTATCCACTTCCACTCTACCTTTCAAACTCCATAAACTCTTTTATTATTATCTCTAATAACTTTACAACTAACATAGACATTATGTAACTGTTCCGTACAATATTCCATTGTAACTAGCAGGGCAAATATATTACTATGATTCTAAATCTCAGGAAAGTAAAAAGAAATTGCCAGTACCTTGATCAAGTCCAAGGTTAACTAGTTCCCTGGCTGATACTAAAAATTGGTTCCAAGTCCAGTATTCTGCCCAAATTATACAACTCATTAAACTTAATTCATTATAATTGAACCATACATTAATAAAAACGCAAACATTTCCACAAAAGTTGGTGGCATTTACTTCTAGTACAGTGAAATTTTATATGAACAGTAACATAATGACATAATGTAGATATGCCACTAAAATAGATATGGGACAATCTAGTATAATTTGGGTTTTAGACACATCATCAATTATATCCAACCAGATTCTGGTGAGTTTTAAGAAATAACATATTTGCATTATATTTCCTTATTTTTCTTTCTCTCTTTCTTTTTGGTAATTAAGACTAGCATGTGTAAGTGAGTAGTAAAACTATTATAAACATTATCAATTTTCATGCATCCCTCACTGAAGATTAAGGTCACAATGCATTGGTCCCTATTGTACAGAATTAATTAAAATGAAATGAGAGCAATTTACTGTGGACAAATTGCTGCTGAAGATCAAAGTGCATCAGGGCAATATTGATCAATTCTCCATAACCTCACAATATGTAGCAGAAATATGAACATTATTTGACAAATTTAATCTTTAACCACAGATACAAATATATATATATACATACATATATGTCTGTTTCTGAAAAACATGCCAATGATATAAAGTATGCCATTTGTAGCTTCTTATTTTTCTAAATGTCTTTCAGTGCTAATACCCAGCTAAGACACTAAATAAAATAAATACCAGTAAAACAAAACAAGAGAGAGAAGAGAGACTAACTTGGGAATGTGTGACCCACCCCCCATTCTTCAAATTTACAGCAACTTGACAAAATTCTATTCCCCCAAATTATAACAGTAATCCACACCCTTTGTCCTCCCCTAAAGCTGAAAAACAGACTGTGATGGCTTGCTAACAGATAATATATGATTAAGAAAATGAAATGGAATATAATCATGGGGCAGTAAAATTGACCAGGACAGTGGATTGTGGGTTAAGATAATGAATTCCAGTAGATCATAATATTGCTTTTAGTCAAATATACTGAATTTATGAATTACTCACACAGAAAACAATACACGAGTTTATCTGTAAAATGTAGGGTTTTTGTTTTTTTGCTTTTTGTAGGTTTTTTTTTTTTTTTTTTTTGTCTTGTCTTACAGCATAGAGCAAACATCAGAAAGGGACCATTAGTTTGCAAACTGGAGATGCAGAGTACTTAGAAGGGAAAAGGGTCAAAAGACAATAGTCTTGGGGGATGCTACATATCAGATATCATGGCCAGGGGAGAGTATGTATTAGCTGACTTTTAAATCCCTTTCCAAATCTGTGATTGTTTGATACTCAGTAAAGGGGAACATAGATTGACTAAAGGAATATAGCTTTGGTATAAGAAAATTCAAACTCTTAACTATAGAACTTTCTATAACACTATTCTGAAACAAGTCACTACCACACCTAAAATAAAATTATGGGTGAGAAAGTGTTATTATTTTTAATGCACAATTTAATACAGTTGAAGAATTAAATGGTCACATGCATGGGTTTTAGATTTAGAAAGATCTAGATATGAATCCCAGCTCTATCATTTGCTGTGAAATTTAAATTCTCTGGATCTCAAATTTCTTATCTGTAAAATAAGGATAAAGACAATAACCTCAAAGGTTAATTCAAGAATGAAGTTGCTAACATTTATAAAGAATCAATCTCAATGTATGGTCTTTAATTAGAGAAAATTGACTCTTTTCAATCTTTGCCTTTCACTGCATTACCTCCATATGTTGTTAATCTCGACCTTTTAAAACAATTTGTTACATGATTTATTCAAAGACATTAATCCAGCATATAATACGCCTTTTACCATGTTGGAGTCTAAGGACACAATGTTGAACAAACTATATCCCCTGCCCTCAGATGGCTACCTTTCTAGTGGACTCACAAGGTAAAAAGTACAATAGTAAGCAAATACATTGTGAGGGCACATACAATGGAACTGTGCCCTAGCGTCAGTGGTCAGTGTAGGCTTTCTGAGACCTAAAGGTATTCATGAAGAGAATGGAGAGAACATTCCATACAAATGGAGGAACAGATATATAGACTTATTCGTGGGATGGAAAGATCAGCGTATTAGTATTTGTTCAATATAAATTACAGGTAATAAAAAGTTAAATATGAAAAAGCCTCAAATACAATGCCAAGGATCTGAGAATTAATCAACTAGTAGTCTTCCAGGTTAAATATCACAATGTCATGACCAAAATTATTTCTTAGAACATAAAACAAAGCTTCTGTCATCAAATATGTAAATGAGCCACTGGGTTAAATACAATTAAATGGAATTAATGCATAACTTTATAGTGTCATTAATTGGCATTTATTACCAATGTCACAGAGGGAGATTTAGTATGCAATATTTCCCAAACTCTTTGACCATGGCTTCTCTATCCTCTTCCAAGATTGCTACTGCCAAAAATTAGTGTTTTTTAGTTTATTTGAGAAAACTAGTTGTTACTATAATAGAAAATAGATTGAATAGGAGGGTAACTAGAATCAAGAAAATCAGAAACATGTCTGTTGCAGTAAGTAATCCAACTGAAAGATTTTAAAGGAGTAAACTAAGATATTGGTAGAGTGGTGAAATATGTAAATGGGTATGAAAGATAGTAAAAATTTGGAATTTTAGAGGAATGGAGTAATCTCCAAAGGGAACTAGCACAGGTTATTTGAAATACCTTCCCAGATAATTTGATAACCCCTCCTCAACACTGCCAAGAATCCTTGTTCAAAACTTGATACAACTTTATAGGTACCAGGTTATGATCCTGACTTGTTATCTCTTGGCCCACCTCAAGATTTAAAAATAAATAAATAAAATTAAAAAATACAACAACCCAGTCATATCAAGACATATTAACAATTTCTACATTTAGACAAAGAAAGTTTTATTCTCATTCTGTCACCCATCTGTTTTCCAGTTGCAGTTCCTTACCTGAGATGTATATTTCTCCCCTTCATCCTTCAAGAGAAACTGATTTGGCTTTAACCTTGCTATCCCACCTAGTTTGCTATTATAGAGTACGGTACTCACAGAACTATCAAAGCCCACCAAATTCGCACTTTTGATTTTCCTTATTGCAAAGATACAGAAAAATTAGAGAAGAAAAAAAGATACTTTTCATGCTGATAAATATTTAGAAACCTATTCTGAGGTTAATGAGTTATCATTGCTACTTAAAGTTTAAAGGATGGTGTGCCTTTAAAAAGTAATTAAGATCCTAAAAGAGTGAAAACAAATGCCTGCATTTCTGAAGTAAGTGCAAAATAAATAAAATGGGGAACTGTGTGGCAAAACTGTAATGATAATTTCAATATTTAAAAAAGTATATATTTGCCACTGTTGAACAGAAAGGTCATATTTGCGAGAGGCAGAGAGGGGAAAAGCGACGTCTAACCATGGATTTATTTTGTTTTATACTTTGTTTTAAAACTGCATTTCATTTTAAAGTGCTCTTCAGAGCATTATTCCCTAGGAGAAATTATTCATAAATGGCATTAATGAGTGTCAAGCTGCATTTCAAGGCATTTTGAAAATTGTCCTATTAATTAATGGTGTAATTAAGCTTTTGTCAGTGACATATCATATTTCTGACAGGAATAGATGGCCTGTGTAAGTCAGTGCCAGGCAGCCATCCAGGCAGCCACTGTGTATAATGGATGGTAGCAATTTAGGGCAGGTTTACAGTGATGGGACCACCTACGTAAGGGAGGCAGGCAACTTGCATACACAAACAGCACTTTGCACTGTACTCTGGAAATCACTGTAGCTGAGATTGATGTGGCCCCCTCCCTAGGATGACACATTAGCCTTTTACCATTAAACCATAAATAGTGTTTCTCTGAGCTTTTGTGACAAAAATGTCAATTAGCTTCTAAATTTCATTTTCCTTTAATTTTGTATTTTAATTCCATTTGCATACTAATGTAACATAGTGCAGAACAGTTAGATTATGATACCTCACTAAGGCTAATAGGATGTAATACACACTTATTGAGGGTAATTGTTATACACATTTAAATGTTCCGCCTGCCACCACCCGTCTATACATGTGAGAGATATGCCACTGTTTAATGCTTCTAAAATATCAATGTGTCACATACAGTAAGATTTACACTTGGGACAGAGAAATAAAAGAACTATAACTGAAATAGAAGAAAGATCCAAGTACACTCGCCATCAACACGATTAAATATAAATTATTTTATTCTGGTCCTCCCTCTGCAACAGATCTCTATTAATTCTAGTATTAATAATTTACATTCTGGCTCTAACTATCAAGGTCTTAAAATTGAATAAAAATCAAATACAAGAATGGGATTTCCTTGGTAGAAACACTGCACTTCTATGAAGCTCACAGGTTTAGAATGACTTTTACAGAAAGAATCATTTTTTCTCCTACACATTTTTATATTTTCTGGTTTTTAATAGCCAACTTATTTTTATTTAAAAAAAACAATCTATTTTCATAAACAAATATAAAAACAAAATTGTAATTTACATCATGTATATTTAGGCCCTAGTTTTGCAGATATCTTCCAAAGTTAAAACAGAATTATAAAATGGCTAATTGGCACTAGTTCAGAAATCAGGACCAGACTTTTTAAAGCAGAAAAGGGACATTAAAGATCACCTAGTTCAATCCACTTCATTTTACAGATGAAGAAACAGAAGCCTGAGAGATTATATAACTTGCCCAAGGTCATGCATCTAGGAAGTGGTGGAGTGAGGGCTATGATGTGCCAAGTTCAATTTCTTTTATTTAGAGGTTGCTTTTAAAGTTATATTTTTAAAGATGGCAGTTTAGATTTAAATGGAAATAGAAAGATTTAATAAGCAAGATGAGGAGAGAGGAAGGGAAAAAATAAACAGAAAAAGCAAAAGGGGGAGAGAAAGAAGAAAAGAAGAAGAAAAGATGGAAAAGAGAGGGAAGAGGCAAAAACAATTGTATGGTGCATCTTATTTCAATCCTTTAAGTAATCTGAAGAATCTTATTTCAATCCTTTAAGTAATTTGATAAAGTACACTGTTTATCTTATAAGGCATGAATTGACTGCATTATATTGTACAGTAAATCCCCAACTTACGAATGAGGTATGTTCCAGAATTTTATTTCACAACTTATTTTTTTTAAACATTTTATTCATTGGAAGAAAGTTATAACCAGGTCTACATCTAACAATATTTATAACCTATAATGGACCTTAAACACTTGAAGTAAGAAATAACAAAGCTTTGGGTGTAAGAATCACTTTTGATGGCTTGGAGTGCAGTTAATAGAAAGTTCTAGCAGGCTGGGAAATACAAGTTCTACAGAAGTTAATTGGTTCGTAATCCCTCAAAGAAATATTCTTTAACAATTTGTCTCAAATTTAAACAAAAATAGTGAGCACTTGTGAATTATGCGTCCCCCCTAAAAAAATAAATAAATAAAATAAAGAGAGAGAGATTGTTGAAGTCCTAAACCCCAATAACTCAAAATGTGACCTTATCAGAAAACAGGGTCTTTAGAGAAGTAATGAAGCTACAATAAAGTCACTGGGAATGGACACTACCGCAATACGGCTGATGTCCTCAAAAAAACGGGGAAGCTGGATATAGAGACAGACATGCTAATAGGGAGAATGTCAGATACACATGGAAGCAGAGATCAGGGTGCTGCATTTATAGTCTAGGAATGCCAAAACTGGGAGAGGCATAGAACAGATTCTCCCTCATAGCCCTCAGAAGGAACGAGTGCTGACACCACGCAATTCTCACTTCCAAAACTGTGAGATAAATAATTTCTGTTGTTTAAGCCACTCGATTTATAGTACTCTGCTATGGCAGCCCCAGGAAACTAATACACCTTGCGACCCTACCTCTGCGTTGTACAGAAGGGGGAAACCCACACTAGAAAATGCTGAGAGAGTGAGAGGAGCCACAGTCATACCTCCAGATGTGGAAGACATGAGCATTTCATGTGATCATTGAATTGGGGCAGTTTTATTATGCAAAAATTAGATAAAATTAAACAAACACAAAGCAAAAACCTGCTGTTCATCTGGAATTCTGAAATTCAGGCACTCATCCTCCTGATTCCATCACTTTTTACTCCAACAATATATGTTATTTTTTAGTAAAGGTCTTTCCCTGACATTTACACCTGTATGTACTGAGTATAAATCTTACTCTACATTTGGGAGTGTGACAGAAATCAAAGATTTCAGTTTTAAAAATGATTTAAATTAGACTAAAGTTCCATCCCTTCTGAATCTTAGAGTATTAGTTATCTAATACTAATAATTAGATACTGACTAGGTAAAGTTTGGAGGAAGGGGAGCATCTGAGGACTCATAACAATACGGAATATTTATCTGGAAACAGAAAGGACTCTAGCCTTTAGTCAACGATGCCTATATTTTCTAAACCCAAATATTTCTTCAAATCAAGAGATTAAATGGTTTACTGGCCCCCTTGAGAAAATTTTGTTGAATTTGAGAGAGCTGATACCTAATTCTAACCTCCTAAGGAACATATAGTATTATTTCCCTCTGGTGTCCCTGTCAGTTCCCATAGAAACACCAGAAGACAGACCTGCACCAAGATCTGACATCAGCAGACTACTGACTCTCTTCTTACTTGAAGGTTCCTCTTTCCACATAGCTACTTTCTACAAATACCATCTTATCTTTTGTATAAATGCCCTCACATAGCTAGCTCTGCTTTAAACTCCAACAGAAATCTCTCCTGAAGCAGAGGAATAAACTGGCTTAGAAAGGGAATGGGTTCTCAGGAAGAAAGTAAGAAACAATAACACAACAACAAAATATCCTGCCACATCCGTCCCATTGTCTACCGTATATCTCCACTTCTAAGAGCTAAGAGTTCCATAAAATCAACATAACTTAAAACAACTCCTCACATAGCAACACCACCACCTACCAAGGAATACCAACTTGTCCCAGTGTCACAATGGGGACAATGATATGCACCCAGTTGCCTAAAGCAGAGACCCATTTATTATCCTTGACTCTTGCTTTATCTAATCTCCACATCCAAGCAAAAGCCAGATTGCTCTTTTACCTTCTTCATAAATCTGTCTTGAATCCATCTATTGTCATTACCTTAGGAAATTATCATTCTCGATTGTGTCCTGCACCAGGTAAACCACTCAAGAGCTTAACTCATCAACATCGCCATTCGACACCTTGGAACCCCTTAAATGGCCTTTGTGCCTTAAATGTTGCCTCTCTAATCTAGTGTCTGTATTTTACTGTTTTAAAATACCAAATTTCATCACAGTATTACTTTGCTTAGAATGTCACGATGCCTTTGATGATTTTCAGGGTGCAGTCCAAACTCCTTATGAGGCCACACAAGTCCCTTTGTTGTTGGGTTGCTGGTTACTGCTATGCCTTTCGGTCTTAACACTATTTTTCTTCCTACCTTACTCACATGCCCCATAACTTGTGTCTCAGACTTACTGAACTATTTTTATTTTAAAGATTTTCTGAAATTTCTCCTACCTCTATGCTTCCAAAACTGCTATTTCTTTTTTTTTTTTCCTGGAGTTACTCACCAACCCCTCACATCTCCACCTCATTTTGTCTCCTCACTTTAGTAACAACATTTCATCCTTCAAACATCAATAAAAACATCACTTCTGGAAGTTTTCCCTGAACTCCTAACATTCTAGGTTAGAAGAACTTATGTGCTCAGATAGCTCCATGGCTTCTTATTACTGCATCGTAATGTGTTATGATTATCTGTTTACTTGCCATCTTCCTCAGTGAGATTATAAACCCTTCCAGAAAAGTGATGATGTCTTATTAATCATTGCTTCTTTGGTACCTTATAGAGTTTTGTCATTTAGGAAGTGCTAAGCATTAAACAAATGATCAAATATCCCAAGGGCATATGTGAGTGTTACACAGATAATTCAGAAACTGCCTGTTAAACTTCCTTTATTACCATCTCTTTTTGAGTCTTAATACTACTCTATTCCCTTATCAAAAATAGTTGAAACAGAAAAACAAATAAATCGATTTCTAAGAATTATTTTAAAAGCAAATAACAATATCGAATAGAATGTGTTTATTTTCTTCTTACGGTTTAGGACCCAAAATAATGCCATTATGATAAAAGTCTTGCGGGATGTCTTTTAGGTATTCAGCAATGATCCACTCTGCACTAAATGCATAAAAGGTGTTCAGTACCCATTTGGTGAATATCTAATATGTTTAAATTAAATTGGTAACTCGTGATAGTGACTAAGACATAGAATTACTTTGTCATAAATTATAGGTAATCTGTATTTTCACATTAACTATATTACCAGTAATAGAGTTATAATGTGGTACTTACACTTTGATAAAAGAGAAATCGTGTTGCCATTAGAAATATGTAAGATGTGGATAGAGAGCAAAATAGAAAAGTCAAGGGGAAAAAAAGAATGAAATATGTGGAAGAGAATGAAAAATTATAGGAAAAACCAAAAAGACTAAGAATATAGCAACAAAGAAAAGGAAGAAGAAAAAAGATGGATGGGGGAAAGCAGCAGGATAAAAGTAGCTGTAGAAATTATAGAAAAGAAATGAATGTTAAGAAAAGATGACACAGAAAAATAGAGAAAGAAAAAGAGTACAACAGTATGAAATGTATATGGATCACTGCTATACTGAGAACATGAAATGACGCAAAAAGAAATGCACATACTATCTGCATAAGTTTAAATAAAAAGTTTTCACATTCCTATTTAAATTTAAATAGGAAACAAACAGAAATAGAAACCCATACTATTACATTTTTGAACAATTTGAGAATGATTATCTAAGAAGTTTACCCCATAGCCTGAAATTACTCTAAAAATCATAGTTACATTGGTTGTGCAATGGAGGAAATGCCTTTCCTTGCCTTAAAGGCCATGCAGAGAGAGGCTGGACAGCACTTGGTAATGCTGTCAGGCTTGTATCTATATTTACCAAGGTGAAGTCCACATGTCTCCCTCAGGTAGTGCTAGGTTCTATAGCAGCAATGTATCCTCAGGGTCAAAGGAGGGAGTACTGTGCAACAGACTCGCTAGTTCAGACATTTCACGAGAAACTTGTGCGGTGGTCCCTTTTATAGAAGTATTTTTCTCCTTAAGAATATAGCATTTTATTTCACCAGTAGATTTTCTTTAAACCCACTTTACGTGTCTGCTGTAATACCTTTGAAATTCACTAGTATTTGATATCTTGTTAGAGAATAAAAGGAAAGCTTCTGTCGTAGATTTTAGTAACTGAACGTTTTAGAGGCTCATATTGAAAAGAACAAAGAAAAGGGACTTTCTGACTCACTTCCTATCTTTCTCATATGATTAATTTTGATTCTGTAGCATAAAAGTATAGAAAATGCAAAGTATGAGCTTTGACTACACAGAATAAAACACTATATTGAGAAGAAAGCTTCTGTATAAATAAGACAGGACTGACTGAATGGGCCAACATATCACAAAGTCAGAGACATCGATGTTAAATTGGATTTTTACAAATATAAGTATCGATTCAAGACCTTAAGAGCATAAATTTGATAGAAGATGAAAACAGTCTATATTTTCAAATTTTCTCTGTTAGCTCTATTCAAATTTTCAAAAATTCATTTGCATAAGGATCGAATTTGAGTTAGATTAAGTAAAATAATATTTTATGTAGAAAAACTGATACCAACCAATATATTGGGTTCAAATTTTTTCTTTTACATGAGGAGACACAGGTGAGGCAATTTTCTTCTGCAGATGGGGTGGGATTGAAGTGAGACGGGTTTTTGGAAAAAGGAATGAGAGATTATATACCAGTATTTGGTCATCGTATGCTGTTGGTCTGTCTTCCATACTCCTTTCATATGAAGAGTTAGATTTGTTAAAAATGAAAATTGCTAGCAATAAATATAAATATTGTATACAATGGTCTCCCAACTCTGTAAAAATAGCTATCTTTTTGCATTCCAAAGGAAAAAGTAGGATAAAAGAAAGCAACAATATATATTTTTTAAATTATCTCACCCTCTTGAGGAAGGATGAACATTAGCACATTAGTACACAATTCAAGTAGGAGACTTCTATGGCCATAAATATTCAGTTCAGGATTAATTCTCTAACCATTCACCTATTTGTCATAGCTTCCTTAATTAAGGCCCTTAATTGAGGAAACACATATATCATGATATTGAATAGGTATGCTTTCTAAAGCCTTTCTTCCGTTCTGACTCCTACTTTTAAAATATCATGCCATTAAAAGAAGCTTTCCACAGAAAATTAGGAAAGTAATCCTCCAGCATACTTATAGCTTCCTGGGGAAAATATTATTTTCATATTCATAATTAAACTTTTCTTACCTTTTCCTCACTTCCACCACCTCTATCCTAACTTCTGTTGTCACTAATTACATACATGTTTGCATAATTCACTACATTTAGAGTTCTGTGAATACTGGAAGCATTTCTTATTCATTTTTCATTTATTCATCTTTTAATCCCAATCCCTCTCATGGTGCCTTTCATATATTATATGCACAATAAATACATGCTGATTTAATGCAATTAAATATAATGTGATCATAGGGTTGTGCCACCAGGTAAAAATAGTCAATACTTAGTCTAAATTAAACTATTAATGATGTCCTAAAGATAATAATGCTTTTAATAAAATTCAATTTAATTTCTCAACCACAAGCTTTACTTATGTCTTTGGGAAAATTATTTCCAAGAATAATGATTTTTATAAAAATGTGAATGCAAGCTATTTTAAAATATAACATATTTTTCTAGAAATCAGATTTCAGGCCTCCATAAGTGTCTGAAATGGCTCTATAGCTAGAAATAATAATGGAAAGGGAATGATTATTTTAGTGATAAGTAAATATACATGCAACCTTTGAACTGGGACAGGATTCCGCCTAGTGAAAGCAAAGAACCAAAAACTGCACTTTGAGTTATTAGCTAATTGAAAAAGAATACACATTAATTAAAGTCCTTCAAGAAACAGAAACTGAATTGGAATTAATCATTTAAGCAATTTATTAGGGAAAACACCTAGAGAGGAAATGGAGCAGAAGCTCAAGGAGACTGGGAGAACCTGTCAGACCATGTTGCTCTGACCTTTGTGAAGAAAGGAGGGAAAGAAATTTAGAATGAAAGCATCTTAGACTGGAGTGCAGTTCTAACCAATTTTGACAAGACCAAATGGGAATCCTTGAGCCAGAGTTACCCAGTGAAGAAGTCTCATTTTTCTGAGAATAAACCTGTCTTGGCATCCCTGCTAAGCTCAGCCATCGAGTGGGAGCCACTCTAAGAAGTGTGGCTTCAGAGCATGCTGGGTTATGAACCTCAGAAAGCAATAACAGGGATGTTGGTTCAAATATGGTCCCCATGGTTGAAGATCTGAGAGCAAAATTTACTTGGCTAACACAGAAAGTAATGGCTGTGATTAATTAACAGTGTTTTTCAAATTTAAGGGATGGCGAAGAAGAGTGACTGACTGATTAATAAAAAGAGGGCCATTACAATGGAGGCACGGTTTGAGTGGAAGCAAGAACTCCTAGAATGGTGGGTTGTATACAGGTTCTGGAATCCAACTCTTGGATTCAAATCATAAATTCTACACTTGCTAGTTTTGTATCTCTGGGCAATTATTCAAGCTTACTTGTCCTTGTTTTCCTAATCTGTAATATTAGACTAATCATTGTGCCTCTCCTCTAGAAAGATATTATTCTCTTAATTGTTGACACTGCAAGGCACGTTAGAGGCCTTACCCTTCAACAACATACATTCCCCTAGTTTAAATCCATTCTACTATGAACCTGCCGAGTAGGTTGTTTTATTTTACGTGAGTTGGAAAATAGGGAATGGATAAGGAAACCAGCTCTGCCTTCATGAGAAAGGCAAAGGAGCCAAGAGAAAATTATAAAACTCTTGCTCATGGACGTTGTTATCCATTAGGTCCCATTCCCAATGTATGTGTATATGTGTGCGCATTCACATATAAGTGTATGTATATTCATATCTATCTATATATATGTCTCCAACTAAAATTATATTGACAACAAAATCACAATACTTGATCATGACATAAATAATTTTAAATATTTAAAATTACTAGACTATATTTAGAAAAATATAACAAGATACAATACCTCAAAACACAAATAAAACGGTTTATATTAAATTCCCACAATAAAGTGTTATGATTTTGCTCATGGAAAGGCACATAGAACACACACATAGAACACACTGGTCATTTTATAATTTATACTGGAGAAAGAGCGTTGAGTATATCATATTTTGTTTATCAATCGATAGGACTGAACGACTTTTCACTGGGTGAACTCTGCCTTCACTGCAGGACAATTAGCATCCTTTCCCGCACACGCATTGAAATGCCTACAAGGAAAATATGCCCCTCAATTGAGAAAAGTACAAGATGCTACTAATCAAAGAAAGCAGCAGGTTTCATGGGGCCTGAGGTTATAAAACGCAATGTCTCCCTTTGAGGAAAAAATTCAAAGATTAGTTTTCAAGTGTATGTTTGTAATGAGAAAACAGATCATAAAGGTTACAAATTCTACAAACCTAACAAATCGAAATTTTTAAAAAATTTATATTACTATTACCGTAATTACCTGTTTCATGCTATTCTAATTATTGGTTTTACACTGTTATATAAAACTTTACCACAGACTAGTTTCTGGTTTCGTATATTTTAAATCTTATTTATGCTCCACTATAGCATAAATTTTCTTCTTATAATAGGGCCTCACACTGCATATCCATTCACTAGGATGAGGGAGTCAGTGTAGTAAATGATAAGAACAGACATGGAAGCCATACCTGCAGTGGAGAGGGTAACAATAATATATACCTGGAGGTGACTGTGAGATACACAAATAGAAGCTGCTGCCCCCCATCCCCAAGTATTCACCAATTCATTTCCTATTATTTAGACCCACAAAATGCCTAAGATCTCTTCAGTGCCAACCATAATAGTGGGTAAAATCCCATAGGAAGAGTCAATGATTCTAATACATTTTGGTCAAATTATCTTACTTTTACAAGTAAGATAATTTTGAAAATTTTACAAACCATATAATCATATGAAAGCACTGTCAGGAAGGGGCGTATGTAAAGAGGAGCCTTAAAATTAAGCTACATTAGCTTCTTGGTAAATCTATCTCATTTTAAAAGAAAAGCATCCCCAACAAATGGCAACAATTGCATATCTATATACCTATTCTATAAACAGATACTATTATTTTATTGAAACATTCATTTTAACTATGGGGGCTATATTTCCTTGACAATTATTATATCTTAATTATACTTTTTCTTTCTCTACTGTCTAAGTGAAACTACCAGATACTATCCCAATCTTTAGTTATACTGCTGAATTTCAGTTATGAGGCCATGAAATTACTGGTGTTTACAGTAGCTTTATTTTGGCTTTCTTTAAAAATTTATTCATACTTTATTTATAATTTTTGCATTCTAAAACAGCATCATATTAATCTGCCTGCTTTCCTTCCAGAAAATAATTGATCCTCTTAAAGGAAATTTATAACTTGACACATAAAACGATTCTAATTTATATTTCCATTCTTTTTCAAATTTACATTGATGAAGGATCCTGAATTTTTTGTCAATGCTATCTAGTTTTGGTTTTACTGTAAATAAAAAATCTAATTCCCAATAGTATATAAAACACATATATATAAAACCTAGAGTATACATAATATATAAATAAATAATATATAGCAAGATTCAAATATATATATATATATATATAAAATCTCCTACTGAAATTACAAACATATTTTCCTGTCTTATTAAAGTTATATTCTAATCTCATAATTATTAGGATAAAGGTTAATTAGTTCATAGTCAAATAATCTATTATTCTATGCAATAATTCCCAACAAAGCAATCTGCAAAATTTGATACTATTGTTCAGCATTGTTCTTCTTTAATATAAAATGAAGCCAGAACATAAAAATGAATATTGAACATGGTACAAAATATATTATGTTTTCAAACATGCAGTTCTAGTAAAACATCTGCTTATAATGCTGTTTCCTTCCATGCAGAAATAAATGGAAACAACTAATCATATAAAAAATATGGTTACTTTGAAGAGTAGACTAGCCCTTTTTTTTCCTTCTGCAAATTGGAGAAAAGATTGGAATTGTTTTACATATTTCACAGGGCTTTGAGTTGCAAACATTTGCACTTTGGCAAATACCACATTTAAAAAATTAGACTGGCAAAAAAGAAACACTTATTCTATCAACACCTTGTTATATGTGTGAAACACAATTAATTTAATCTACAAAGTGCTGCCTTATTAACTTTGGAATACTATGGATTAGTCATCATTAAAAAGCTATATTCCGCATCATTGACAGTTTGCTAAAGAACTTCTTTTGTCATGAAGGAATAAGTGTCAAGTTTTCAACATATTTACTATTTTAAATTGAACATTTTAACACATGCTTAAACTGGTAATTTGACTTATAAAAATATTTAAGTGAATGTTACAATAGTGATAAATGTACTTATAGGGCATAGCTAAAGTTATCATTGCTGGTCAATGAGAGAAATACAATATTAGAATTAATTCCTGAGATCAAAACATAATGAATACCAAGATTCAAGTACAGGTATGCAAGTCATCTAAAAGAAATAGAACAGTTTCACCAACGCTTCTGCTTAACCCAGCACAGAAATCATGTATACATTATTAATTATGTACATATTACTATACATTTTAAAAAACTGTATAAACTGAGAGAGTTGTTAATTTGCCTTTGAGATGAGGGAAAATCAGACAGGCCAATGGTCCTCATATGTGATAAATGAGCATGCTAATCCAGTATAATATGAGAAAAAATATTAAAATAACTGCTAATATATATTTATTATCATATCATTTTAATCTATGTTTTAGAGTAAACATGTTTGATAATATTGAAAATACATTGGTACAGTATTATATAAATTAATGTACAAATATTGGTGTAAAACTTAAACATAATTCTTAGTAGCATAATGTAAGATAATAATGTTTACATATCACTCACGTAGACAAAGCTATGCCCAGCCCAATTCTGTCCAGAGGTTTAAAGAGCCTTAGAAAAGAAAATACAAGTGGTCAAATCTCACAAGGAATGTCATCCTTGTTATAAAATGGGTGATCTTAACTTGATATTAGGCTAGTTCAAAACACAACTATGGTTTTCTCTATAAAATTCCAACAGATGCCCTGGATTTATTAATCAGTTCTGTGACTTTAGTAAATATGTATCAATCCAGAGAAAAAAATGTAACCTAACACCATGCCTCAGTGTTTTCACAATATTTTTGTCAGAAAAACACCAAAGGGATGATCTTGATAAATTCTCCAAATCACTAAGAGCCACATGCCAACTTAAGAAAAATAGCCTACTGATCTGGTCCCTTGAAATTTTCACCTTAAAAAACCATAGAAATATGTGAAAACACATGGGAGATTAATATGCTAATATTATCTAATATATAATATCTCCTTTACCCATGTACTGTCACTTGGCCTTGATATTTGCTTTGACCAATGAGACATTAGCAAACAGAGGCTTAAAACATACACATTGGGGCTATCTCTCCTATGTTACTGGCTGGAACTCTTCCACCAACATGTGAGGAATCCTATACTAGCCTAGCCTGCTTGACATCCAGAACCAACCTGGACATGTGAGTTAAGTCATATTAAAGTAACTCATCCCAGTCGAGCTACCAGGACATCAAAGCCATGTGCTGTTCTAACAGTGACTACAAAAATAACCACCAACTAAATTCAGCTGAAAATGCTGACCCACAAAGTAGGAGCACATAAAATAATTGTGTTTTTAAGCCTTGGGATGCTTTATTACACATCCATATATATCTGAGACAGCGTTCTAAAAGTTTACTGAAAAGAGCAATGCTACTTTAATTTTCAGTCCTAAGGTCAAGAACAAAGTTGAAGCATGTCTCTAAAAGAGAATACTTTTCTCCCTAGCTGGAAAATAATGTAAGAGGTAGGGTGTGTGCATGTCTGTGTGTCTGTGTGTGTGTGTGTGTGTGTGTGTGTAAAACTGTAATGATATGATTATGGATGAAATGTTGTACAACAGTTGCTGAGGTTTATCCCTGGGGTAACAGGATGATATCGTAATCATTATTTAAGAGTCAGACATTTGCCATAAATGAACTGAGGACGTTCTTCTAGACAGTAAAGGGAAGCTTATCAGTAAGTTTAAAAGATCAGAGGTACTGGAACAATGTGAGAAGGCAGATCTCATCCATCAACCACAGTTCTGTCCACACACACAGAATTTTTCTATTAGGTTTTTAGAGCTTCACATTTAACTATCACAGGATACCCAAGAATCACCAGCGATTTAAGGGAAGGTCCTAAAATTTTAAGCCAGAAAAAAAGGAACGATAAGAGACAGGAAGTTGGAGAAAAAGAGAAAAATATAAGAATCGGTAGAAATTTAAAATTCTTTCAAAAAATATATTGCACCCAGAAAAAAAGCAACACCTTCCTAGAAGAAAAAAAAGACTTTAGATAATAAGGGAAAAAAAAAGTAATTAGAATTTAAAAATGAGATAAGCAAATAGTAATTATAAAATTAAAATTATTAGCCAGTAAACAGAACTAAAGAGTGGGATTGAAAACAGAAATAAAATTCTATTACTACACTTGACTAAAACAATTCTGATTTCTGGAAAAGGGAAGGGGGAAATGGATGTGAGGTTATTATCAATGTAATAATATGAAAATGATTCCTAGTCCTGAATAATTGAAGTTTTCAGACTAAAGGAGTCCACAGAGAGTCCAGCACAATGAATTAAGAAAAGACTCATAATGACAAATCATTGTGAAACTGCAGGCCAGCAGGGACAGAGAGAAAACCCTAAGAGCTTTTAAAGACAAAGGTTAAAAAAAAAAATAGGTCATCAACAAAGAGAATAAAAGAGAGAAAACCCTAAGAGCTTCTGGAGACAAAGGTTAAAAAAAATAGGTCATCAACAAAGAGAATAAAAGGAATTTCATTTTTAAATAGCAACTGTGGAAACCATATTCATGAGAATGCTCTAGGCTTAAGGCTTCCAGCAGCCATTCTGTCTTCTCGATGAAAGAGCCTGTCTGAGAATGAAGGTAACTGAAGTAAACATATGCAAACCATGCACGGTGAAGATCGACTCCTGATGACACCACTGACTCCCAAATCCTGCAGAACGCACAGCCAGTACCACTCTTTAGACACGACAGTTGCATGTGATAATTAACTGCCTATATTGTTTTAAGATAATTTTCATTGAATGTCTATCACTTAGAATTTAAATTTCCCTGACAAATACAAGTATAGTCATCACTGCTCCTACTGCACACACACATGCACATGTACGTGAAAACATATATATATATATATTTACCTTTTATTATGCATTCAAAAATTTGAATGTTTATATCATGCAATTTCACCCAAAGATCAAAAACAGGACTACTTTGAGGACCATAAAGTATCTTTCCTCAAATTTATAGGTTGAGATGGAACCAAAGACATTTCAGAGGTCCCTGTGAACTGACAAGTAGAGGGACACGGGGATTGGTGAGGTAAATATGAAAACAGTGTATCTTAGGATAGGATCCTCAAAAGTAAGCCCGAAATGACTATTGAAAGAAAGTGATTTATTAAGGAAATTCTTTCAGGGAACAACCAAAATGGAGTTGAAAAAGCAGAACACTGGGGAGCAATCTGAGCGAGGGTATCACATCAGGCAGAGTTCTTAAGATGGCAGTTACGTTTTGAGTATAATAATGCCTTACAACTGTGCTGATATGTGCCAAGAAATCTGGGGCTTTCTTAGCTCCATACCTGTCACATCTTGGTTGGTGACCACTCAAGGAAGATGTAAATTATCAGGTACTTCTGGCTTTCGGGACTTGTGGGCAAAGCAGGCTCCAGGAGCGACAGGTGCTGGCTACTGGAAGCAAAGGTACCCTGAAGCCACGTGATACACAAATTCATGGTAATAAAAACGGGGAGTTGGGGCCCGAGATCACATGAGTGAGACACCAGACGACCTAGGTCTTTTAGGTCAGGCACAAACAATCTAGTATTGAAAGTCTGAAATAAAAAAAAAAAAAAAAAGCAATAGACAACTTAGTTCATCTATATCAGATTAAGAAATAGAGAAAAAGAAGTTTGGGAGACCCCCATATCTATTCCCAATTCATCTCTGCCCATAGCCTGGAGGGGGCTGGTTTACTGTTGATGTTTTGCTTTCCCATCTCTTACTTCAACTACAATAGAGTCTGGCTAACAAGTGGTCATTCCTGTTAATCCCTGGGTTGACAGTAACTGTTTTCCACACTGATGCTTTCTAATCCTGTCCCATGAGCCTACTGTACAGGAATTCTCAAATTCATAGTGTTTGAAACTGAACTCCATCTCCTCACACAAAGATACCTGCCCTCCCTGGGTCTCTGTTCTCGGCAATTTGAATCATTAAACACCAGGTTGTCTAATGGGAAGTGTTAAGTATCATCCTTGAATTTGTCCCAGTTAATCTCCGCTAAGTCTAGTCTCTATCCAGTCTTGTTTCATTTCAATTTTCTCCATGACTGCTTTTTTTTTAAGCACATATCTGATCATACCACTCTTGTAATTGAAAACATTCACTGACTCCCTACCAAACTCCTAACTCCATCTCCTAAAGTCCTTTTAAACTCCCATATCCCAATTTTTGACATGTTTATCTTATACCTTTACAGCAGTCCCCAATCTTTTTGGCATCAAGGACCGGAGCTCCTATGAGAATCTAATACCTGATGATATGAGGTGGAGCTGAGGTGGTGATGCTAGCACTGGGGAGCGGCTGCAAGTACAGATGAAGCTTTACTCGCTTGCCAGTCACCCACCTCCTGCTGGGCAGCCCGGTTCCTAATAGGCCATGGACTGGAACCGGTCCGTGGCCTTGGGGTTGGGGACCCCTGTGTAGCATACAGAACAGTTTTAGTTTACTGATTTCATGAGACTCTCTGATTCCTCTGATCTTTTGCATATGCTATGCCTTTAGCTGGGAACAGGATTTTTCTTCTGCCCTTCTTCTCTGTCCTATACAGATTAACTCTTCCATACCATTTACTTAAAATATCCTTCCTCTGAAAACCTCCATCAGTTAATATTTGTTTGGTTGCTGCTTCTATGTTCCTCTTGTCCTAATCATACTTGTATTTTATATCATACTTGACTCTTTACTTTCTGTTACTCACAATTAAATTTTTAAAATCTTTGAGGAATGAGAAAGTGGCTCATTCTACAGAGTCTCCATACCCAATATAGGTCCTGACACAGATTAACTACTCTGAGTCTTTGAATGAATTTAAATGAATTAATATATACATAAAAATATTTTTTCTAGCTTTACTTATTTAAAAACGTAAATGTTGTATTCCTTTTAAACTCGTTTTTTTTGTTTTGTTTTTTTGTTTTTTGTTTTTTTGTTTTTTTTAACGTTCATCAGTGATAGCTCCTGGGGTAACCTAGTATCACGGAATTACCTTAAATTTAATTCTTCCATATCAGCCTCTGCCTAGGGTAAAATCAATTATAAAAAAGATTATCAAAGTTCTTAATATATTTGTACACTTTTCTAGATGGTTCACAGCTTGATAGGCATTTGTCATAATCAACAGCAAACACTTTCGTGCTAACAGTTACTTTAAAAACACATTAAATAATCTAATTGTCCAATGATGTGAGGAAACGCAAGTGACAACAACAAAGCACTCGCATTATGTTTTGAGTGTTTATCAAGCTGCAAAAACTATTGATGAATGAGCTTTTTCAGATGATTCCTATACACACAAATTCTCTCAAACATAAACATACATGCAGGAGTATGAAAAGGGGATCTCTAAGCAACAGGCTATTAAAGCGCTATCCCATAGTTTTTCTTACTGACCTTTACACTTCCCAAGTACACCACACACACACACACCTCCTCTACATAACATATGCTGTCACAATAGACAGAACTACCCTGAAGCTACAAATAATGTTACTATAAAGAATTCACATAAAAGAACAGAGATTTTTAAAAATTCCTTTACAATATAAACATATTTATATCATTCTTCGTTAGTTAAAAAAAAGAGAGAGAGAAAAAAAAAAGCCTACAAAAAGTAATGGGTGAGCTCATTTCCACAGCAATTTCAATAAGAAATACTGCAAACTGAAAACTTCTTTTTCACAGAGCTATCAGAGCCTCCACATATAAAACTTCTGTCCGTGGATTGGCAAACTTTGTGCTCGATCAACAATTCCGCCAAGCCTCCTGCAACAAAGTCGGGGCCCTGATCAAGTTTAGAATAGTTTTAACATAGATTCTACTCACTGTTTCTACTCACTGATCTTTCCGGAAAACAGAAAGGCTCCACATGCACATTCACACTTACATACCAGACCCTCAAACTGAACGCCAGCAGAGGCTCTCAGTTTAAAGAATTGATTTCTTCCTCTAGAATTTCAGGTATAACCATAATCATTCAAGATTTTCTTCCCTGCAAAGAGATTCCCCCATGAGAACAGCTTCAGAGATCATAGAGAATTTAAAATAGTTCACACATTAATTATTCCCTCTTCTGATGCAAATGCCTAGTGCCCACTCTGGTTCCAGTTACATACATACATACATACATATATATATGTATGTATGCATGTATCTCCTTTGCACATTTACGTTTTTCCCTTCCTTTCCTGCTGCCATGATGGGCTCCAGATTACACTGTTCTTTATCACTACATTTATTGCTTCCCAGGGATCCAAGGAGAGTGTAGCTACACTAGTCAATATCCCTTACCTTCACCTGCCTCCACCAGGAGCACGCACATGGAGAGACAAGGTATCTTCTCTCTTTCCTTAGTTAGGGAAGGAGGGAGAGGGCAGATCGAAGTTGAGAAAAGTTTGACATATAGACTTCTATTATCAAGGACTAAAAGTACATTTTGGGGAAATATAAACATCCATCTGTTCTAAAATGGATTAGATATTTGTTAGGTATCATAAACAATTACTTATTTACTAATTCTCTGAGAATACAGTACTAATAGTTCAGATGTATTGAGTTAATTAAAATGTAAATATAACATTAAATTTTATTCTCATTTTGTTCATGCTAAACCTAAAAAAATTCTATTATGGAGTTCTTTTATTCTTTTCTTATTTTTCATTAGCAAAAGACCTTACCTATAACTGACTTCCCACTGTTTTCTTGATGAAGATCAAGGTTTACCTACTGAACACAAACTTAAGTACTTATTTTACTGATAGTCTGTCTTCTTCAGGAATGTGGTTTGTCTTAGAATTCAAAGTGTCAAAATGCATAAAAATACACTAGCAAAAATCAGTTTGGGGTAAGTTCTAGGAGAGAGAACAGAGTTCTGAAATCCATACAGAGAAATGAAAGCAAAATCTCTCTCAAGAGCTCATGTTTTATTTAATTGGTAATATTTCAGCAGGAAGAGAAATGGTGCTATAAGTTACCTTTTATCAATGAAAAATAAATATTTTATTTTGACAGTGCCGCATGATACATAAATGTAAAAATTCACCTTCATCCTCATTATATTTAGGCCAAACTTTCTGACTTTTTAAGAAGAGCCTGAAATATATTTATTCCGAAAGCATACACTCTCTGATATTAGTTAGGATTTTATACTTTATGTATTCTATTTGTTCAAAATTAATTCTTATGATTATGAAATCACATGCTTAAATTTAAAACAAAAACAGTAGGAAGACACACCGATCAACCAACTCTATTAACAGCTGAGAAAAGTAAAAGGCTGTACCCAAAAGAATAGGTATCAGCAGCAATCAGAAGAAAGAAAAAAGATGATATTTTGTATTTGTGTAAATGTTTTTAAAAGTTTCCATATATATTTTCCTTTTAATTCCAAAATAAGTTGAAGAAATAAGTCAAGAAACTTAGCTGATGGTTTTTTTTTTTTTTTTTTTTTAATTTCAGAGCATAAAACTATGAGGTCTAGTGTGATTAGTCAATTTACTGATGGTCACACCATTTAAAATTAACTAAGTTTAGTTCCTAATTCAGGCCCATTAATATTCACTCTATTTCATTTATCCAGAGGATATATATACTGGTCTTAAGAATTTTTTGTGATACCTGTTTAAAAACAAAGGTCCTGAAGTCCCTTCCTTTGAGATACCAATTTAAGACAACCATCCAAATGGGAAAATATATCTGCAAGCAACACCTAATATCCAAAATATACAAAGAACGCATATAACTCAGTAACAACAAAAAAAACAAATGATCCAATCAAAAAATTGGCAGAAGACCTGAACAGACACTTCTCCAAAGAAACCATACAAATGGCCAACAAATATTTGAAAAGATGCTCAACATCGCTAGCTCTTAGGGAAATGCAAATCAAAACCACAATGAGATACTATCTCGCACATGTTAGAATAACTATAACAACAGGACAAGTAAAAAGAAATGCTGGAGAGGATGCAGAGAAAAAGGAACCCTCATACACTACTGGTGAAACTGCAAATTGGTACAGCCACTATGGAAAACAGTTTGAAGGTTCCTCAAAAAAGTAAGAATTGATCTAACATGTGATCCAGCAATCCTTCTACTGGATATTTACCCCAAAGACTTGAAAATCCATATCCAAAAAGATATTTGCACACCGATGTTCATAGCAGCATTATTCACGGTGGCCAGGACATGGAAGCAACCGAAGTGTCCTATGATGGATGACTGGATAAAAAAGTTGTGGTACGTATATACAATGGAATATTACTCAGCCATAAGAAGAGATGAAATACTGCCATTTGTGACAACATCATTGGACCTCGTGATAATCATGCTAAGTGAAATAAGCCACACAGAAAAAGTTGAAAATAACATGATATCACGTATAGGTGGGATATAAATCTAAAAGCAACAAATGAACAGGACAAACAAACAGAAAGTTGTGGACAAGAGACTAGTTGTTACCAGAGGGGAGGAGGCAGGGAGGAAGTAAACGAGGTAAAGGGGTTCAAATATGTAGTGACAGAAAGGAATCTAACTATGGGAGGGGAACACACAGTGTAAATATATATATGCCCTACTGTTAAAGTGTACAGCTGAAATTTATTAGATTTCATTAACCAATGTCACTGTAAAAAAATTAATTAATTAAAAAAAATACACTGACATGTTGTCCCTCACTACCTCACAAAATTAACCTGCAATACGGAGCTCTCATCATGCTTTCTATTCATGTTCATATGAAGCTATGGAATCTTAGTAAGCTAAGATGATAAAACATTTGTTGGAAACTAAGATTGTCAGAGCAGAAACTTAGACAATAACAGCAGAAATACAGGAGGTGCTGAGGGACACCCCCTCACCAAAATCCAGATGCTTTCATACCTACGTCTAATCCAAATTAGATTTTTCAAACACCAACAAGGATACTAATCTATAAAAAAAAATAAATGGAAGATTCATTTTTTGTTTTATTTTTTCAATACAGAAGTGACATAAGGACTTTTCATTTATCAAAATTAAAAGCAAGACTGTATGTAATGTGCAAAGTAGTAACTTTAGAATAGTACAATAAATTAAATATGCCAGTGTGAATTACAAATACATTAAATACTTTATACAAGACACACTTAAGTAATGCAATTCTCTGGGAAAGAATGTCAGAACTAACAACAAGAATGTTATGAAATAATTATAATTCTATATAACATAATGGTACAAATAAAATGATATTAAATCTTATACCATAGTCTGATCACATTCAGAAACAGCCTTGCTTTCCTTGGCTATAAACAGAACTCTAGACTTTATTTTACCCATCTCTGGGAATTTGCTTTGATGACTTTGTGGTGGATTAGGGCTATTCTCTGGAATTTAGCCAGATAAAAAGTTTAACTACTTGGATTGAAGAGAAAGTTTTATTTTACTCTGAGACCAGAAAGGCAAGAGGGAACCCTTTTTGTTCTGACAGAGGAAAAAAAGAACAAGCTGATAAGATAATAGTACAACAATTAAACTAATTCCATAAATACATGTATATTCTGTGTCATAAAGAGTGATCTCTATAGTTATTAAAGGTTACCACTTAAGGAATTTAAAATGTAGGAAAGAGATTATACTAATAACTCAATAATTTGAGATATCATTGAACCATTTTATAGCAATCTATACTTTTTATTTTAATTATTTAGATATTTCAGAGGAAAGAATTCATTTGTTTTATAACTATCATGATAATAAAACCAGAGTAAAAGTTAGGAAACTTGGAATCTACTTCTCATTATTCTATGCGTTGTTTTATTATCATAACCACATTAATAAAACTATAGAAACATACACTGTATAGCAAGGTTGTCAAAATAAAATGGGATAATAAAAATGAGGAGCTGTGAAGTAATACACGTTATTCAATAAATCCTTATGCTTTCTGAATACATACTGTAAAATACTTGACTTTGCTCAGAATTGTGTCAAATAAACCCAAACTTGAAAATGCATCTTTCATTTTAAAAGTTACTTGACCCTAAAAATGTGCTTTCTATTAAGAGATTACCCAGTGGGTTACATGTTTTAGAGCTTTACTTGCCCCAGTGTCTTGCCCGAGATAAATCATTCCTTCTATTTTTATGTAGAAAAACAGTAGCAAAATTGAAATTTCCACCTTCCTAGAGTAAATCAACAGATGGAAAGCATCTGGGGCTTTCTAGAAACTTGATCCCTATAAATTGTGTAAATGGGCAGAGTGTTCATCCAATGCTAATGTACAGTGATTTTTTCATAACATTTGGTGGGGTAAAAAATTACTCCTCAAGTTATTATTTCTCTTCTCACATTTGTGACAGCCCCATCATCAGTGACATGACATTAGTGTTCAGGGTGTCCATCATGGGAAAATGAATTATTCATTTACATTATGAATGAACTTTTAAAACAAAAATGTCATAGATGGTCTGCAGGAACTGAAGGAAATATAATACATTTAATTACACAAGGGCGCACTGACTGATATATAATGTCATCTTTCACATTTTTCATACATGATTTATTAGTTACAGTAGTACTGCATGTGCATTTTTTGTATTAAGATACCTTTTAATACAAAAGACAAGATAGGCACACACACATCCATGAACATTTGTTCGTATGCAGGCTATTTACTATTAATACAATGTCTTCTGTAGAAATAATTTCATAATGAAAATAGTATCTGAAGAAAATAAATCTTAATTTTTCACAGCTTGATTGAATATTGTCTTTCCAGTTTCATAGTGCCAATTAAATTTTAGTGGGTAAGTTTCTAATTGTGATAGTATTCTTCCGACGTAACAGAAACTTGATGATATGTACACTGTATACTATAAGGATACAGATCTCAAGTCTTCTTGAAAAAGTCATTTATTTACCTCTTTTTCTTCCATAATTTTTTCATTTTAATGAATTTGCGTTTTATCAGACATGCAAGCTTACAGAATGCATACATATATTTATCAGACATCCAGAACATATTACACACACACACACACACACACACACACACACACTGAAATATACATAAATTAACTCCTCTGTACCCACTATCAGCTGAAGAATTAGAACCAAAACAGGAAAAGTTAGAGAAAAATGGCTAAGGTTTGAATGAAAGTACCTCAGACAGGCTTTAAGTTAAGCTAAAGAAAACGGGAGCTATGGTTCCCTAAATACCAGTCAGTTTTACTGTACTTCATTAAGTTTTGATAGGTATCATTTTTTTCCAACTTGATTAGCTTCGAAATTTGGGGTAATTTGTAACACTTTCTTAAATTTTTAAAAGATTACTTTGGAGATGAAAAAAAAAAAAAATCTTACTTGGCTAAATAAGTACAGAAGTGGCAGTCTCTGCTCTTTTTACTTCACACCCCAGGCAGGTGGGAGCAGTCACCACCGGGCACCAAGGATACTGGAACATGTAAACAAACCAGATTAGTTCTGGAGTCCAAGGGGCATAAAACAAAGATTAGTTGTGGAGTTTACACTTTCTGCCTGGCAGCCCGTGACCTTTACTATATTTCTTTATCATCCTTATCCTAAAGTTTCAATCTAAATGGCTTTTTCTCCATAAAGATGGCTTTTATGCTCTTAGTCAGAAACTATTAGTTTCCAGACATGAAGAATGAAGTCTAATTCATCACTGTGTTCTTTTCTGCCTTATGATCTATTAAAATTGTTCGTTTGCTGTGGGGCTTTTATATATGAGCTCTTGGAAGCCTAGGTTTCTCTAGCTTTCAGAGCATACATAGAGTATTAATTAGTGTTTTGTTTTGTTGTGGAATCTATGTATATATTCCTGTTCTTTTATCTCATAAATGATCATTGTATGCATATTTGTTTGTTGTACATATTTCCCACTACTCTATGATTACCATGATAATAGCAACCGTGTTGTTTCGATCACCATTGAGTATCCTTCACCTAATACAGCATCTTGCTTATACAAGGAGCTCAATAAATATAGTATTTGTTAACTGGATGAACTTAAAAAATGTTGAGTGTGTGTGCATGTGTCCACTTTCTATCATATTAAATTGCTTTTGAAGTAGATAGCTAAGTCTTTTGCAAATCTTTTACTCAGAGATTTTTTTCTTTTAAGGCTAGAAAATCAAAGTAGCTCTAAATCAAGGAACCACAGGGCTCTTCCAAACTTTTCTAAAGGTTAAATCCAGAAAATAAATAATGGAGAGGGAAGAGAAAGAGAATGCCTTTTAGACTAATAAGGACAGGTGTGTCATTTTGCCTGATTTGAAAAAGGACTTGGAAATGAGTGGCAAACTCTCCAGTACTGCTGATACTTCAGAGATCTATAACTATGTGCCCCGCAGGATAACTGGACCTTAGGAACTAGCCTTGTCAGTTTCCACAAAGATGCCCATGCCTCTGGGTAAATGCTGACATTGTAGCCTTCAAATTTGAGGGGTTCTGTGACTTGAACTAAGAAGATATCAACAGCCTGCCTGGTTTTCTATCTCTGATTTTTTTTAGTTGATCTGGCACATACTGACAAATAAGAACCCTGATAGCTTTCTGGGTCAGGCAGGGAAAAGCATACTGTCCACCATAAAAAGTACCATCAAAAACTGAATTAGTAGTTGAGACACATATATGTTATATACTTATAGCTATTGACTAATCACAGTGGGTTACCATTTCGATCATTTCAAAGCTCTTTCATCTTAGAAGCCAAATTGCATCCCATGAGTTTTGTTTTAAATTTAGAGTTATTCCCATTAATATATACTACGACATATATATTTTTATAGTACAGCTTAAATTTAGAACTGTGATCTTTCTTTGGGCCTTGGTTTATGTTTTAGCTATTTTATTGAACCTCTAATGGAAATTACAGAGATATCTTGTTCACTTTGGATATATCGATCTCTCTTTGTACATGTGTATAGAAAAGACCTTATATGAACTATGCAACTTGAAATATCACTATTAAAATAAAAGCTCACTAGAAAATTCACTCCCACTCACTTCAATTTTCTTGTCTTTAGATGATTTATTTGACTCTATGAAATCCTCATCTGTTTACTCTATGCAATACAATATTTTCTTTTAGTTAAAACTTCTCTGCTAAGTCATGAACCACTTTTGCACTGTATAGTCTTATTTTGTCCTTCAGAATCCCCTCTTCCAAGTCTATGACCCTGAGGTTCTTACTCTACATGATTTTTCATGAGTCATCTGGGAAATTTTCCAAAGAGTATTGAAATGCAGCCAGCAAGCTGAGGAAATGTTGAAGAGAGCTGGAGAAAAACTTCTAGGAGGGTCAGAAGAGTGTCAGAGAAGGTCAGGGAACATCAAAGCCAGAAAGACTCCAACACACGCCCTGCAGTCAAAATCATACCACAGCCAAGCTTCAGAGATATCAAGGTTAGAAAAGCTACTTTGCATCACTTTTTCTAGCCCTTTTTATTAATCTGGTTTTCTTAACATTTACTATTAAGGAGAAAATTGTACAGTAATAGAAATATATTAGCCACAATATTATGGTCAGATAAATGTGACTACTTAATAAGCACAATAGCTACTAATTACTTTGCTAAGTACTGTATTGATCACTTCACATACATAATCTCATTTGATCTCCAGAATAACTGTGGTATTATTATCCCATTTTGCTGATACAGACTGAGATTCAAAGAACTTGTGTTGTTCAGCCAATGGGTGAAACTCAGAATCAGGTGTACCTGAATAGTTCCTTTAATTGTATATGGCAGTGACCTTTGCAATTGTCTAACACTGTGAATGTACCTGGTTACTAAATTAACTGTATTTTATTTTTCTTTCCGCTTGTAAGCAAAATTTCAGGAAAAAAGAAAATATTCAATTTATTCTGTCTTAGTGAAAGGTTAAATATAACTCATTATATTTTTATCCAACATATATCATCTTGTAGAAAGCCTTTATATTCTCATCATAATCAAGTTTGTTTTACAGGTTTACCAGAATAAAACAGCCTTATCTCAAAATAATCTTAAATTATACTGTTTAAAATTATTTTAAAATTGGAAATTTTATTTTTGTTATGATTGTTATAAAAATATTTCAACCAATATCATTAGTAACTGACAAATAAGACCCATGAGATTCATATGGTGGAACAAGATAGCTTATCCAACTAAATATTTGTGAATGGCACGGTTCATAGAAATTGACATAACATGACAGAGCTATGCCTTTGAGCTATAGGATTTATTAATTTTAAAAAATCATTCTATTTTGATCTTGAGCAGATCTACTGATGTTGCTGAAATAACATGGGATCACATCTATATTAGTTGCAAATGGATTGCCAAAGCATAGCTTTAAATCTATAAGCCATTGTGCTCTATCTTTAAATGATTAATGTATCACTTCTTAAAGTTTTATATGTTGAAGTAGCAATGAAATAGCATAAGATTTTCACAAATCAATTGCCCATCAATATGATTTAATTCCTCTAAATGATATTTCAGTTTAGTTAAAGATACTCAATGTGTATTGTATTCTATATACTATGACATTCCTAGGGAGAAGGGGCAAATAATTTATGGTACTTGCCTCAAAAAAGCTTTTAACTTATTTGAAAAACAGGTGGTAAACAAATTGTTTTAATGTAATGAATCACATGATCATATAGTCTACAAAAAGTACTACTACATACAAGAGGCTGAGAACTTCATTTTAGAGATTTGGATTCCTCACTAGCTGCTTTCCAGAATAAAGAGAGAACATGTATCTATTGCTGCTTTTCATATTCTATGTACCACTGGTTGTACTGATATGTTCCATAATAATTTTTCATCAGACCAGACTGACAGAATTGCTTAATATTTTCACTGCAGTAATAGACAACAAAATGGATTTTTGTACACTGTGAGGAGAACTATATCCATTATATCCACTACTAAAACCCCAGTACCTAGCACAGTGCCTAGCCAATGATTAGGAGATACTTTCTGAATAGATAAAGGAAGGAATTAACTAAAACTATCAAAACAGTAATCTTACCCAAACATGCTTTGGAAACTATTTAGATCATGAAATACTTTTAATATGTAGCGTTTCCTCGTATTCTTTTTAATTGTTAAAAAAAAAACTGCTTAATATTGATATGGATAGAGTTACATTAATACATAAAGCACTTGAATTATAGTGCTAAGCATGTGTGAGCATAGTAAGTGAAAAATGACTTGAAACACTCTCTTAAATGCTACAGAGTTACTGAAGATTTTACTTGTATGATATGCTTTAAAATATTCTAAACATCTCAGAGGACTGAAGAAAAAAATGAATCCTATGCACATTTACACAATGCTTTTATAATACCCAGAGCCAAAGATATAATTTAAGAAGGGCATGAATCACTTCTAGAAGTGGAAGAGAATGACAAACCCAAATTTTCTTCCCTGTTTATTCTTAACATTTCAACCAGTAGAATATTACAGATTATTGGTAATGGCTTGAATTTGAATAAGGCTCACTTTGCTCCAGGCACACTAGTTTTTGCTCTGTCCTTCCAAGTCTCTAGCTTTCCCTTACTTCTAAACCTTTGAGTGTAGTTCTATGATAAAAATCTCTACTGATCTCTTCACTAATTGAACTACTTTCTTCCTCCAGATGTCAAGACAACTATAACCAACTAAGGGAAAATTCCCTGATCTAGATCAGCTCTCCATGATTTAAGCATTCATAATACTGTAAAATATTGATAGCATGTATCACAATTTTTAAGTATTATATTTACTTGCTTACTAATGTAATCAGTACCTCTTTTCCACAAGCTTGAAGTAATGTGTAAATAGAAATGATGCACTAGGCAGAAACATGGTCCCCAAAGATGTCCATGCTCTAATCCCTGCAACCTCTTAATATGTTATGTTACATGCCAAGGGGAATTAACCATGTAGACAGAATTATGCTTGTAATCAACTGAGCCCAAAATAGGAAGATTTTCGTCGATTATCAAGGAGTGGGGGTCATGTGATCATAAATGTCCTCATAAGTGAAAAAAGGGAGTGGGAGAGTCAGTGTTAAAATAATTCAGTGTGAGAAAACTAGACCAATCATTGCTGGGTTGAAGACTGAAGGTGGCCATGAGTCAAAGAATACGGATAATCTTTAGAAACTGGAAAAAAAAACACAAGGAAATGGGTTTTCCTCTAGCATCTCAGAAAGAAATGCAGCTCAGCCAACAACTTGATTTTAGCCCAGTGATAACATACAAGACTTCTAACGTACGGAATTATAAGATAATAATTTTTACTGTTTTAAGCCACTAAATGCATTGTAATTTGTTACAAAAGTCATAGAAAGCAAATGGCAGGTCGTATTCCCAGAACCGAGTACATGCCTGGTGTGATATTATTTGTTTAATAAACAGATAGGTAATGAGCCTGAGGGATGTGCTATACCCACTGAATGGTATTAAAGTCCTAATAGTCTCTTCTCCTTCTACTTATAAACTAATTAATGTATATCAACTTAAAAAATCCACAAAACTCTACAATTTGTATTTCGAGATCTGACAATTACAGGTCACATTCTACTAAACCTGCATGTGTGGCAGATGTAGAGTGAGAGTCTACACTACCACCCACATTCACCAGGTTTGTGTGTTTGTCTGCTTGAATCTTTATTCAGTCTCTGGCAGTGGGGGCAGTGAGATAATGCAGAGGAGCTATAACTGGCCAAGTACTGGAACACTGTTCAGAAACCAAATGTGCTACAATTTTCACCTCAAATTAAATGACTCTCATTATTCTGAAGTGACTATATTACAACTTCTTATTCTACTTATGTTTTCTCATTTACAACAGCCTTGTGGGTTATCTATTACCCCTTGTGGGTTATCTATAACCCTATTTTCATATTATTAATTCAGGCTCAGGGAAGCTAATGAGGGTTAGACCTAGTAATAGCATATGAAAGAAGAGGGTAAGGAAGGAGGGCCCACCTCAGTGGAGACAAGTATTTATCCCAGACTTTTCTTTTTAATGATAGCCTGCATATGATGATGACAAAGAGTATACCTATTTTTTGTTTGTCTGACTCTTTAATTTCTTTACAACATTCTCCCTTTCTTCCTTCTCCACAGCATTATGATACGGGGTTTAAATGAAGGCTCATTGAAACAACATCCACTTCCCTTCAATCATATCATGGCTTCTCTCTGAAACTAGGCTGCCTGTGTTCAAATTCTTTTCAAATTTGAACACTTTTGCCCTTTCTCTGCCTCAGTTTTATCATTCATAAAAGGATAGCAACAATAACTCAAAGTTTTTTGTTAGATTCAAATGGTTTAACATATGAGGTGACTGATAAGACAATCCTATAAAACATGTGTAATAACAGTTCATCTAGTATGTCTCCTAAAAAGGGTGAGTTGAATTAGCTGAAAGGTTTTAATTTGCTGACTAGTATGTTTACAGTTCAGGGCAAATGTGACTCATTTGCGCCAATATAACTGCATCAACCTCTATCTGTTGAGCCATAACACCTTGATTCAAATCCCAACTCTGCCAATTACTATGGGTGCAATTTTGGGCAAGTTATTTTACCTTTTGATTATATGATATGTAAGATAGGGATAATAAGGGATAATAATAATACTGACCTCACAGGGTTGCTAAGTGTTAAATTAGTTCATACTTGAAATGCACTTAAAAGAGTGAATCACATAAGTGCTCCACAGTTATTATACATTTTTTTTTTTCATAATATCCCAAACTGGCCTCTGGTCTTTCAAGAAATCTTATTTTAAAGTTAAAAGCATTATTTTCTTTCACAGTATTTTGTGTGTGTGTGTGTGATTCAAATACCTAAAATAACAGCAACAACAAAGTAAACAGTGTATGTTCTTCACAGCCAAGGTCACCTACCATGAAGCAGATTGGAGATATACTTACTTTACATATTCACTAGCTGGTCAAGTTACAAAGGGGATTTTAAAGATTTTGTTGTTGAAATTATAAAACAAACTATGGCACAGGAATTTTGTGAAGGTTTCTGTTTCATTTTCTGGTATACAAAAATAATTTTCAAAAAGTGGTATGCTTTTGTTTCCTGTCACACATTCTAAATGGCCTTTAAAAGTCAGTAGCTGTTACTCAAGAATAATGAGATATATTATTCCTTCAAAGCACATGCAAATCTCCAATTAACACTAATGGGATTTATGGCAGTGAAACCAAAAGAAAATCATCTTCAATGTCTCAAAATAAAGAATTTTTATTTTTTGATACCTATCTTTTTACCGCCTAAGTGCAGTCAAGCATAAATAAACAAATTAGTATTAAGCAACAATTCGACACTTCCATTCATGTTGACATTCTGAAATACTGTTTTTAAACAGTATTGTGCTTTAAAGCAGAGATGTGGCTTTAGATATCAGTTAAGAATTTACATGATCCTCCTTCCTCTGCCATTAACATGAAAATTATAAAGAATGAGCATGAGCAGTCCTAGTAGTGTTCCAGTATTACATAAAGGATGGATTTTTCAAATGTATGCCAAAACGTTTTTAAGAACAGCATTTCAGATTATCTCTTTTACACACACACACACATCTATAGAATCTTACTATTTCTTTGGGACACAATCATATATCCCTTGTTAGCAAATATTTCTTCCTTATATTTCTATAATTTTAGTCTTAATCGTATATTCAAATCTTCCTGGAAGGTGACATTTAATTAAGAAAAGTGAAAATCTTTTTTTCTGATACTACTGAACAGAAATTGCATGTTAAAGAACATATTTTTAAGATATTGTATAACCATCTGAAAGAGATGTGAGAGTACCATTGAAATAATTAGTTTTATTAATCTAAGAGTAGAATGATCTACAGGGACCCCAGCCATAGATTTTTGGTAGAATTTGAATCTTTAAGATAATTCTATAAAGATATTAGACTGCACAGTTAAAGTGGAAATCCCTGTGTAGGGAGAACAAATAAGCCCAGTTAAATAGAATTCAATCAAAAAGATTAGAATATATAATACTATACAGAAAGTATATGTTAATACAGCTAAAACCTATTAATTTATTTTTAACATTATTTATTTCTGAATATCTAAACACATCTTCTAGAAAAATTATTTATAGTGCCTCTAGCAAGCAAATAGCTTATAAAATCACAGAAAGATAAATTTCCTATTAAAATGGAATACTCTCTCTAAAAATCTTGGCTAATAAAGCAAAATGGCCCTCAAGCTGAGATATTACCTAACATCAACTTGTCTATGATGTAATCACGTCTAAACAAGGGCTATCACTCTTTTCTAGGTGTAAAGAAGTTTGCATTTTAAGGAGATAAACTATTAAACAAAAGGTAAGTTTTATTTTATATGCCCACTGAATAAAGAAAATGTATTAACTTCTTAGTGATTAGGCCTGGAAGAATGCCCAGAACACAGTAGGTACTTGATAAATATTTTTGAACTAATAAATTAATTAACTAACTTTTCAGACAGCCTATTTGCAACATCAAAAACGTATTTCAGTCTCTCCTGCACCTTAATTTTCAATGCCAGACACTGAGGTCAAGATATACAAGTTAGTTTTATGAAGCTCAAAGTGTGACTGGATATAGAGAAAAAATCCAATTAGTACAATTCAAGATTTATTTTAAAACATATTCCTTTACCTGGTTACTTTGTTAATTCATCTTATATATTCTAACCTATTTGATGTCAATAAATATATTTTTAGAAAGTCCAAAAACACAAAGAATACTAGAAAATGATTATTACATTTGATTATTTTTCATTAATGAAAAATATTACCTACAGTATCTTAAAATAAGCTTATTCAAACAGTTATATTTATTTGTTCAACCTAATGATTATTTTATCATAAAATTACCAATTTGAATTAATATTATTGATGATACTATCAGTTTTATAATCTGAAATGTGAGACATAGTTTAGGGGAGTACAGAAGTATTTTTACTTTTTTGTGTGATCATATTTAAGACAACAGGGGTTTTATTTACATGCAATTGGTAGATTAAATTGTTTCATATTGACTTATAACCATATATATTGTTAGCTGTCTATCTTCTAACGTGACCATGCAACTAATCCTGGTTAATAATCTTTCATCAATGTGGTGGTATTATCGCTTTACGTGGTATGGTATCAGGGTCCAATGGACCCAATGTTAGTTTTTGAGTTTCTTTTTTTGATGAGTCCTAACTCTTTGTAAGACTTGGTATTTTATGTCATTTATTCTTTCTTATCTGTCCTCCAAAGAACAAGAAGGAAATTTACTTAGCATTTTTTAATTAAATAAAACTCATTCTAGTCCATGATTAAACTACAGGTTTTTGGTATATTTTTTACATGAGTCTAACATACATATTGGATCTAAGTTATATTTTCCATATATTAAAATATTTTGTTATTTAATTACTCTGGGAATTATTTCATCATTGCTCATCCATTACTCCCAACTATGCTAAAAAACAAAAGTCTAAAACAAAAAGAAAATGAAATAGAAGAATAATGGAATCACCTAAAAAGATGATGCATTGAGAAACTGATCATCTCTCAGTTTTCTTAGTACTCTGCCAAAATGATTGTATGATCTTTCAAGAAAGTATTATATTCTGCCTTTAGATTTCATTGGGTAGAGTTGAGAATTCAGAATAGTTAAATTCATCCATTAACAGCAAAGAAAATAACACTAGAAGAAATCATTTTACAATTATTATATAAATCAGAACATGCACACAAAATTATTCATAGCAGCACTGTTGACATAAATCATGATCCTGAAACCATTCACATAATTCTGTAAATCATATAATGAATTAATAAGGATAAAAAGGAAATGTGGTATTTTCTTCCAGTTAGCCATTCAGTAGGAAAGACTTCGTCATGCAATGGAACCCTTCAAATTCACAAAAGAATATATGACAACATTCATTAATTTATATCTCTACTGCTATCCTGAGGGTTAAATGACCATCAAATGATCCCAGAAAATGACAGATGACACGTACAATCTTGGATATTTCAGAGATGCTATATAAAATATTTCAGAATGATTATGTGCTTTATAGACATTCAACCTCATAAATATCCACAAGAACCAGTGAAATTTTATAATAACCGACAAATTTTTTTCTAGTTGAGATGCATATAATTTCTGTACCGTGTAAATGATAATCCCAAAGTTTAGACTAAATACCCAGTTGGAAATTAACCGGTTTTATATATAAGCCAGAAAATTACCCTAAATTCCTTTATTCAATTACATGCAAATACCTAGCTTCTTAAATGGTCTTTGAAGAACTTTGAAAATCTTAATGGATCTCCTATTAATTAATGACAAATAAAATTTTAATACATACTCATCATGTATTTTATGAGTTATGTTATTAACTTTTTGGAAATTCTATTTTAATAATTTTAGTATCTGTCCCATTCGTACACCCTCGTGGAATGACCTGACAATCGTTTAAATGGTGTTAAGAACTACACTTCATGGGATGCTTTAGCTCTGACAAATATTTTATCATCTCCCAGAGTGAATCCCAAGTGTCAGTAGAACTTTTAACTTTCTGAGTCGTTTGTCTCCTTTCTTTGTCTTTTTGTTTTTTGTGTTTGTTTTTTTCTTTTTTTTCATTTGTAATGATTTCATAATTTTGTTTTTTTCCCTGGTTTGATCATTTTCAGTAAAAACTGGTTTTCCATATGGCGCCAATGCCTGCTAATCCCTCAAAGATGTCTGGCTTGCTGAGATCTGATCTCCCAGCTTGTATGTAAGATCACTTACTTGCAGAACAGAACTTTGAAAATTTGGGGTATTTCAAAAGAGACGAATTCACACCAAAAAATACTAGTAACCATTTTCTAGACAGTGGTTAATTCTTTGGCTTAGTGGTTGTTCAATAGCTTCATATGGCTCTTAATTTACAGTGTACACTCAAAGAGGTCTGCATCACGCTGCATTTATGTACACAATCAGGCTAAACAATAAAACTTGCTCCTTTTTTTGCAATCAAGAATGACTTTTGGAGATTTTTTTTTTTTTTTTTTATGGTCACTGTGTAGAAGAATGTTGAGACAATTCATTTAAGAACCCAAATTTGGTGAAGTTCTTTACTACTTTCAGATGTCTGTCTGGTTGGTATGCATATAATCATTCAGTGGGAAAAAATCTCAATGATTTGGTTTTATTATCTTGTAGAACATTAGCCCATTTTGTATCTAATCTAGCATTCTTATACTAACATTTCTTTATTAATTGCCTATAAATACTTAGCACTTTAAATGCTCTCTAAACCAGTTTTAATATCTGACTGGTTTCTTCACTAGTCAGTTGAATAAACTCTTTGACACATATTCATTATACATTTATGTGAGCAGCATACAGATAAAAAGCACACGGATATTTGCTCATGTTCTCCCTACCTTAATACTAATGAAACTCTTTATTCCAGTGGTTTAAACTACTGAAATTTAAAAAGTGAAGCAATTCATTTTTCAGAAGTCTAATTAAACTATTTTAATCACATTTTTGTGTCAGAGTATTTGAGATGATTAACTGAGAAAAGAAATCAGAATTTACTCCAAATCAGGTATATACAAGTTGAACTTTTGGTTAAAGGCATTAGTAAAAGAAGATATAATTGTAAGACAGAATGTATTGAGCTTTTCTGTGTATCAGATATTTTTACTTGTATTATCTCTTGTATTTTCACAACCACGTGGGATTAGTTTCCGTATAGCTATACTTTCTCCTAGGCAACTTTGTTTTGTCTAACCTTATTCATCACACGCTACTGTAATTAATTTTAAGACTCTATGTCTTCTGCTGAATTAAATACATCAGGAGGAAAAGGAACTTTATATATCTTGTTCATATGTGTATTCCAAAACACAGAATTGAGTATAAAAATGTATTTTTATTCAATAAATGTTAACTGAATGACTATATAAGTACCTAGATAAACATTAAAATTTTTAGCTAGATTAAAGCTAAAAAGTGTGTGTTTCGAACAATCCTAAGAGTAGTTTTAAATAATATTATTATAGTATGAATAGATACAGTTACTGATAGAGTTATAAAACATAAAATTATATTTTCCTTCATCCACTTGTTTTCTATGATGGTTCCTATTCCCCCCAAGCATGGCTACCATCAGGTGCTCATCCTACAGTGCTCACAGAAGGTTTATGCCATGAGAAGAATTAAAAGCTTTAATGTCCAAAAGCCCTGTATTCAAACCCTGTTTTATCTACATCTTCCAAGAAGTCATTTGATATCTATGGGCCTTAACTTTCCTTTCTTCAATTTAAGTATAAAATTATGTCGAAGTATTATAGTGAATAAAAAGTGAGATGATTTATGTGTGTGTGTGTGTGTGTGTGTGTGTGTGTGTACTTAATATAGGGACTGCGTATGGGTTATCACCAAATAATAATGTTCTTCTCTATTATTTATAATTCCCACCTGATAACCCAAGACCGATGGCCACGGGCTCTGCTGAGGAACAGAACATGGCTAACTAGCATTTATATGTCCATTTTAGGCAGCTATTTAATCACTTTAAATCTCAATTTTCTCAATTCAAAATGAGGGCAGTTGAAATATGCAATCTAAAGGCTGGCCCACGGACCAGCAATATCAGCATTACATGGAAATTTATTAGAAACGTAATATTTCATTCCTACCTCTGAACTACTCAATCAAAAGTTGCATTTTTACAAGATCTTTAGGTGATTCACAGGCATATTAAATTTTAAGTAGCTCAAACTAAATTACTCTAAGCCATCTTTTTGCTCCTAATTCTGAAAATATAAAAATATAAAAAAATAACATCCATGCTATTGTATTAGCAAGTTAACAGTTTAAACTTTTCTGATATATACCATTCCCATTCCAATTACCAATGGCTAAGTTACAAACTGTTACAAAGCTTTATGGAATAAAGCAATAAGTATTTTATTCAGTTGGTAAGGAATTCAGGTACCAAAGATGCCTAGTATCGGTTCCACAATGTCTGGGGACTTTGCTGGAAAGGATTAAACTGCTGGAGTTACTTGAATGACAAGAGGGTGGAATTATTTAGAGAGTTCTTCACTCATAAGACTGGCAGCTGGACTGGGATGAGTAGAAGGCCAGGCACATCTAAACTGCCAGTTGGCATGTCTATGTGAGGCCTCCTAAAAAACTTGAGCTTCTCACCATATTTTGACCTCAGGGTGGGGAGACTTCTGACATGACATCTCAGAACTTTCAGAGAAAATGTTCTTTTGAACCCAAGTCAGAAGTTAAATTATCACTTCTGCCTTAGCTTTACTTCTAGTCTATCTGATAACTCCCAACACTGACAGACTTGCTCAATTTTAAGAAGAGTCTATGGGTCTCACATTTTCATAAAGTGTCAAAGAATTAGCAGACATGTTTTTAAACCTGCACACTTAATGTTTTTATATTTACGAAAATGCTTCTGAAAACTTTATACCAAAATGACTCCTCAAAAAGACTAGTGGCTGTCTGGGGGAGGTGACATCAGTTAAAGGGCAGAATAGGAAGTTTCTGCCCTTTTCCTAACACAGAAACACCAATCTAACAGCTATATAAGAGTTAAAATACCTTTGTGAGCAATCCAGAATGTACTTAAGAAGTTGCAGTAAACCAGATGTGCACAAAACCAAGAACATCTGTACCAGAAACAGACAAGAAAAATGATTTCTCTTTACCTGCATCAGCCCCTTTCCCAAGTTGGCTACAACATCCCCCTTCGGGAGAGAAGGGAAAGAAAATGGGATGAATGGCCAACTCCCCTGCTTTTTAGTAAGCTCCCTAAGAGGCTGGCTTCTATCTCAAATAACAGAGCACTGAAAGAAACAGCACTGTCTGGATGCATGGGACACCTAGGAACAAAGAAAAAGGTGTGGGAGGCCTACTACAGCAAAATAATCTTTAGAAAAAACATACCTGAAGATCATACTTCCTGACTTCACACTGTATGTATTCTAAAGCTATAGTAATCTAAAAAGTATATAGTATTGGCATAAAACCAGATATCTAGACAAATGGAACAGAATAGAGCCCAGAAATAAACCCACACAAACACGGTCATCTGATCATCGGCAGTGATGCCAAGAATACACAAAAGAGAAAAAATAATCTCTTAAATAAATGTTTGGGAAAACTGGATAGCAACATGCAAAAGAATGAAACCGAACCCCTACCTTACACCATACACAAAAATCAAAAATAAACCCAAAATGGACTGAATATTTAAATGTAAGATCTGAAACTGTAAAACTCCTAAGAGAAAACATAAGGGAAAAATCCATAATATTGGGCCTAGTAATAATTGTTTGGATAAATACAACCAACAAAAGCAAAGTTAGACAAGTGGAATTACATCAAATTAAAAAGCGTTTGTACATCAAAGGAAATAACAGAGAAAAAAGGCAACCTGGTGAATGGGAGAAATTATCTGTAAACCATATATTTAAAAAGAGATTAATATGCAAAATATGTAAGGAATCATACAATAGAAATAAATACATACAAATTCAATTAAAAATGGGCTGAGGACATGAATAGACATTTCTCCAAAGAAGACCAAATGATCAACAGGTACATGTAAATACACTTGGCATCATAACCATAAGAGCATGTAAATCAAAAGCACAATGAGCTATCACTCACTTCACACCTGTTAAGATGATTATTATACATGCCTAATTATCATATGATACAGCATCCTGCTTCTGCACGTCTGGGTATACATCCAAAAGAACTAAAATCAGGATTGCAAGAGACAGCTGCACTTTCATGTTCATTGTAGTAATTATTCGCAATAGCCAAGACATGGAAATGACCAAAATATCCATCAATGCATGATGGATAAAGAAAATGGAACACACACACACACACACACACACACTGAAATATTACTCAGCCTGACACACACACACTCACACACACACACACACACACTGAAATATTACTCAGCCTGAAAAAAAGAAGGCTATGCTGCCATTTTTGACATGGGC
>NW_011888794.1:1251089-1253198 GCF_000151845.1 Pteropus vampyrus
AGACTATACAATGAGACAATCTTTTTAGATTTCTAAAAATTCTAAGTGTTTACCTGTTACCCTCTATTAAGACATTCTAATATATTTTATAAAGTTTTGGAATCCAATCTTCAAAGATAGCACTAATACCCAACCAGATATGGAATCGGAATATATATAATGAATTTCGCTCTACTGATTAACCCTGCAAAGCTACAGTCATAGGATTCTTCGGTTTTGAATAGTGTGATTATTTCTTCTATCTCTGAATCTTATACCCTCAACTAAATCTTACACATGTACCAGAATTTAATAAATATAACAAATTCTGGCTGAAAAGTTAGAAATTATTACTGACAAAATAAAAGGTAATTTCCATCATTATCTTACATAGCAGCCAGAGAAATAATTTTAACAGGAATTTTCCCAGTGATTGTTTTACTTCTTTAAATCAGGTTTCCAATACGCACATATATTAATTTACTTTTGAACTGGAACCTAAATATTGCACATATCTTATGTAAAGCTATAGAAATATAGCTGAAAATTTAGTTTATACATCAATCCACAGCAATTATAAATATACTTAATGTTTCCCTTCAGAAGAATCTAAGATATCTCAAACCTTTTCCCGTCACTAAATGTAAGTGCCTAATACCTTCTCTGTCTGATTTTGTGCATTAAAAGCAGGTTATTCAACTGGAGCAAATCCACAGCTACATTAATTTCTCTGAGAAAAAAAAAAATGCCTGTTAAAGAAGATAAACCCTTTCCCACTTTTCCTCTTTCGGATCAAAGGAAAACACACCTTTTTTTTTTTTTTAAAGCTCATATGAGAGGAAGAATTATAACCACATATTGTAAACTTCACATTAAATCACAGTTTTGAGAAGAAACTAATCGAGCCTTCTTCACTACTTGCATTAACAATTCTACTGATTGCATTTAAATATTTTTGCTGATGGGTCAGAAAATACTGTGAGTTATATATAGTTAGATATCAAAGGAACAAAAATGATGGAACAAAACAAGAATTTCCGGAAGAGCTGACAGAAAATACTGGCCCCATTATCACAGGAGCAACCATTTTAGTATAGACATAATATGTTATTAGCCTTCTTTCCTTTTAACACAGCTCTATATATTTTCAAGGTGACTTAGAATCATGATGTGATTCTCACAAAATCCTCATGGTTCCAATAGATATACATGTCATTTATTTGTAATGATATGATGGTAGAAACTACCCTTATAGCTCCTATTTACCTCTGAAGTAGGAAAAGATAAAAACATTTAGTGTATAATGTAGCTCAAATCTCATTATAAATAAAAGGAAACTAAAGAGTTAGTACTTAATGTATTTTGAGACACACAGCAGATACTCGATATATGTTTATGGAACGGAGGAAAGTACAGAGGGAGAAAGAAAAGGTCATGGTCAGTGCATCTAAGAGTTGTGGTAATTTGTGTCCGACATATTAGCATTCATTCATATCCCTTCAGTACACCCATGCCATTCCTCTATCAAATGATGGCATCTATTTGTCCACCCTTTTGGTCTGGCTGGCATGAGACTGCTCTGAAAAATCAAAATGGTGAAAGTGACCCTAACCAATTCCAGGGCTAGTCACCAAGAGGACTGCATCTTCCTCCTAGCTGTCTCATAATGCTTTGCTTTAGAAGCCAGCGACTACATAAGAAATTAGACTACACAGAGACAGCCAAGCTCTAAGCCGCCCAAGTGGAAATTAAAAGACCCTGTGTTGAGAGGTGAAGGAGTACCGAGGCACCAGTCATGTAAGTTAAAATAAAATGTATATTGGCTATCCAACCCAGTAGAGGCTTCCAGGTGTCTGCAGCTCTAGGCGTTTATCTGACTGCAACTGCATGTGAGACACTAAGCTAGAACTATTCCCTAAGCTCAATCTAAAGGTCAGAGACAAATAATAATTATTTTTTATTTTAAGCCAATGAGTTTTCATGAGATTTGTATCTGAGTAATATGTTAACTAAAACAAGGGCCTTGTTCATATTCAAAAATGCCATACTACTTTAATAAACTCCATTTAAACTGAGTCATGTGTATGTGTCTTTGCTATAGTGCAAGAACCTTGGGACCTGACCCCAAAC
>NW_011888794.1:1256108-1259875 GCF_000151845.1 Pteropus vampyrus
AACTTCATCCCACACAGACCCGATGTTATCTGACATTTATTATGGTAAACTATTTACATCAGAAATGCTACATTATGAAAATAAGGCTACAGAATATCTTATTTATGCTTAGACATTAATTATACAACTTTAAACCTCCTACATCACACTTTCCATGTGTTCTTCATTCTGTTCTTTACCCTGTATTCTTCCTGCCCTTTAGTCTTGGACATCTGAGAAATTTAAAGTAATATGTTAAGTCTGTGTTTGTGATAACATCCTGCCAAATATATATGATAACCTATAATAGAAGAAATATCATACATTGTGAAAAACTATATTTTCAAAGCAGTGACTATAAAACCAGTAGTCATAACCTCTGGTAAAACTCATTTAATCAGCTCTTGAAACATTGAGTTTCCTAATTTTTTTAATGGTTTGTTCTGAAACATATATTTGAAGTGTGTGTTCTAAATTAAAATATTTAAAATAGTAAGATCTGAATCGTCAATAAATTGAATAGGTCTAACATCTACCTGTTTATCTATTATCTATCTATCTATCTATGTTAAAAATACTTTTGTTTCTGTTTCTTGGAGGAAAAAAAAAAAACAGCTTAGAAGGGAGTTGTCATAAAAAAAAAAACTTGTTGGTTTCCACTCCACTATTATTAAGATATTTAATGAGTGAGGTAAAAATCATATTAACAACAGTAAAGAAAACTAGCAAGAACTCCACATGAAACCAGAAAACAAAATCATCTATTATATTTATCTACATGTCCATCCTTATACCATCATCATGCTGCTTTAATGATACAATATATAGAAATCTTAAAATGAGACCATTTAAGTCATACAACTTGAATGTCATTCAAACTCCTTTTGGCTCTTAAGTCTCCATGCATGATCATATACATTTTAGAATGTCCTCGTCGATTTTAAAAAGAAAACCTAATGGAATTGTAAATGTGACTACCTAAGAACTATAGTTCTATTTGAGGGGAATTAAATTCTTATAAATATTGAGTCTTCCAAAACATAAACATGATATATCCCTCCATTTACCTAGGTATTTTAAGTTTTATAGTTTTCAGTGTATGTACCTTGTATATAGTTCATTAAAGTTATGCCTAACAATTTTATTTTGTTGCCTTTTTTGCCATTGTAAAACTCTGAATATTTTCACTTTCCCCATTGTTCATTACTACTATATAATAATAAAATTAATTTTGGTATACCAATCTTTTATCTTGCAACCACACTATTTCCATTCAGTTCTTATATAGATTCTATAGAATTATCTATATACACAATCATGTTACTTATGAATAAAGACTCCTCTTCATTTCTCAAAGATTTTTATATTTCTTGATTGTCTTACTACATTGCCCAAAACGAATCTTGGAAGAAGTGGTAAGAGCAGATATTTTTTACCTTTTTCTTGAAGTTAGATTTAGATTTTCACCATCAAGTTCAACTTTACTCTATGCTCTTTTTCTAGATGTTATTTTTCATGATTAAGATGTTACTTTTGATTTGTAGTTGAGTGGGAATTTTTACCATGAATGTATCCTGAACCTTATCAAATGATTTTACTCTATTTTGAGATAATCATATTTTTTCATCTTTATTCTGTTAATGAGGTAGAGTAGTAGTATTCATTTTATGTGTTGTCGAGTTTGTTAGTTTTACATAAAGGATTTTTGGATATTCATCAAGGGTATTATTAGTCTATAGTTTTCTTGTGATATTTTTGTCTAAATTTATTACTTATGGTACAGCTACCCTCAAAAAGTGAGTTGAATAGTGTTCAGTCCTATAGTATTTTCTGAAATAACTTATGTAAGATTTGTGTTACTTCTTCCTTAAATATCTGGTAGATGTTAATAATGCCACCTAACCCAGAATTTTGTGGCGGAGTGGGACAGAGAAAACTTTTAAGTAATGAATTAATTTTTTTCTTGTAGATATAGGACTATTCAGATTTCTATTTATTCGTGTGTCAGCTTTTGTGATTCGGGTTTTTTAAAAATGTGTTTATTTTTTCTAAAATATTGGATTAATTGGCCTAAAATTATTTGTAATAATCCTCAATCATCCTTAATGTAAGGTCTATATCAATGTACCTGCTTTCATTTCTAATATTAATAAATTGTGTCTTCTCACTTTATTTCATAATCATTATTCTAAGAAGTTTATAACTTTTGATGAGAATTCAGCTGTTAAACTCACTGAAGATCCCTTGTATTTGAGTCGTCATTTCTCTCTTGCTCCATTCAAGATTCTCTTTGTTTTTGCCTTTCAAAGTTTGATTATAATGTGTCTTCATTTTTATGTCCCTGTGTTTATAAGTATAGAAATATGATAATTTTTTATATTTTCTTAAAAGGATTTTTTTTTCTTTCAAGTGCAATTTGAATAGAGAAAACAGGAAACTGCTTACCTTTTTACTTTATCTCCCTTTCACTACATAGCTATTTCCCTTTAATGTGGCCATCATTTTTCTACCTTGAATTCTTTTACACTTCTCCAGTTTATAATCCAGCCCTCTATTTGATTTTTCTTGTATTCACCCTTTTTTTCCTATTTATTTTTATCTTTGTTATCCTTCCCTGCCTTTAATAGTCGTCCCCTATATGTTTTTCTGTTTCACTTTTTTAACATTTCTAGGCTTCTTCAGTTTGAAAATCTCATGTTTGCCTATTCTGTTTTTCTTTTAACTTTGGTATTTTTCCAATTCTCAAATTTTTACTCATTTCAGTATTTTCACCTTACAAGCTTGAAACATATTTTTAATAGCACAGATTTGAAGTAGGGAGAATAATAAAAGCAAACACTTTATGGTATGTTCTATGTGCCTGGCACTTCAAGGTATTTCATATACCATTTTAGCTCAACAAGTACATGTGGCAATTTCTATTATTAGATTCATTTTAAAGAGGTGAAAACTGAAGCATAGAAAGGTTAGTTAACTTCCCTAATGTCATTAGGGATTAGGAATTGATTTAGTCAGATTCAAACTGTATAATTTAAGTAGAACCTATGCCTCAAACATTGCTATACCTTTTTTACAAAAAGCTAAACTATGAGAGGAATGTCCTTTTAAACTATTTCTCAGTATTAATTAAAATTAAATGAAATAATCATGCCCCAAACACTTTATTAAAAAAAAAAAAGATTTTTAAAAGAGTCTCTTAAAATGAGGTGCTCATTATCGGTCATATATGAGACTGATTTTATACTATAAGGAATATTGAGCAAATTGTGTTTCAAATGGTTCAGTAATATATTATTGCAGTTTTAAAAAATATAATCTAGTTTTCCTAATTCAACTTAATTATCTATCATAAGCACTTTTTTTGGAAAACCTAAAAATATTTATTAAACCAGAGAGACATCCTTTGCTAAATATTGGGAATCAAAACTTCAAAAGGAGTGAATTAATCAACCAAGTAGGCAAAATTCAGGGGCGAAAGTTAATGAAAACCATCTATCAAGAAATATATAGGTATATATAAGATGTAATGTATGTAGAAATAAAATTATATGTAATATATATAAAAGCAAAGGAAATTATGTAAATAAAAATATAATGTATATTTCCATATATATATACATAAAAGACAAGAAATTATTCGACAGTCTAATCAAAACCTTTAACAAATTGCTGAGTTGATGATTTCAAAAATAATGAAGTGCACTATCAGCTAGAAAGCTTTACTACTAAAACAGATTTTCCTCTAAGAGCCTATGTTTTCTTCCAGTTAAATTTATTCATTGTGTTGT
>NW_011888794.1:1259925-1262266 GCF_000151845.1 Pteropus vampyrus
AACATGTATTAGACAAGTAACATTCTCAGGTACTCACCTGAACTAGTTCTTGAAAAAAATTATTGGTGATCTCTCTCCTTCACACTCTTTGCCATCTACTTGTCTCTTACTATTGGCCCTTGTAATTATTCCCTGTGCAGTGGGACTAATCCTTGTGGCCTACGGGTAACACAAAAATAACATAAAATAATGCACACCGCAATTATAGCTAACCTTTATTCAATATATATTCATAGATTCACACAGATTATTTAAATTCTCATAACTCTATGAGGTAAGTAAACCAGTATTATTTGTACTTAGCTCAGTAAGTGTTACAACAAAGAGGATTTAATTTACAAATGAACAACTTGAAAAAAATTAACAAGTAACTGGTCCAAAGATACAGACACTGACCATGGATTTGAACCCAAGCAATCTGACTCTAGAGGGTACCTCCGATTTTCCAAAATACACTAGGTGTAGCAACGAAAGGTCGGAGGGCTGCTAAAGGCACAAAGTCCTGAGAGACCTAGTGACTCCTAAGGGATTTTGAAATCTCCCATCAATAAGCTCTTACCACTTAACGATAGGCAAGGGTATGCAACTCTGCAAACATATGTGCGACTTTACTATAAAGTTTACCAAACCAAAAATGTAAGTAAAAAGAAGCAAAAAGAAGAAAGAGGGAGAAAATTATTACTTTATGTAAGTTTAATGTGTACATTTCAGAGGTCAAATTATGTTAAACACCCTATCCAATTAAACTGAAGAGGTATTTTGTATAATTCAATTTGATACTTGTATAAATCTGCTTCTTCTTTTATTTAAATTTTATAATTACCGCTAAGGGATTTTTTTAACCTACGAAAGCTGTTTTAAATTTGATGACACGTCTTAGTTCTGATGTCACAGGTTTGACTTAACAACATATTTGAAGTACAGAACTGCAGTCAGAACTAGCTTCAGGGACATACGATATATGCAATCACACAGGACCCCATGTGTAAAAGGTCCTGCTTCTGGTTTAACAGTCTGGTGTCACCGTCTTGAAATTCTTAACAAGTGTGAACAAAAAGCCACATATTTTCATTTTGCACTAGGCATCACAACTTAAGCAGTTAATTTTGAGTACAGTAACATTTGGCAGAATTATTGACGTGTGATTTAGTAACTCAGAATTTGGGCTCAAATTTTATGGTTCCTAGTCTATTCTACTTGTGTCCTTATCATCTCTTTGCATTAACTAGTTTCTGGATTCAGTGGCCTAGAAGTTATCATATGCTAGAAGAAAGGTGTTTATCACATTCCAGAATCCTCGCAAACCACCATGCATCTTTGGATGAAATTGACAACTAGTTAAACAGATGGAACTACTAATTTAAAAGCAAGGAACATACGGTATCCCTCACTGTCCCTCATTATAAGAGACATACCTCATTTTAGACCCGAGTGCAACTTCATCCCACACAGACCCGATGTTATCTGACATTTATTATGGTAAACTATTTACATCAGAAATGCTACATTATGAAAATAAGGCTACAGAATATCTTATTTATGCTTAGACATTAATTATACAACTTTAAACCTCCTACATCACACTTTCCATGTGTTCTTCATTCTGTTCTTTACCCTGTATTCTTCCTGCCCTTTAGTCTTGGACATCTGAGAAATTTAAAGTAATATGTTAAGTCTGTGTTTGTGATAACATCCTGCCAAATATATATGATAACCTATAATAGAAGAAATATCATACATTGTGAAAAACTATATTTTCAAAGCAGTGACTATAAAACCAGTAGTCATAACCTCTGGTAAAACTCATTTAATCAGCTCTTGAAACATTGAGTTTCCTAATTTTTTTAATGGTTTGTTCTGAAACATATATTTGAAGTGTGTGTTCTAAATTAAAATATTTAAAATAGTAAGATCTGAATCGTCAATAAATTGAATAGGTCTAACATCTACCTGTTTATCTATTATCTATCTATCTATCTATGTTAAAAATACTTTTGTTTCTGTTTCTTGGAGGAAAAAAAAAAAACAGCTTAGAAGGGAGTTGTCATAAAAAAAAAAACTTGTTGGTTTCCACTCCACTATTATTAAGATATTTAATGAGTGAGGTAAAAATCATATTAACAACAGTAAAGAAAACTAGCAAGAACTCCACATGAAACCAGAAAACAAAATCATCTATTATATTTATCTACATGTCCATCCTTATACCATCATCATGCTGCCTTAATGATACAATATATAGAAATCTTAAAATGAGACCATTTAAGTCATACAACTTGAATGTCATTCAAACTCCTTTTGGCTCTTAAGTCTCCATGCATGATCATATACATTTTAGAAT
>NW_011888794.1:1265946-1268446 GCF_000151845.1 Pteropus vampyrus
TCCTTTCAGTTCCCTCTATGGCAGTGTTCATTTGGTTACCTTTATTCTGGGCAGCTGTTAAATACTAAGATCATATGTATTTTATGTCAGACCTGATGATAGGTGATAGATATTAGAGATGAATAACGTGTGAGACATGAAATAAAATCCTAAAAGGCCCTTTTGTCACTCCAAAAATTCCACAAGGCTATTAAATTTAAAAATTTTAAGAAGTCATTCCTATCATCTGCGTTCCTAAAAGCTTATATATGTATGGGAAAGAATGGTGAAAATATATGTGAAAATTTCAGGATAATTATTAAGAAAAAACATGTGTGAGTTTCAGAGCAGTGAAAGGAGTATTATCTAAGTTTGACAGTAGACAGAAAAATAGATTCACTAAATGCTACATGATAGTGAACACGAGGGATATTTTTGAAAAGAATTTAAAATGAAGGAAATATTGGAAAAGTGGTACTTGAAAGGAAGGGGTATTAAGAAAGATTAGGACTTTATTCTTAGCAGCACAGCTTTTAAGTATCTTTTTGCATAATTGCCTTTTCATGTCTCAGTAAGTACAAGAGTAGCACTTTATTTCTTACCTGACTTAATCACTGGATTTTCAGAAGCTTTCTCCTTGTAATCCAATTGTCTCCTCATTAGATTTACTTCATTTGTGTTTCATTGTTTACAACATAGTAAAGGTACTTCTGGCCTCAATAGCTTCTGCCCACATTTGTAACCTCTGAAGTTCTCCTTTGTTTCATTAGAAATTGTTGAAGGTAATGTTTGGACTTGGTTGGAAAACAGTCCTGTATATTTTATAAAATTACTTATCTAAGTGATATCAAAACTATATATATATATATATGTAAACTGCATATATATATATAAACTATATATATATATATATATAATTACTGTTCATGGAGAGTACAAATATTTTTAGAAAAGCTAAACTAATGACAATATTGTTGCCCATGGATTTTCATTCAGAAAAATAGGTGGTTTAGCCTGCTTTCAAAATCTCATCCCCTGACTAAACTATGATGAATCATGTCACAAAATGTCCTTATCTCTTAATATTTTTAATAAAATGTAATTCATATAATTTAATATAACAATTAGTTCTATTTAAGCTATATATTTGTTAGTGTCATTTCAGCTGTCTCTGACAATACTGACTGATTTAATCGACTAATTAATTAAATGTCTGATCTTGCTGCATGAAGTATTTGAAGCAGCATATATCCCATATTATGTACATAAAATTCTATTACTGAAAGAGACTTATAGATCATCTTGCTTCATGTCCCATTTATAAAAATAAGAAAGTATGGCTCAGAGATGTTAAATTATTTTTTCAGGTTTAGTTAGTAGCAGAATGTGAATTAGAAACTAGTTCTTCTAACTTACACTTTGGTGCCCTTTCAATAACCTGAGTATTAAAAAAATTTTTTAATTTTATACATTTGACACTGACATATTCATGTGAAAAGAAAGATTTTACTAAGTATTTCTTGATCATTTCTTGATTATTATGATGAGAGTAATTTTTGATGTAATCTGAGGAGGTAGAGAGTGTTAAATATTTTTAACTCACTGTATAGGCTTGCTATAACTTATGTGTGTCCTTGAAAATGTCCTATGTAAATTTTAATATATAAACGGAATGGATCTCTGGTCTTAAGGGGAAGTCGGTAAGATGATTAATTTCATATTTTCATATTTCTGAACTTGTTTTTCACCTAGGCGCTTACTGCAATGACTGCAAGGAATTCACATTATTCCATTTAAAATAAATGTCTATCAATTAACTTAATTCAGGGTTTCCCCTAGGTTCATCAGTTGCTAGTAAACTCTGGGGAGGTTTACAAATGGCCAGAGTACCGAGAGAGCCAGGGTTCTTTATAATTCACTGTTCATGCTGGCATGTTTGATGGCATTTGCTGTTCCAACCACATTTCTGCTGGTTTCCTTCTGTGACATCTACCCATTCTGACATCCAAGGTCTTACTGGAAATCACTTGTGTGCTACACATACAGTTCTGGAGTTTGTGGGACTTTCAAAATTTGCTTCAGGCTTCTCTTCCAACTGATAACCCCATATATCCCTTTTTACATGCATGCTTTATTAGCATATTGTTCCAGGGAAATATAAGGGATTTGCTTGTTTGCTTTACTGATTCTTCTGAGGGGAGAAAAACGAGTTCTTTTGTATATTTTTTTCTCCTGTTCTCTTCATTCTACCACCTATCTACAATCTGTCCATTAGCCTGCAAATGAGTAGAATAAAGTATTTCTAACGAGATCTTGCGCACTTGCTTGCGTCTTTGACTCTCCTCTGTACTGGCCTATAGACTCCTCAAAACTTCAAAAGACAAGTTTGTGATGCTCAGACCACTTTTATACCAAATTGTTGTCTCTGAAAATTAATTGTAAAATAAAATGTTTTGAGTATTCCTCCCGGCATTTTATAATTTTATTAAAGTATTTACATACCATAAAACTCATCTATTGT
>NW_011888794.1:1273446-1277289 GCF_000151845.1 Pteropus vampyrus
CATTTAAATCATCAATAGAAATCCAAGATTTGTGAGAAACAACTAATAACAGATGAGCACAAAATTATCCATTCTCATTAAACTTATAATGATAATCCAAAACCTACTAAATGGTAAACATTATTAATAAGTTACATGATGCATACTCTTTTTTTTTTAATAGATGACTGCTTTGGTATTACATTTAAATAGTGATACTTTCTTAATTTTTTTCTTCCTAATTTTCAGCTCTAACTTTTTGAATTTTCTCTATCTTTCCCTATCAGAAAGCTTATTGGTATTCTCTGATAATATCTTCTAATGATGAATCAAATCATCATCACTTGTTCTCTACAAGTGAATGAAACTAAAACAAACAAACACTATTTAAATTCATGGCCTGTGTGCTGATATCTAAACAGATATATAGTCAATAAGGATATAGATCCTCAAATTTTATAAGACCTTAAATCATTCACAATACATTCTTTAAACAAAATATAACTGAATTAGTAAAAGTAACAAAAAGATAACTAGAAAGTGTTTAACAACTATAAAATTAGCCCATGGCTACAAACAATTAGAAAATATCTTGAACATTAATATAAACACAAAATGTCAAAAGATCGACAGATGCAGCCAAACCTCAGGAAAATGTATGGCCTTAAATGCATATATTTAAAGTATATATATATACTTTAGAAAAAGTGCCCAAGAATGAAAAGAAATGATCTAATCTGTACTTCAAGAAGCTAGAAACAAAGGACGATATTAAACTTAAAGAAATAAGTAAAGAAAATATCAAAATAAGAGCAGAAACCACCCCAGGTCTACATGACTTTACTATTAAATTCTTCTGAATATCTAAGAAAGAATAGTATCAATCTTACACAAAATCATCCAATAGTAATAGAAGAAACACTCCTCAATTAGTCCATCATAGCCTATGATGAGTCCATCATAGCCTTGATTACAAGAAAAAAATAATGACAAGAATGTCACAGGAAAAAAAAGTGAGACTATCTCATCAACTGCATAAAAATATCCTAAACAAACTATAAGCTCATTAAATCTGGTGATATAAAAAATAGTAAAATAGTTTGACCAAGGGGGATTTATTGTAGAAATACAAGTATAGTTTAATATTCAAATCTTAATAAACAACAGGAATCATCATATCGAGAAATGAGATAACAATATGAGTTTTAATAGTTGAAGTAAAAGTAACAACAGTCAACACCTATTTGTGACACATAAATCCTTAGTTGAAAAAATATTAGGAAATTCATTAAATCGCATGAAAAATAAATACAAAAAAATGTATAGCAAACATCACACGTAACGGTGAATACCAAATTCTTTTCCCTGCGATGACAAATGAGAAAAAGATTCCCCTTTTATTAAACACTGTGCTGGAGGTCTAAGGCAATTCAATAAGAGGATAAAATCCTTTTAAAAGCATAGGATTCAAATAGAAAAAATAAAACTCTGAGTACAAAGGAAATCCAAAAGTAAATCTATAGATATACCTGTTGGGATACAGTGCGAACATGTCCAAGCTTCTGCATGGTCAGAGCTTTCAAAACAAAAAATATTGGAGAGCAGGTTTAAAGGATGATTGGATGGCAATTAAACCTCAGAAATTAGAAATAGTGAATAAACCCAGAGAGATTTTCAGGTTTCTCTCTCTTAAAGCTATTTCTTTGCATTTCAAAGAGTGATTGGTTAAGGGATGTTCCCCTCCTTATCCCAGATGGGTTCTGTATACTTTAGAAAAAGTGCCCATGCTCCCTTGTAGGCAGGCTTCCTTGTGCTCGCTCTCTGTCTCTTTTCTCTCTGTCTCTCCTTCCACTTCTTTTCTCTTTAGGAGAGGAGGCATTTTAGCTGTACAAGCTGCCATACATAAGTCACAAGATTCATAATTCTGGGATTCCTCTCCCGTGGGACAGACCCACACTGTGCACACAGAATCTGTAGAATTTATCTGATTCTCACCAGTTCACCCTTCGGAATCTGGGGTCTAAATACTGGCACTAAAATGTTCTATAAGTAAATAATTATCTGCTTCTGATCCAGAAACCCCATATTTATTGAAAAAGAAAAAGAGAGAAAAAGAAAAAGAGAGGGGGAGGGAGAAAGGGAGGAGAAGGTGTGTGTGTGTGGTGGGCCATGGGTGGGGGGAGAAAGAGAGGGAGAGAGAGAGAGAGAGAGAGAAAACATCAATTTCATCTGAATAAGTGAATTTAGCAATATTGTTGATTACACGAACAACATACAAAAACAAAATATCTTTCTATATACCAATAAATAATAAATACTTGCAAATTGAAAGTTTGAAATATAGCATCAAAATTATTGAATGCTTAGAAATGCATCTAACATAAGATATACAAGATTTCTGTACTGGAGACTATAAAATGTGGGAGTAATATTATAAGATTCGAATGAAGGGAACAATATAGCATACTCATGCTCTGGAAGACGCAATATAGTAAATATCTCAATTTCTCTGAATGAATGTATAGATTCACTACAATTCTAGTCGAAGTTTAAAAGAATTTTGGTCATATTTGACAAATGGATTTTCAAAGTTACATGGAAGTTCAGAGAGTCAAATTGTCTAGACAATCTTGAAGAACAAGAACAAAGCTAGGATAACTTTAATATAATTTATTAAGAATACAAATGACTAGAAATTGTATAAATGCAAAGTCGAGAACTACAAGGGTCCGAAAAAATAAATATAAAGTAAAATATAGCTTATACTAGAAGTGAAGAATTCAGGCTCTGGAAAACTATTCCTAGGTTTTGAATTTAGATTTTGTCATCGACTAATTTTGTGACCTGGGACAAATTATTAATCCCGCCAAGTCTCAAATACATTTCAGATAAAATCGTGCTAAAAATAGTAGCTACCTTATTCGGTTGTTATGAAGATTAAATTGATTAAATCATGTGTAGTGTTTTGAGCAGTATATAGAATATATTTAGTACTCAATAAAAGTTAGATATCATAACTTAAGGAAAGGAAATAAGCTACATGAGAACTAAGGGGGGTGGAGTAAGACTAATATGATTGGAAGCATGTAATCAAGGGAGAGAGTGCTACAAGGTAACCCAGCAGAGGAAGGCAGACAACAAGTCCTGTTGATCATGATGAATATTTAGGAATTCAATAAAAATATGATCAAAAACTGAGAGAGAGATTCAAGCAGGGCAGTGACACAATAGGGCACACATTTCAGAAAGTTCTCTGGCTTCTGTGTAAATATGGTTGTGAAGAACTGGAAAAGATACTTCTTTAGTTATAAAGATGCTATATAAGTCAATCTGATAGAGGCCTGGTCTTTTGTTTTTCAGTTGAAATGGTGAGAACTGGTTTCATGTAGGCTACATTTTGGAACCAGAGCTAACAGTATTTGCTAAAAGATTGCATATGAATAATGAGACAAAGGAAAGTTCGAGGCTCATTCAGGTTTCTCGTGTCAGCAATATGTGGGGATGGTGATTTTGTTCAGCAAGATGGGAACAAGGGAGAAACAGGAGATCAGGCAGGAATGGCAATTTATTGTTTTAGATATACTTAATATGAGTTGTGTATGTTGCATTCAAGTGGGCGTGTTGAAAAGACAGCTGGATATGGAAGTCCATGCACTACTCAAGGAAGAGATTAGGTACTGAGATAAAGATCTGTGTGTCAGATAGCTGGTATTTAAAATAATAACAATTATTATGATTATATATGTTTAGGTATGCATATCTTCTACTTGCCAGCCTCTATGCCAGAAAATTTTTATGCATTATCATATTTATCTCTCAGAAATGACTCTAAGGGATAGGTTCTATTTAGCATCCATTTTAAGA
>NW_011888794.1:1277339-1307956 GCF_000151845.1 Pteropus vampyrus
GATGGGAACAAGGGAGAAACAGGAGATCAGGCAGGAATGGCAATTTATTGTTTTAGATATACTTAATATGAGTTGTGTATGTTGCATCCAAGCGGGCGTGTTGAAAAGACAGCTGGATATGGAAGTCCATGCACTACTCAAGGAAGAGATTAGGTACTGAGATAAAGATCTGTGTGTCAGATGGCTGGTATTTAAAATAATAACAATTATTATGATTATATATGTTTAGGTATGCATATCTTCTACTTGCCAGCCTCTATGCCAGAAAATTTTTATGCATTATCATATTTATCTCTCAGAAATGACTCTAAGGGATAGGTTCTATTTAGCATCCATTTTAAGACAAGAAAATTAAACCTGGAGCTGGAGTAATTTGCACATGATCACAAATAACAGTAAGTAACAGAGCTGCGATGATTTGAACAAATGACAGTCTGACCAAAAGCTTTCTTTTCCAATTATGTTACATTTTGAACATCAAATTACCTCCTTCAAGTCAGATAATTTAAAATGGCTTTCTAACAGAAAATAACTGTTTTAAGTTTGTCAGTATGTTGTCTCTCATCCATTTAACTTATGCCAGCCACATCACATAATAACTTTAAATCTTTATTTGAATAATTTTATATTAAGTTCCTCCCATATAAATTTATATAATATTAAGTCAATATTTTATAATAGTTTAACATTATATTTTTAAATTTATAATGCAGTAGCCATGATTTCTGTGTCCTTTAAGAAGAAAACTGAAATAGAACTATATTTTTTTAATTAAGAATTCTAATTTAAGTAGTGGCAAAGTACCACCCACCAAGGGGAGAGAGATCATTTATTACACTTACTAAAAGTTTTCTTTTTACATTACGAAACACTTAAGATCTTAGCCAATTGTGCAATGGATGTGAATTCTCTCTTGTGGATCCATCAGTTTTCCATTTTTAACAGTCTTCCATCTACTCCCGGTGCATATTCTCTTTTGTGGATTCTTTGACACACTTTTTCACTTTAGCTGAATCTTGTCATTGACTTCTTTCCTCTGAATAATCAAACTTTTTCTCAACTCTCCTTAATTAAAACAAAAGCTGACTTTATATTTTCCACCAAAAACATTAACCAATTATGATGAGTTGCTGTTTGGAGAAAAACAAACTTCACACAGCATAGCTGTGAAGCCAAAGACATTTTCCTCCTTTTCTCTCCTTTACCCCCATCTTCTTCATCTTCTTTCTTGTTTATTTTTTTCCCCTTTCACTAACTGTTCAGTAAAAAAGAGTTTAACTATGTCTTAGAAGTGATAACATGCAGCCAGAACAAGATACGGTAAATAAAAAGCATCTGTGCAGGGGATCTTTTTACCCTAAGATCCCACTGGGAGTGGTGAACTGTAAGGAAACATGCTGCTGTTAACCTGGAGGAATGATTGTAACCTGGCTACAAGGCTGCAGTTCTAGATCTTAAATCCTATAGATAAATGCTGCTGCAAGTAGAAGTAGCCAAGACACAAACCTCTGTAAACATGAAGCTTTTCTTTTGAAATCTGAAGGACCCCTGAGTCTCCCAGGTTTGGAAGGTCTTATCTAAGTAGAAGTCTTGCTTTTTTAGGATAGTTCTTATATTCTTTGACAGGCCTGATATAGCCACAAGTTGGCAGTCCTTACACTAAACTAAACAAATGGTACATTTCCTACAGTATAAAATGCTTAAATACAAAATATTGTGCAACTATCTTTCCATTCTGATTTTTTTTATTAATAAAAGATTATTTCATAAAATAAGTGAATATTTCTTTGAGAATAAGGGTCTCACTTTCAAGTAAGATAAACAATTTGAATTCGATATATTAATAATGGTTCTCATTTATCATATTGCTGAGAAATTGCCTTTCAGCTTATCTAGAAAAATAAAGTAATTTTAGTTATAGTTTTATAATTCCATCATGCACCTTACTTTATTTATTTATTTTTTTAATGGTTATACATGCATATTCTTTATTGGTCTCCAAACCATTGATAAATGAAAAGAAGTCAGTTTTAAGACAGGACTACAGAAAGATCTCATTTCTGGAGCAACACAAGAGGGTGTCTTAGATGAGCAAGGTTTTGATGCTTCCAGCAAGTGGGTAGTTGCTATCCAATCTCCCCAATGAATCTTCATACTGCTGAGGACCTCCCAGGGGACCTGTCCACCAGTGAGGTTCAGGTCAGACGTCTGATACTCAGGGTGTCAGGAAGGAACAAACAGAGAAACCAGCCCACAGAGAAGGAGAGCAGGAACCCTAAGAAAGGTGTCACCGTGATGGGAGAAGCAGCCCAGTGTACCCTGGGACAGACAGGACCTGAGTATCCAGGAAGAGTATCCATGGCCAGTTTCTGAGGATAAAAGCCACAGCCAGAGTGTCTCCGAAGGGCTTAGATTATTAGGTTATTTTTCAGAAAGATATTTTGCTACAATTTGTTAATTGTAGAAAGAAAGAAAAAAAAAATCATCCTTTTGTGCCCTGGTTCAGCGTATAACAAAGCAGCACAGTGTCAGGAAAATAATGTAGGCTTGTAGCTAGACACACCTGAGTTAAAACTTTATCATTCACTAACTGATGATTCTAAGTGAGTCCCTTAAAAGCTCATTTTCCTTAATTTTAATTTATAATATATTTAATTTACACACATATTTAAACTTTTTTGGATAATGGTAATTGATATAGACTGAATGTTTGTGTTTCCTCAAAATGTATATGTTACTTTTCACAAAGATGGTGCCAAAAGCAAAGAAGGAAGCCCCTGCCAGTCCCAAAGCCAAAGCCAAAGCCAAAGCAAAGACTTTAAAGGCAAAGAAAGCAGTGCTGAAAGGTGTCCACAGCCACACAAAAAAAGATTTGCACACTACCCACCTTCCAGCAGCCCAAGACACTTTGGCTCTGAAAGCAACCTAAATATCCTTGGAAGAGCCCTGAAGAGAAACAAGCTTGACTGCTATGCTATCATCAAGTTCCCCCTGACCACTGAGTTGGCCATGAAGAATACAGAGACAATACATTCATGTTCACTGTGGCTGAGCACCAATGAGCACCAGATCAAACAGGCAGTGGAGAAGCTCTATGACACTGATGTGAGCAAAGTCAATGCCTAAGCAGCTCTGATGTAGAGAAGGCATATATTTGACTGACTCCCAACTGTGAGGCTTCGGATTTTGCCAACAAAATTAGGATCATCTAAATTGAGTCCAGCCGGCTAATTCTGAATATAAAAGTTATTTGCTGAAAAAAAAAAAAAAAATCATATGTTGAAACCTTCCCTAATGTAATATTTAAAGGTGGGGGCCTTTGGAAGGTGATTAGGTAATGAGAGTAGAAGTGAAGAACCAGGAAGTGGGCCTTCACCAAACACTGAACAGCCGGTTCTTTGATTTTGAGCTCCCAGCCTCTAGATCTGGGGAAAATAAATGTTTGTTGTTTATCAGCCAACACTTCATGCTAATTTGTTATAACAGTCCAAATAGACTAAGATAGAAATTGCTACCAGAGGTAGGAGGCTACTATAACAAATACCTAAAAATGTGAAGGTGATGTTGGAACTGGTAATGGGTAGAGGCTGAGAGAGTTTAGAGGTGCACGGTAGAGAAGCTTACATTGTCAAGAATGGACCGTTGAGTGATTCTGGTGAGAGCTCAGAAAGAAAAGAGGGAAGCTAGAGAAAGCTTCAATCTTCTTAAAGATTACCTAAGTAATTCTGAACTGGTTTGCAGAATATTGATAGTAAAGGCCATTCTGATGAGGTCTCAGGTGGAAATGAGACATATTATTGAAAAACTGAGGGAAGGCCATCCTTGTTTGAAATTAACAAAGACTTTGGATGAACTGTCACGCTCTAGTGTTTTGTGGAAGGTAGAACTTTTGAACAAGGAAACTGGATATTTAGCTGAAGCAATTTCTAAGCAAACTATCGAAAAAGAGGCCTACTTCTTCCAAATTGCTTTTTTTAAAATTCAAAGAGAGAATTGACTTAAAGTTGGAATTGTTAATCAAAAAGGAAAAAAGAATTTAAAAATTTGGAAAATTCTCAGCCTATTCATATTGTAAAAATTGAGGCCAACCTTTTAACAAGGAGATTAGTCGGCCATCTCAACTACAGCCAGCAGGTATTGTTCAAGGCAATTTCCATTGTTTATAAGCTACCCAATCTACAATAGTTTGTTATAGCAGCCTAAACAGACTAAGATAGTAATATATCTGTTGTATGACAGGTAGCATTCATTCAATATATGGTCCCCCATTTGTCATTATTATTATTACATAGCAATAACTGCTTGAATGCCCAATTGTTTTTAATCACACGTCATGATACATATCATGACATCACGACATCATTCTCAGAATATTTTATAACCAGGTTCTTTGGAGTAAGATATTGAAACAAATAAATCGACATGCAACTCTCGGTCTAAGAATCCAACAGGAGTCACATTCTGATTTAAAAAAAGAAAAATAAAAGCAATTAAGCATCTGGCACATGAGAATGTGAAACCCAATGATATAGTCAGGCCTGGAAGTTTAGGTTCCGAGGACTCTGTCCCAAATGCATCACTACTTGGAGCAGACGGACACTCTATGTATTGGCATGATTTTTCTGGGATGGTAGACTTCCTTGGTTTACATATGCCATGTCTAATTTAGACTTTGCCAGCAGTAGTAGTAACTGCACTACGGAGTATGAATAGAATTTTTTTTGGCCTAAGGAGCTACAAGGGATCCAGTCTTGCTAATGTAAATGTGTGACTGTAACTAACATATTTCATGACACCACTGTTTCCTAAACCTTTCAGAACCACAAAACTCATACAACCGATTAAATACGTAGCAATTTGATGTAGCCTATCTTCTGAACCCAAACTGTTGTGCTTTTGGATGTATATGAATCTTTTTAGACCATCTCCGGTGGACTATAATACCTTGATGATGCTATCCTGTTATGTTGCTTGAAATAAGTAAAAATGGGATAAGAAAACTCTGCAGCTTCCCAGTCAACAAGCCCCAGGCATTACAATATTTTAGGATATGGAAATTTAAGCCAAACGATAAAAGAAAAAAAAAGTGACATTTTCCATTGGGCTTTTAGCATGTAAAGATCTGCCAGTGTTTTAGGGTGTTATTTTATTTGTTTGTTTGGCTAATTTCAGAAGGAGAAAAGTTGGCAATTAACCTGATATGTCTCGGTTTCAATGGAAATTATCATGGAATGTTTCTGTGGGCAAGGATTTAGTTTCAACAGACCAAAAGTTAACATGTTTCTCTAGAATATTTTGTTAAAAAGAAACCCAAAGAATCTAACTTTAGAATTTTATTGTATAACTAAAACAGATAATCCAATTTGTAGCTTTGTGAACTGCAGGAAGTATTAGGCAATATCTAGACATACATGAAATGCAAGGGGACTTTAGCTTCAGTCCCCCACACTTTCCACAAGCCCAGTATCCCTAGATACACTGTTTTCTTAATTTACTGGGTGCCTTCCTAGTCTCCTTTTTTTGTTTTGCTTTGTTTTCAGATCTTTAATTTATTCATTTTTGACATAAATTGAAAATGCCCCCATAGATATTTTCTTTGCTTTTCAACAGAATAAAAGGTCTAAGTATTTTTTAAAGCATTATCCATTCTGTGTGTTTATCATTCTGTAGGAACAGGGAAGTAGATATGTTTAAAGATATTAGTTTAACTTTTCCTTGCACTCTTGAAATTTACCATTTGTATTTAAAATTAAATAACCTGAATTCTCTTTCATTTTGCATGAACTGCTTCCGAGGACAGTATCTTTCCATAGAGATGAGAACCACAATGAAAGTAAACTGAAGAAATAATATAAATCAAGCAACATACAAAACACAACAAAAGAAAAAAATAGACACATCTGTCTGTGAAATAAAGGAGAAAACTTTATTCTCACAAATTAGGATTTTGCTTTACTTTTTCACACACTTTCTATATACATTTTCTCAGTTGCAATTAAATTCTCTTGTATTTATTAGTCAACATGAAATATCTTCATTACTTGAAATCGTCATAATGCCAAACCAGATATTTCTAAAAAAAATTATTTTAGAAGTGACTAGAGTAGTAGCAATTTGCTCCATACCTCCAAAATGATGTATTTCTCAAACACCAGTTGTCTAGGACTGACATCTCATAACTCTCTGCTCAACTGCCATGCCTTCAAATATGATTTGAATAAAGTTATGATTTTTTTTCTTCTTTCTGTCTCATCTATTCATAACATCATGTTAGACAACATACTAAACCATTTATACACCACTCATCGTGCACAGGTCTTTTGCTTGGCAGTAATTTAGCAGTTTAGCACATGCACTAATCTAACTTCGAGAGATTGGATTTTGAAGGAAGGACAAGAGAAAAAATAGAGTTCATATATGTTTTGTTTGACCCTATTTCAAAACCTTTTAGAGGAAATAAGATAATTTATCAATAATTTTAACTTATTACCTATCACCATCAAAATCACTGTCATTCATTATTATCATCATCGTACTTTTTCTCTGTATAGTTCCTGAGAAATTACAATTTTTAACAAACGCCCTTTCATTTCATCTTACAATACACTGTAAAAATGACCATCTTACAAACCAGTTAAAGCCAGAGTTAAAAAAAAAAAAATTGTGCAACATAACTAGTAAGTAATAATGTTGTATTTCAAGTCCATGACTTCTAAATGATAACTACGTGATTCCTCTGTGTTCCAATTATTACCACTGGAGTGGTACAATAAAAACCATATGTTGCCCTTTATTTACAGGGTCTGTAGTGCAGGTAAGGGACTAAGAATTTAAAAATCTGGACTTTATATAGGAAAGAAACCACAAAAAAAAGATAAATCTGGACATTTATATAAGAAACTCCCCATGCCCTTTAGAGAGTCTTTCTGGACATATATGGAGACCGATCCTGGGTCCTCGGTCTTTGGAATGCAAATAAATCTCTTAGGGGAGATTAAGACTTTATGACTTTAAAAGCTAGGCAATGTCTCTTGTTTTCAGGTCACACTGCCTTTGAAATACACATATTTCTGAAAATTAAATCTATCATTCTCATAAGTTATAGTTAATGAGTTATAAGTTAACATCTAAGCCTTGACTTTTAGCCAGTGTCTTAAAATTAATTAAGATTTGTTCAAAAAGTCCTAACTGTTGATAACCGTATTTCCTAAACAGCCTCACACCAGGCTTGGATGACATGTATTTTTATTGCAAAAGTACACTATATATTAAAAAGACAGCAATTTCACAGAAAGTATTAGTGTGTCATACCTTGCAAAATAAAATATCTTTTAAAAAAATTTTAAATAGATTTTCTGCATTTGCTATTTTTAAATCAATATGAAATTACTGACTTGTAATTAATATAATTTTAATATCAAACTAAAAATTTGGTCTTTAGAATAAGATATGACATATATTCATTAAAGAAAAACAAAAAACAAAAAAAATAAGAAAGAAAGAAAAAGAAAAAGACCAGATTGAGCAGAATGATGGAAGTGGCCAGACACCTGTCCTTAGTAACTTTGTGATCTTGATCAAAATTATTCAACAATTCCACATTTATATCTTCTCATCTGAAAGGTCTTAATGCAATTACAAATTAATAAGTTCATTGTGAAGATTAAATAAATTTATACATTTAGGCAACTGAATACCAAAGGTAGGAAAAGCATTTCTCAGTATCTAATACAGTTATGTGTAATTAATAAGAAATGCATAAATTATTTGATATCTATCAAGGTATTCTAGAAATGCTGGAACTTCAAAACATGAAATTTTGATCACTGGACAGTGTAATTCCAGATACTTGGATGAATTAAAAATTTCTAACAAGAGCAGTTAAGTTTGCCAAAAACAATCATAACTTCTCCATAATAACTGTCATCTGGCAGTTATTATGTCTTGATAATAATAATCTGATCTCCTGCTACTGGGGTTAGTTTTTACGTTCGTTAGATTTTCCAAGTAAGCACAAATTCAAATTGCCTAGTTCACTGAATGTGATATAAGTGACCAAGGTAGGCATCTTTTAAGTGTAAACCTTTACATCTATGCGCATAAAGACAAACAGCAATGATAAAAACAGAGTAATGGCTAATATTTTAAATGATCACATAAGAAACTGTCCAAAAGTAATGTTGAAAGCATTTCAGAATGTTTGTGTATTTTTTAAAATTTCTGTATCCTCATATAATCTAGTGAATGCAGTTTATTATGATATCTTATTATTTTTTAAAACAATTTCTTGATTTCTATAAAATCTCTCTTGATTCTAAAGTGAATGACTTACATCTATTATTATTATTTCATAGAGAATTACATTCAGAAAGACATGTTTAGAATAAATCTTCATGGAATTAAAGATCCTGTTGAAAATTTTCTATTTTACTAAAATTGAAACCCTACTAGAAATTGTTCATCATATTCTTTAATTCATACTTTACATAATGATATGTCATTCATCTGCTATGTGGTTTCACCTCTATAGGGAGGAAAAAAAAAAAAAAGCAAACAAACCTACTGCTTTATGTTGACTCAGGATTTCTTTTAGACTATAGTTCTTACCTAAATGGTTAGGATCTCAGTTCCACAGAGGTGGAATCCATTTTTGTTTTATCTCCAAAACACTACCTGTTTATTTATCAAATACTCAATTAAAATTGTTTCACTTTATCTAATTCATTTTCAAAAGAAATTGGAAAATAATTTATTCGTGTTGAGAATGAGGCATTATCAGTAATTGATAAATCAAAATCTTTCACATGTTCATAGTTACTAAAAACAAAAAAAAAGCAAAATGAATTATTAGCAAAATTCAAAGACTCTAGATCTGGCTTAGATGGCTTTGGCCAAGTCTATCAATTGTCCTAACTAGAGCTATATAAGTGATGGCTCTTTTGACCATTTAACTTGAAAATTTAGAAGAGTGCTTAAATGTCTCTCTCATTTAAATTTCAAGATCTCATTACATACAAAAGTACCCCACCTAAATGTATATCTCTCCCATTTTCTACAGGCACAATTCTGTAAATTGAAGAAGAATATAACACTGCTGATAACAAACTATTCAAAGTTACCTCTATTGCCCTCCATTTAAAAATTATTTCAGTAAGTCCACTTTTGGTCACTGGAGGTTTGCAATATAACAGGGTGAATTAATTTCCTTCCTTTCACATAAGAGTGCCAAACCTATAAGTAAATTGAAGAGTCAATATTTATAATAGGAGGAATCAGAACACCAAGAGGCGTCAGGAGGAGATGCTCACTCTGACAGTGGTACAGGTTTGTTAGATATCAATAAGCATGTTCCACTTAACATCAATTGTAAGTAAGCAGGGTAAAGGACTGTTGCTAGCAGTCTAATTACAGCCAAAGTCCCAAAGAAGAGCAAGATTTAGCCTCAGGACATATAAAATGGCAGGAAGCAAAAATTAGACAGGACACAGTATGTAGGACTGGGGAATTTTCTAAATTAATTAAGAAATAGAAATAGTTTAGGTAACAATTTAGTTAAAGATACTGCGGGGAAATATTTTAAATGCAAGACAAAGAATATTTTGAATGCAAGAAATTATGAAAGGATGAAGCAATAAAAAACATTCAGTAGCACAACTCACAAACTGGCTGCTTGCCATGTGAATCTGGCTGTACATAAACATGTTCAGATTGATCCTCACAGTGTTTTAAAAAAAAGTAAAAAGTCTCCCACCTTTAAAAGCTTGAGACTCCACATGAAAAAAAAAATTACACTCTTCAACACATTCCTGCTTCATTCAGAAATAAACCAAATTTCTTACAATTCTGTATAGGAACCTACAAGAATTGCCCACACCAGAGCCTTACCTCTCTGATCTCTGCATATTTCTCTCACTTTGCTGGAGCCACTTTGTCTTCCTTGCCTTTCTTTCAGAATATCATCTTTTACACTAATAGCTTCTTCTATCTGCAGTTTTGACTTGTTCTTTCATCTCCTTCAAATCATAACCACACTGACTGCTTAAAACGCAATCCCACCATTATTCCTTATCTCCTTTACTCTACCTTATTTTTTCTTCATAAGTTATCACATTTTAAAATATTATATAATTCTTTCATTTAGTAAATATATATAAAGATATAAATAAAGAAAAAGTTATCATATTTTAAAATATTATATAGTTCACTCATTTAGTACATATATTGCTGGTACCTTCCCAAGAAGAATTTGAGTGCTGTGAGGGCATTGTTTTTTGTCTATTATATCACTTTATCTTGAGTGCCTAAGATTCTTATGACCACCACTGCCACCCTCACTTAGCTCTCTATATAGTTCTAAAGTTTTGGAAGATACTGTACCATCAGGCCTATAGTACTTCATAACAAAAACTGTCTGGATCCCAGGAGCACATGTATCTTTTACATGAAGCATTCATTCTTATGTTTACTATAGTCTCCCATATTCCCTTTTGTCTCCTTGACAATGACACTTGGAATCATCATTTATCGCCAACCTTGCAATGATCTCTTTTATTTTTTAAACACTGAAGGTAAGAGGAAATTGAAGTATATTCTGCATCAATGTATGAAGATATAAATAATGAAAAACAGAAGACTTATCACTTTAGGGAAGTAAAACACATTTCTCTGTATTTATCTTTAATATATACTTGAATCACCATTATGAAACAAACATGGCATGCTTCACTTATTACAATATTTGTTAATCCTGTGTGAATCTGAATTTTAGGTTTATGAATATAAGATATATAAATGGAATACTGGAAGTTTCATTTGGCATGGTAGATTGAGACTAAATAATTTTTAAAAATCCCCTTAAATGTTATATTAAGAAGTTTACAATTACTGTTCGCTAAGCCTCCAATTAGAAAGTCAACACAGTTTGTTTTAATAATTTCTACTGAAATTTACTTTTATTGAATCTTTTACTTTTAGTGTTTAGTTATTAATAAAATTTGTTCTCTTTAAATTGTAGGGGAAGGAAAATTTGTTTTATACTTTGGCATCTTCAGAAATGAAAAAAAAATCCCATTTCCTTATGTATAAGTCAGGTCCTCATTCTGCCTAAAGTACAATTCTGAGGCCAGTCTTGTCCCAGAAATTCCCTCCACTTCCTGTTTTGTCAACAGATGTTGTGTTATTTCCTTAAGCAAAAGTTGTGTTTCAAAACCACTGGACCATGATGGAACTGAAGTGAAAGAAACACTGGAAATCATATGTGCCAAACAAGTGATAAGTGTTCTGTGTCTATAAGACATTCACAGAATGGCACCGATATATAAATAAACTAGAAATGTTATGGAAATTTAGACTTATATCTTCTTGAATAATAACTAGACTAAATTAACTTATATTGCATTGATTTGAAAAACTGACATGGAATGGGGAGGAGGGCCAGCTGTGCTATTTTGGGCAGCTCAGTTCAGATATCTGGGTTGCATTGTTTTCCTCTCAGAGTAAGTATTAGCTTGAGCAAACTATACAGTTTCCCTGCACCTCAATTTCCTCATCTATAAAAATGGTAATGTCACTAGAAAGGTGATCATGTTCTTGTCAATGTCACAAGAAGAATTCACATCCGGACAGCAAAGGTGATGAAGCAACAGCTCAGGTTTATTGGAAGCAAACGTACACTCTTAAAAGTGAGAATACACTCTAAGACAAGAGAGCGGGCAAGCTCAGAGGGAGCTGGCCCGCCTTACTGGCGATTTTATCTGTTGACCGAAGTAAGGGGTGAATTATTCATGATCTTGGGTGGTCTCTTTATAGAAATAAGGTGGTTTCTCTTGGAATTAAGGAGACACATTTTTTTTCTTGCCATGTTTCGGTTTTTCAGAACTGTCAGGGCATCAGATGCATGATGGGTACAGCGTTAACCACAAGGCAAATTTATTTTAATTGCCGTATAATGAGGAATAATTAGGCCAAAGGTGAATGGGGCCTGATCTTCACATATGTCTTTGTGGAAGATCAGTTATGTCTCTGGGTTAGGACGTTGTAGGTTTTGAGGTCCTCTAAGGGTCTATCAGGGCTCATGGTGACCACATCTATGTCCCTGTGGGTTTCTCACCGTCCAGTTCCTATCTGACTACTCTAACAGTAATAGGTAGCTTTACTATCCTCCTAAGTTTGTTATGGTGATTCAATGAGTACATAAATGTAATAACCCTTAGAGCATGCCCAGCTCAGAGTAACTACATGCTAGTTATTATTAGTATTAGGGTCTTATTCATATATAAAAAATAAATATCTTTATTTATCTAAGGATAATTTTTCACATGAGTGAAAATTTCTGAAAGGAGTAACTATTTTTCAGCAGAAAAATGTCACTAAAGATATTTGGAATTGGGCTGTGGTCACAAATGCTGCCTTCAAATTAAACAATGAACACAATGTTGTAGGAATACATGTTTTTTGGTAAGGAAATAGAGAATTCAAGAAAACAATTTATGGTAGAAGTCTTATATTCTTATGATGTACTTAGACACCTCTGTGATACAGATGTCAGAATCCATAGTGCAAAATATTACACAGATTAGCATTATGGAACTTTATAAGAAGGCACATCCTCAGCTGTATTTATTTCAATAACTAAAGACTTAAAAATGTTAGATAAGAAACTGAGGCTAAGGGAATTGAAGAAAAAAAGCCACCATGGTTAAATGGTAGGCCACCTGAATGAGATCTTAGTTCCAGTTCTTCTTTCATGACTCATTAACCATATGATATAAGGCAAGCCACTAGTTCTATGTTTGGATTCTCTACTGCTAAATGGTGTTAATTATGCCAAGCAACCTACATCAACCAGAGGCCTGGGAGAAAATAGATGACACTCTCAGTGAGTAATTAAAGATACTTTAAGAAAGGATTATTTTCAGACTCAAGTAGAGCTACAGAAAACCACTGGGGTACAGTGAAACACCAAAGGACTCATATTGGTACGATGATTAAGTTTCTAGAAAAATGGATAGAGATATAGCGGAAAAGATAAGTGCTTTGCACTCACAAGAAACAAACAAAAATTCATTTTTAATATTTCCTTTGCCTTATTTCCTCCCTCCATGTCATTCCCATTTGTTCTCTAACCACTTGAATAGAAGGATGGGCCTGTATTTATTAACCGATTCATCAAAAATACCAGCTCATATTTGACAAGGGAGACTACTCAATGGAAAAAGAATAGTTTTTTCACTAATTGATGTTGTGAAAACTGGATAGCCACACGCAGAAGAATTAAATTGGACCATCTCATAAGACTCACAAAATTAATTCAAAATAGATTAAAGTCTTAAATGTAAAAGAAAAATCTTGACATTCGTCTTGGCAGTGATTTTTTTTGGATATGACACCAAAAGCACAAGCAACAAAATAAAAATAAATGAGTGGGACTATATTAAAGTAAAAACCTCTGCACAGCAAAAGAAACAATGAAAATTAAAAAGCAACCTACGAAATGGGAGAGAATACTTGCAAACCATATATCTGATAAGGAGTTAATACCCAAAGTACATTACGAACTCATATCATGATTTGATGACCATTCAACTTAATCCTACCGAGATGTCTATTAGAAACAGCAGGAGGGGGGATTGCTTCCAGCCTCTGTACTTACCAAACAGAACATATCTCGACACCTCCAGATGTCTTCGTTTTCCCCACAGCAATTCTCACAGCCAAAACTGAGTCCGTCTGTGAGGCATATGCATTCCCCCTGGCCAGAAGCAAGGATGGGAAGAGGCCAGGTTGGATCGCCACCGATCCAACTGGAAGTGAATAGTTTTGCAACCCGCACATGCGCAGTTCACTCCCCCGTCTGGTTAACGGCATCTCTGCACAGCACAGCTTTGGAGCCCCGAGCGGATTCTCCCACGCACATTGCCGGGCTTCTGGGGGAGGCACCGCAGCGCTGCGACTCTCTTCGTGGAAGGTTGAGGAATCTACGAGTACTGGCTTTTGCGTGCTAGATGGTGTGAGCCAAAGTCCTTAGGAGGAGTATGGAAGGAGGGGCCACGTGTGTCTCATGCCAGCACTCGCTTCCTGGGCCGCACTTCTCCGGAGATCTCGCGAGATCAGGCTTTCTCCGTGCAGACTGTTCTTGCGGCTGCTGCACTTCGGCCGTGGTTCTGCAATTCTGCGAACCGCCAGTGATGATCAGAGCTTCCTGGCCTATCCTCGCCCTGCTCCTCCATCAGAACCTGCACTTGCTCCAAGATCAAGGTGTCGACTCAGGTATTTGAAATGAGCTATCATTCCAGAAGTCACGTTGGAGGCCCTCTTCACCTGTGCCCTTAACTGATACAGGTCACACTTGAGAGGTCCTACTAGTTGAAAATGTGACTTTTTTTTTTCCAGGGTGACCATGCGCACTATCGCGACTTTTTGTGTGAAAGACTAGGTGTCAGTTTGCATCCCCCTAGAGGAACATGATTTACGTCTTCACTGAGATTGCAGAGATCTTCAAGTATTTAGGTAAACAACACCAGTAGATCAGTTAGCCCACAGGTAACTGGAAAGATCTCTCCAGAATAAGACTGTCTTTGGTTGTTAAGTCAGTATTCCAGAAAGAACACTAACGCATTATTCATGTGCCCCCCATGTGCAGTTATTCCTAGAAAGGTACTCACCCAATTTAAAAAAAAAAAAAAAAAGGTATCGTGGAATTTATCCTTGACTTATGTTCAAATTTTCAGTGATAGGACTTTGCACTGGAAGGCAACCAGTTTAGTCTCAACTTATTATCCAGGATTGTTATGAATGTTGGAATGATAGAACATTAGACTTCCTCTTTGTAAGCCAAGGTAGAGTCTGGATATTGCTGAAACATCCTCAATGAGGATTAATGCTTTGAGAAAGGAGGAAAGATCACTAAAGAAATTTAATGAGAAAGTCACTTGGCTTTTTAAGGTAATCTGGTGCTGTATGGGATTTGTTTAATTGATTTGGTACAGGATATTGAGGGGATGGTTGAGGTCAGCACCTCATCCTACTACATGGAGACCCATTGACAGTCGCCTTAATTATGTTATACGGGACAGTTGAATGGATATGGTTCCAGTCTGTAGGACAGATTAATCAGAATTGATTGTCATGCTTCACATGTCTCTCATGTTTCATATTTATTCATTTCTCATGAGCAAGACACTAATTGTCTTTTGTTGTTGTTTTGGATCATTTTTTCAAAAATGTTTGCATAGCATGCAGCCTTGAAAGCTATAGTGTCTCTCTTTAGAGAAAAAGGCAAACATAGTTACTCTAGTATGAGATGATGTCCTCCTTCAGAGAAGAGGGTTCTCTAAGCTCAATATTCCTTTTCTGTAACACAGTCCAGTTTATATGCTGGCATATATCTCTTCCCATCCTCTTGCCCCCACAGGATTTGGTGACAAGGTGAACTAATGTAAATATTGCTAATGCTCATGTTGATTTCTGCACCAGTGGTAACATAGTCCTTGGTCTTGGACCAGGAGTCTCATATCTTCAGCCAACATCCATGAAAATGTGGCAGGCCAACATTATTAGTTTGTAAGTAGACTAAGATCTCAGGCCTTTCACAATTCTTGGCACTGTGGGGTCATTTATGGACTATATATTTGTCCTGAAAAATTACATTATTAAATTGTACCTTTACTGAATATTTATATTTCATGCTGAGAATCTCTTAACTATTACGTGTGTGTATAAACATAAAGAATGGTAGCATTGTCAGACTATGAGTTATGAAGTTACAGAATGCTTTCAAAATCCTTGATCTGTCAGCATTGACAAAAATGCATACTTCAACCCTTATATGCTGACACAATATTTAGTTATCCCATTAATACCAAGTGTTAATAATCTTTAATCTTTCCTTAGGCAACTTTACTTGATATCAGAAGCTTTCTCTAGTTAAAACAACTTAGTAGAAACTCTCAAGAAGGGGATACAGTTGGTATTTATGCAATTCTATTGCAATGAATGTCAGATTTTTAGCTGAAGACTCATTAGGAGCAGACTACTAGCCCCTGGAAACCTTTGCTGCCTTGGATCCATTAGATACTGATTAGTAGCAGGAACTTTATGTAATAAGACTCGTTACCCACATCTGCAGTATATCCTCCTCCTTCACCTCCCCACAGTCTGCATATTTTGTTTCAAAAAATTGTCATTTTTCTTGGTCGCCTGCCAATTATTTGCTACAGTAATGAAAATGTTCCAAATTAAATGCCACTACCAGGACAGGATGCTTATATAAAAGATAGTAACTATAGACCCTGTCTAGTAGTTGGACAGCAGAGCTCTTAACAAAGCCATGTATTTCTAGGATGTCAGTGATTAAATCATCTTAGATGTAACAAACGTGAAAGATAATTTTAGCCCTTCAGTTGTCCTGGAAGGTAAAATGCAGAGGGGATTTTCTTATCAAGCTTTCATTTTGTCTTTTTTTGTAAGTTAATATTCCCTGGAAGAACACGGAACACCAACATATACAATAGTCCTTCTGTACTTTCATGATTAAAGATGAAAGGTGACTTTCGTATATGTTTCCATAGTATCCTGTCTGTCATCCAATTCAAAGGAAATACTTTCCTGTATTATAATAACCTACTTATTGCTTTTCTGTACTTGACAATAATTGTCTTCGAAGCAGATAATATCTCTTTTTTACATTTTTATTTCAATTCTGATAGTTTGGCTTATAATAACTAGAAATTTGAGAAATGTTTTTTTTAGATAAGTGAAGTCTTAATTTTAGAGAGTTATAACTTGTTTTATCCCCAGTGATTCTACTGATGTACAGTTTCTGAACAAGAGGCTGTATTAGACAGAGAGGGTTGCTATAGGTCAAAATGAAGGAGTCTCAGTAACCAGGTTGATTTGAAAATGATATACCCCAGATTTGCTATGGATACGCGAAGCTATAATCAAGGGGAAAGACTGGCAATGACAACAACAACAACAAAAAAAGACAAAAAGCAAGCCAATCAACTAACCAAAACAACAACAAACCCACAATCTTTTCTTCTCCCACTAATAGAGACGTTTAAACCCAAGAGCAACAGGAATCTGAAGGACCCGAAACAATGTATGTGATTTGATTTGATTGTATTTGATGTTCTCAAGTTGAACACTCAAGATTTGAATGTCCATAAAGATAAGAATAGCCTTGCCTTTTAGGGAAAGCTTCAGGGGGGACTCTTGGCGTTGAGCAAAATTAGCCTGACTGCCTACAACTGAGCTGAGCCAAAGAACTCAGGTTAACAATCACAGTTTTCTCCAGCTTTCTTCCCTTTTTCTTGACAAAGAAAATGGTGTTTGAATAGACTTTCACTGAAAATATGAAGCAAAACAAGATAAAGTAAAATCTCAGTAGAATTGAGAGAGAGTTATTTTCAGTAAACATTTATGGCTAGGAACAAAAAATTCCTTTTGGGATTTCAATTGTATACACATTAAATGTTTATTTTTTTGTTTTGTTTTGTTTTGTTTTGTTTTTCACTTTTAACATCTGTGTCTCACCCTCTTTTCTTAATTTTTATCTTTTTGTCTCTATTATTCAGTGCACCTATTCACCTGTTTTTCAGTGGAATAGTTCTTACTAGTTCTCATTTGAAATTAATCTGTTAAACACATCCATTGAGCTTTTTTTAAATTTCAATTAAAGTACTTCTCAGTTCTTGAAGGTACATTTGGTTGTGTAGCATAGCTCCTAGTTCACTGAGGAAAATCTCAAACTAGTCATTCATTTCCTTGACAATAGTAAACAGCCATCTTAACATCAATGAATCTAGACAAGGCTCTCACTCTCCAAAGCAGATGTATATTTGCTTTCTGTCAGGCATATAAGGGCACTAGCCATACTGAATCTGCTTTATGCACAAATAAATCACAAATTCAAAAGGTTTACTTAGGTAGATTGAGGTTGAAATGTCTCAGTTCCTGCAAAGTGATTTATTTCCAATTCACTCTCACTTCCTGGGTGACTTTTTAAGGTTAAAATAACAATTTTTGAATGCGCATGTGTGTTGGGGAGGGTGGATTATGGGATTAGAGATTAATGGGTTGTTTTGTTTTGTTTTGCAACCTCCTCCTAACCCATGTTAATGCTGAAAACTCTGCTCAGCATCTTTGTTTCTTAGTTGCCTCTTCAGGAATCTGCAGATGTGTGTAGTGCAAAAATGTCCCCCAAATCAAAACTCATTTCTCTAGGTTTCTATTGTCTCTTGGATCCTCCATATTATTTCTTCATTACCCTATGAAGTTGTCTGCAAAGTTGTTAGAGAGATTTTTAATTACTGATCTACTCTTTAAATTTTCCTCAGAATTACTTAATTTGATATTAGCAGAAGTCCTAAATTGAATCTAACAGCTAAATCTAAGGGAATAAATTGAAGAATTATAAAGCTTATTATTTATAATTATACTATTCTCTTTAGGATATCATAAATGTTTAGATAGATCTGAACCAAGAACTATATGAAAGTATACTAATTTTCACTTGCATCATAAATCTTCAAGATTTCATAGAGCCCACAAAGAAGTGGCTTGGAGCAAGATGAATGGATAAGGCTTCTTTGATTTAATAAGGATAGCACTTCCTCTACATGTTCATACACGTAAAAGTTCCTTTGAAGAAAGTGTTCTTTTGTTTAAAAATAAATTAGTGATGTTTGCAGAAGTTTGAATTTCTAAGCTGCATAGTGACAGGAAAAAGTTTGTCATTTCTTCACTGTTGTCCTTCACTGCATAGTGACAGGAAAAAGTTTGTCATTTCTTCACTGTTGTCCTTATCTACCATAGTACCTGGCATGCTGCAGGTTCTTAATCTATATTTATTGAGTAAATGAATGGATTACTCAGGAAATTTGAAACATATCTGTAGTAGCCACAAAAATTATTAAATAAGTTATAGTATTTGATTTAATTGTTTTCTATTACAATTTTATTTAGTTTTTAAAATTGCTGATTTATAACTTATATACCATAAAGTTCACCTTTTTAAAATGTATGAGTCAACGGCTTTTAGTATATGTACAGATTTGTACAACCATTAGCATAATCCAATTTTGGAACATTTTCATTACTCTGTAAACAGACCTTGTACCTCTTAGCAGTCTAATCTTTCCCATCAACATCTACCCTTCCCCCAACCCTAGTTCCCCACTAGTCTATTTTCTGTCACCCCAGATTTGCTATTTGGGTATTTCATATAAATGAAATCATACAATCATACAATGGTCTTTTGTGATTGGCTTTTTTCACTTAGTGTAATACGTTTGAGGTTTTATTGATGAGTAATTTTTTGTCATATGAATATACTACATTTTGTTTATCCATTAATAGTCGATGGACATTAGAGAATACAGGTCAAAACTACATTTAGATACTTTTTCAGACTTATCAGAATAGTAATAATAAAAAAGACAGAATAACAAGTTTTGGTGAGGATATGGGGAAGTTGGAACCGTCTTGTCACTGGTGGAAATATAAAATGCTATAGAAAATTTGGAAAACAGTTTGATTGTTCCTCAAAATGTTAAATACAGGTTAACCACATTAATCAGCAAATCTTTTCCTAGGAATCCATCCAAAAGAAATAAAAATGTCCATGCAACTTAACACAAATATTTATTGTAGCATTGTTCATAATAGACAAAAAGTTGAAATGATCTATTTGTTCTTTTTAATCGGTATAATATTTGATTTTTTAATACATTTTTCAGATCTTTATTATCAAGCGAATGTAGTTACTATGATTTGTCTGATTTTCTATCCTTAACTTACCTGAGCTGATGATTGATCTAACGTGGCAGTATTGGATTGTTGTTGTTGTTGTTATTGTTGTTTTACCTCCCAGTTTAAACTAACACATATCACCTTTATTCACTTGTTGGCCAGTCACAAATTTTTGCTGAGTTTCTACTCTGTATGCATCAAGAACTGTAGCAGTTACATAAGATTAAAAATAAATCTAAGTACCTATCAAATATTCTACCAGAATGCTGGGCACATAGTGGATACCTAATGAACATTAATCGAATGCGTAAAAGAGTAAATATACAAATATACAGCCATGTCTTCAGATTTACAAAGACCATTCTAAGTGCTACACACAGGACTGTACAGAATACTATATAACAACAGATATTTTAATCGTTTTCCCTTCTGAAACTCGTGTCACTCTTAGTGACTCTGCTATTTTACTGTTTGAGACTCTTTTGTAGTTTCACTGTGATTTATAACTTCCTTACTTCCTATTTTTTTAGATTTCATTCCTTAGCTGATTATCTTATGCAAATGATTATATGGTAGTATCAACTCTAAAGCCTGATAATCAGGCTTTAGATTTAATCATAACATGTATATCCAAAATTTAATCATAACATGTATATCAAAATCATAACATGTATATCAAAATTTAATCATAACATGTATATCCAAAATTCATTTTATTTTTGTTAAAATTCATCTACATCCTTTTTTTAGAACACCGAATGGGCATTTATCTGTTATTTATCCTTTTTGATTTTTTTAAAAATTTCATTGTAAAAACAGGACGTCATTTTTTCACATATATGACGCATATTGCACAATATATTTCAAAACTGCAATTGTCTTAGAGCTGACTTTATTCTTAAGCAGTTCATTTATGAGGACCACATTGGTAACAGATATTTTTAATCATAATTAAAGGCAAATGATTCATTCATAGTTTGAGCAATAATTTTAATAGTCAAGCTGTAACATATGACATAGAAAATAATCAGCTTATTAAGTAATTTTGCTGGCATTCTAAAATTCTGAATGGAGAACCTAATAACAATAACTAACAAAATCGCAGTTTTACCAAGCATTTTACTGTGTACATTAATGGATCATATTTTATACTAACAACGATCCTATGATATATTATTAGTTTTATTTTGCCTATTAGGAAATCAAGGTTTAAAGGAGTTATATAATTATTCAAGGCCACATAACTACTGTGTGGCAGAGTTCAAGGCTGATGGTTCGAATCACAGTGTTACATTGGACTAGATTTGACGATTTGTTGAAGTAGTCCCAAGGTAGATGCTTTTCCTGTGTATATATTTCCTGGAGTATTCTAATATCAACATAAGTCAATTAAGTTAATCAAGTGCCTAAAGGAAGGAAGTACACATTTTCACCTTTTTATAGCCTCAAATTCCAACATAACGTGTATATCTATTTGTTACTCCAAAACTCTTTGATGAACACTTTTTGGATACAGATCATTTAACCTCTTTTTAATAAAGAATTTGTAGCCAGTTAGAAATATCTCCTTTAAAAAAAGGCTCATGATTGCCTGGAAAATAAGGAAAGATCATGAAGGCTTGTTTCCAAATACTTGTTCTTTTAAGTTCACACATCTTTTAATAGATTCTTGATAACTAACTGTACCTGAGAGGAAGGGTTAAAATAAGGAAGTAGCCTATTATCCCTGTAATCCACTGCTTCCCACATTTTCAGTATCACATTTTGTTACTTCAGATTTTCTAAAAGCTAGATTTATTTGCCAGATTCATAAAAAATTAAGTTGCTTTTGATAGAATCCTTTAGTGCAGGTGCTAAAGGTTTTAATTAGCATGTAAATTGCTTTATAAATTAAATAACAATGAACCAAAGGTCTTTAAAATTAACTGGAAGCAAGTGTTTATTGCTTTTAGAGACCTTTACATCACAGCAAATGTATAGCAACTAATTGACCATCTTAAAACTGAAATTATTTTCTGCTGAAGTCATCTTCATTAAAATAATCTTTAAAGGGAGGAAAAATAAACATGATATCCAATATTTTCCTTTCTATTTTTTATACCACAAAATAATAGAAGCCATCAAACATTACTCACCTCCTCTGTTTTCTTATTCATCTAATCACTAGAGTAAATTTGATATTTAGCCTTTCCTTGCATGCTTTTATATTATTTCTACATCTGAATATTAAAAAAAAAAATCTGTATTATGGAGAATACTCATCATTCCACAGTGCAATTTTTTATTGAATATCATGGTTTTGGAATTTATCTATTCTAATATATTTAAGTGATATCATAAATGATTTACTGTAAAATGTATGTTTTATTTATCCATTTTCTTATTATAGCAAATTATTTACACTTTTGCTTTTGCAAACAACATTCCAATGAATACACCTTTAAGTGCTGGTTTTAGGCCAATGAGTGAGAGTTTCTCTAGGATCTTTACTCAGAAGTGGATATGTTGGTTCATCATCTTCCAGTGTTATCAACTTCCAGTTTCCTGTTCAAAAAACCATACAAATTCTGAATTCCACCATTATCATTTAAGTGTATCTTAAATACTTAGGTTTATCATGCATTTTTAAGATGGCTAATTTGAAGTATGTGAAATGATTTCTCAAGATTTTTATTTGTATTTTCCCAGTTATTTATGAGGCTGAGCATCTTTTCATATAAAACTTTCTCTTTCAGGTGAATTGTTTCCTTTGTTCATCAGTCTTCAGTTGTTTGTATTACTATGTGGCAAAATAAATTGTTCCATTTGAGGCCTGTAATTTCACTTTGCTTATGGTGACATTTTTGTGAAGAAATTTTAAAATTAGTATATTCAGATTAATCTATTGTCATTTCAATGAGTTGTGTTTTTCTCTACACTTTTGTTGAGGACATAAAGTATTTTTTTTATAAGTTTCAACAAATTTATCTTCATATTTAAGGCTGTTGATTTTATGTATGGCATATATCTAATGTACTTTTTTTTTAACAAAAGAGTACCAGTATCATATTTAAATAATCTACCCTTCACCCATTGTTTTGAAAGGACTACTTTTGATGTATTCTTTGGTTCGTGCATTGTAGTTGATTTTATTGGAAAATATTAGTCTTCTCACACAAAGCATCTGTCTCAGTTTCATAAGTGGAAAATAATTTTTAATCTCTTATCTCCTAAAGGTCCTCTCTCCAAGTCTTTTCATTTTCTTTTCTCATTGTACCTACGAGGACATCTCCAATAGGAAAAAAAATCACTGTAAAATCGCAATGATAAAAGGCATTCACGTCTTTTCCTTATTTTGATGTGAAAACATAAAGTGCCATCATAAAGTATTATAACTAATCTACTTTTTAAAAGTAATCTATTGTGCTAAGAACCGCTAACATGAGATCTACTTTCTTAACATTTTTTAAATTAAATGTATTGGGGTGACGTCAGTTAAAAAGATTATTTAGGTTTCATGTGTATAGCTTATTAATAAGATTACATAAATTTGAGTGTACAATTCTATAATGGATCATCTGTTTATTGCATTGTGGACTCACCACCTAGTCTCTTTCTATCACTATACATTTGACCCACTTTACCCTCTTCTTTTTCTCCCTGATCCCCTTCCCTCTGGTAACCACCGTACTGTTTGTCTGTGTCTATAAGTTTTATTTGTTCATTTGTTGCTTTCTGTTTTGTACATTATAGTTAACAATAGGTACAGTATTGTTCCGCAGAAGTCTAGGGCTTATTCATCTTGCTTGACTGAAACATTATGCCTATTAATTAATAACTTCGATTTTCTACTGCCCCCAGCCTCTGGAAACCACCATTCTGCTCTTTTACTCTATGGATTTGACTATTATAATGATCCTATTTTAGTAGAATCTTGCAATATTTGTCTTTCAGTCGACTGGTTTATTTCACTTAGCATCATGTCCTCAGTGTTCATCAGTGATGACATCAGTGATGTCAATATTGCCGTATCGTTCTAGATTTTAGTTCTTTTGGATAAATTACTACAAGTGGGATTGTGAAGCATTGAATAGTTCTTTCTAAAACAAATTTGGGAGCACTTCCATACTGTTTTTCATAGTGGCTGTACCATTTTATATTCCCACAAAAAGTGTTCTAGGGTTCCAATTTCTCAACATCCTTGCTGACATTTGTGGTCTTTTTGTTGTTTGTTTGTTTGTTTGCTTGTTTATGTTAGCCATCCTGACAGATTTAAGGTGATGCCTTACTGTGGTTTTGATTTACATTTGCCTGATGATTAGTAACATTGAGTGTGTTTTCATGCTCCTGCTTCTTTGTCAGAGAGAAAGAGACAAATAGAACTATATTCTCTAAGGTAAAAATATCTTCCCTGAGGAAGATCCTTACCCTAGAATATAAGCAAATGGTTGGGACAGAGATAAGAAAAATGTCTCTTAGACTATAAGCAAATGACATATCTGACATTCAGTCATAAAGCCTAGACCATGTAGAAATTTGAAAAACTTTATGGACTAACAGACCTCTTTCATTTACACAGGTTTATGAAGCCTGATAGATTCTAGTTACATACCAATAAACATGTAACTTTGAACAGAAAAATAAAAATTGTTCGAGCTATAGATAACAAACAATGATAGAATTGATGAAATTAGAGAGGGAGACTTTATTGAAAGATAAATATAGTAGAAGGAAGGAAAACTCTTAGCATTTTCACATATGAAGTACTCTATAGTTTGATGTCTTAGTCAAAGACAATTAGTGAGAAAAAATTCCTAATCCCTCTTACTGAGGAATTGGAGAACTGTTGTATTATTTGTTTGCATTGGAAAATAAAGCCCACTGATAATGAGTAAAGGAATTGTTCAATATTTTTTTGTTTTAACTGAAACTAGTTGAGTCTAGTTATAATTGAAAAAAAATGTTTTATTTTCAATTGTCTAGCAAAGTGAACCAGACTCTTTCTTTGTATTTGATTTAATTTACTTTCATGTGGATTGATTCAGTCTAATTAAATTAATAAAGTAAAAAGAGAATATTTCCAACCTGTAATGAGAGATATATGTAACCTATTTCTCTAGACTATCAACATCTTGAGTGGTAGATTAATGTTGTACTTATACTATCAGTATGAGTTCAGTAAGGGAAACAGAAATTTAGGTTATTTTGAGTAAGAAGAAATTTTATATAGATAATTAGATACTAACAAAATTGTTCAAATGCGTGTTAAGATCAGCCAAAAACGCGTCTCCAGCATAAGTCTGGAAAATTAAAATAACAGACTCGCCTAGGGGACTACAACCTATAAGACCACCACACGTGTTAGGGTATCAGGAGCACATGCCTTAACTGCACTCGCAAAAGCAGAAACAGGAATTCTTCCTCTGCCACTGCTGACGTTGCCTCTCCACATCTTTTCTAAACTGGAACTTAGTAGAAAAATTCTCACTAACTGACTTGTCAGAAGAAAAGGAGTTGAAAACAAACAGAAGATGTCTGCTATTTAATTTCTGTTTCCAAATCTCATGAGAGTTCAACTAAGAGGTACACAATAGTTTTCATCTAGAATCCTGGCTATAGAGGGTAGCATTCAGTTTTTAAAAGTTTAGCCTTTGCAGTATGCAAAGACACCTTAGAAGATGATTGAATGAGAGATCTACAATAATGTGATTATTTTAATTACTTCTCTACTGCAATAGAAATGACATAAGGGCAGAAATTTTGCCTATTCTGTTCATTCCCAATCCTTAGCCTCAAGAACACTTCCTGACTCATAGTAAAAATGAAATAAATATTCAGCAAATTAGTAATTATTTTGTTGAATCCCCAGTGTCTATTAAATTATATGGTACACACTCCTAAATATTTAGTAGCGATGTTACTTTTTACAAAAATTTTGTTACTTTCCCATAATTCATAGCAAACACACAACACATACACACACATGCACAATTTTAAAACTAAGCGAATATCCTACTATGTTAATGTAGTAACTGTATTATCCTTTTATTTAATATCTACGATACCTCAAAAATAATTTTTCATGTCCCTTATGTTCCCAATCTCTTTATTCATTTCTTTCTCTTCCAGTGATACAATGTCCCTTGAAGCTTTAGCTTTAGTATGACCTCTCCACTGCTAAATTCTTTTTTAAGTGTTCATCTTACCTTCTAAATTTTTCTGATGTCTGATAACAACTCTTTCATTCCTTTTACCTCCCCTTTCCAACTTACCCCTCTCATGATGTATTGCTGCTTTGTACCACCTCGTAATCTAAGATATCCACTGAAGCTCCTACCTGCAGCTTATCACTGAGTCTGGACATTTCATTAAAGTGATACTGATCAGCTAGCTTATGCTCCAGAAACAGGTACCATGTGGTTGTAGCCTCCCACTGTCCCATCAATAGGAGCTGACATTGCATTAAGGGAAGACTTAACTGCCCAAAGTCATTTTTTGTTAAGTATAACATGAAATATATGGTATAGTGGATTCTTTCAATGTGGTGATTTTAGACTAAAACACTGTTGCTATTTTTCTGTTTTGGAGTGATTATTCAGATACCCAAGTGCTCCACAAAGTTCGGATGAAACAGCAAAGCCATATTTTTATTTCCTGAGCCCAGAAAGTCATCTATATGCTATTAAATTAAACTTTGAGATACAGATTATTAAGCAGGAATTTCATTATGGAGTGTAATTTTGGGAAAACCAGTTTTTAAGAGAAGAAAAGGAAGCAGTTCTGTGCAGATGAAGAACGTAGGCTGTAATACAGTCAAGGTAAAGAACACATGTAATCCTGTGGAGAACTCTGAAGACAAAATAGTCCTGCATTATTGTTCTGCTTTGCAGAAAGAAGCAAATATAGATCTATTTTACATCATCTGCTTGTTTTAGTATAGTGTTCCACGACCCCTCATTGCATCTTTGTTAACATCAGTGCATTTGGTTGAATTGTTTTTCTTTTCCTCTTTCCAGTTTCCATTTAAGGACACAGGAGTGAATATTGTTACATGCCTTCTACATCTCTATTCAAAACTGAAGGACTTAATTCCCCAGTTGCTGGGACTATCAGCAGACAATTCTGTTTTCCACTCTTTATAAATTACTCTTAACTAGAGAGGGGTGCCTCGCCCACCTTCTCTGGCTAGCCCACCTCAAATCACTGTTCAGTGACAGAATGTAAAGTCACCCTTAATCCCCTTGTTCCATTGTAGGACTCCCTTGTGAGGTCATTTGAGATCACTGTGAAACTAAATCACAATCCTACTTCTTTTTTTTTTCCTTCCAGTCTACCCTCTTTCTTTTCCACAGATGTTTATCCCTATATAAATATCTTCCTAATAAATATACTGCATACTCTCTGTTTCTGAGTTTGTGTTCCAAGGAATTCAGTCTACAGATCAAAATGTTTTCAGATTTGAAAAAGTCCTATAATTTGGCATGTAATGCTAAATAGAAGTGATTAATAATTATTGCACTAAAAATAGAATTTGAAAACAAAATCCTATGCTGTAATGCTAATAAACAAGATCATGTAGACTAAAATTACCATAGAAATCCAGAGAAGGAAGATATTATTGAAGGCTGTCAGATTCAGAGAGATTTTTATGAAAAAGAAATATTGAGCTCAGCCTTGATAAGTGGACAGGATTTTGATAGATGAAAGGAATGAAGAACATTCTAAGTAAAGTGTGCATTGCTGAGATGAACAGTGAGCCTGGCAAATTTCCGGTATTCATTATCCATCAATCTGAGTGTGACTTGGTGGTACCTGGAGAGGTGGCAATCAAATACCTCTTATTTAGTTGTTTTAAAGTATACTTTTATGATATTTTTTTTTCCCTGAAAAGCCCTTAAGTTGATTGTATCTCTTATCACAGTTTCTATGAAATCTTTAGATTTAATGAGCTTATTACCGGTTTAAGTAAGCTGCCACTGGAGAGCTGTCAACCTAAAATAATCTCACATGTTGTCATTTGAAGAACTCTCCCAGGAAATGGATGTGCAAGGAAATGATTACCCTTAAAATAAAAGTGTTTAGTGAAACTCTAAAGGGAGAGTGTGTCCATACTCCTTTATCAGTATCATTTTATCAGACTAGACCAAATCTTGAGCAATTAAGCCATAGCTAAGTACATTCAAATTGACATTAAAACATGGATGACATGCAGAATCAGTTTTTCTATACTATTTATTTATCTAGCTTCAGTATCTTAGGGAGTCCTCATTTCTGAATGAAAATTAGTAAAGCTATGTCCCATCATTAGGTACAGATAAAGGGATCTAAAATAGCAACTTAATATATTTTTGTTACTATGCTTATTCTACCAATTAAACATTCATTTTAAGCTTTACAGAAAAATAGGCACTATTGTTAGCCTCTTTTTATGTTAGGACATATATAAAACATGGTACTTTCAATAGGTAATAGTGGCTCACTATGGTAGACATTCTTAAAAGGGCTATAGGCAACAAGAGGGTGCTGTGACATAGATAAGGCTTTTTGTATATAATGCTTTAAGACCCAAACCTTTTATTCAGCTTCCCTTTTAACAGATAGCTAAAATAGGACAACCACAGTATAGTTAAGCTATGATCCAAAATATGTCATTAGTCGTTACTACCTCATCTATTGCCAGCCAGATATATCGAAAGAATTAAGAGAATCTTAGCCGAAGATCTTAAGGCAAAGAATAACAGCCATTTCTATCACATTCTCTTTGTCAACTCCACTGAAATAGGCTTCTGCCTTTCCTATCTGGTTTGTTGAGGTCGTGTGGCTGGGTTAGGTAATTATTAGATAATTTTATTCATATTATCCATTTTAACTAACTTTCAATTAACTTTTAACTAACAATTTCAGGACCCTTGTATACCTTTGTCAAAACATAAATCCATCCTCGGCAACTTTATGTAGAAATTTTAATTCAACTAATGTCAGTGCAATGCAATAAAAAGTAATAAATATTCACAGTGTGATTACTGTTTACACAGCATTCTCTAGATATCACAGAGGGCAAAAAGTAAAAATAAATGGAATTTACATTAAAAATTAGACATTCTAAAATTCAAGCACATATAGGCTCTCTGAAATGGAAAAAAGCTGGATATGCATTGGTCTACTTCTATGGATGCACATTGAAAATTGCCTTCAAATGAATAATATTTAAGACAGAAAACATAATTTTTTAGTAAATGCATATAATAATCATGGAAACAACATAGCAACGACTTTCATAAGCTCTGTTATTTACTGTTTACATCAACACTGAGCTAAATACTATTGCTATTTTTATTTTGCCAGTGATAAAACTTTTAAGAATAGAGATTAAATAACTTTCTTAAGATAATAAAGCTAATAAGTATCAGCTACAATTCAAACCTATATGTCTCAGTTCCTAAAAGTCCATGCTCTTAACCTCTACTTTTTTTTTTGTCTTTTTAATGCCTCTATATCAACACAACACAAATAAAGCTGCAATATTAAGAAGGAAAGCTATAACTATATTGTTAAATATAATTCTTTTGATACTGCACAAAATGCACTTAATCATTCTATTCAACTGGATTGTAGATAGTTCAGATTCTTAAATGATATTTTTGTTTAACAATTATTTAATGGTCTTTATATGTTATAAATTATCTTGTAAGAGAATCAAAGGTCCATAAAATAACAAAGAAATTCTTTAAAATGAGCCAAATCATTTCTTGTCTGTCCAAAAGGACTGAGTGGTTTACCAGAAACGATAGTGCTGGTTAGTAGAATAACTAAATTTTAGGTCTCATAACTTATAACCCAATGATTTTCCTAGTTTTCAATGGTGTTGCTATTAATATATCAAGCAATAGTAATTCAAAATCCTATTCCCACATGTGTAAAAAGGCATTTAATAATGTTTGTTGTGATGAAGAAATAATGAACAGTGTTGCATGTCTTCTCTAATTCGTTTCTTGGGAGTCTATATCTCACTGCTGGAATTTTAAAGAAATTTTAAATACAAATTACCGCTGCTGATGGCTTATTTTCCACTTGAATGGGTTATATTGATATGCTCAAGAATGTGGTATCACTGTGGAAATATGAGAACAATTTTGATTATCTTGGCATAAAGGCCATTAATCATTTATATTAACATAAACCAGATAACTGTAGTTGGATATTATATAACTTATCATTTCAGGAATGTAATGATTTCCATACTATTGGAAAATTCCCATATAACAATCTAAGATGATTATCATTTATTATATGTGTTCAGAATAAAAATTATTTTGTAGTGTAAATATCAGCTTCACTTGGGGAACATAAGCAGCTATGAGTTTTCAAAAGATTTTTGATTTGTTTCCCTCCTTTCAAAATTAGCCTATACAACTCCCTCTGTAAAATATTGTTACTTGACAAAATTCTCTTACTGCTAATTAAAATTCCAAATACCAGTTATTTTTTAACAAAAAATGATGTCTATTTCCTGATACATTCTTTATCTACATTCAATACGAAAAAAAAACTAATTTATTATGTAATAAAGCATGTCACTTTTATTAGAATTAAATTTAATTTTCAAAAGCCAAAGCTGTGGCATGTCCTCAGTTCTTTTAAACATTATTCTTGGTCTTGAATATAAACTATTCTCATCTTTCCAGTCACTTCTCAGAAAATATCATCTGCCACATTCTCCATGTTATCCAAAATAGCTAAAGGCTATTGTATTTATTCTTATACTTAAAGAAATGTTGGCCTTTTAATTTAATAACAAAAATCTTAAGCAAGTCAGGGAGAGCTATGTGCAAATTTGAGTTTGGTGGATGAGCATTATTTTTGAAATTGCAGGTTGTAAAGCACTT
>NW_011888794.1:1308766-1316579 GCF_000151845.1 Pteropus vampyrus
GTCATTATAGCTATGTCTCATAATCTTGCTAACTTTTCTATTTATATTTTCTAAATAGTTCTTCTAAGTTTTGTTATAAGACTTGTTCGGCCTGCTGTACTTTTAAGATGGTTTTCCTTTATCATTCTGATGTCTTAAGAATCTCTTATATTTTATGTTCATTTGTGACTTTGAGGTTGTCTCATTCAGTCTCTTTAGATTTCAGTGTTCTAGAGCAGTTTGTTTGCTTGTCTGTATTTTTTTCGAACCTGTATTCATCTTTTTTTTACCTCTCCTTGCATCCCAAAAGTACCTCACAAAAACTGTACTGAAAAATAAATTTATCTTGCATCTTTAGCTACAACTGCTTTTCTTTTTACTATCATAAATGAGCCACTGTGGCAAACATTTCTAGTTCTCTCTAGTGATCAGTGTGTTCATGTACATTTCCTAGACTCCTTGCTCTTAGACTGATCCCATAAGACAAGGTGTTGGTCCATTAGATTTGGATACGAGTAATTAAAGCCACTCTCAGGCATGACGCTTAAAATTATCCTATGCAGTTGTTATGTCTTCACTTCCCCTGCTAAAGATATCTTGGAAACAACTTATTCTGGAAGGCTTGACTAGAAGAAAAATGCATTAGACTTTATTTTAGTGACAATAAAAAAACCTGAAATTTGGGGCTTTTTTAATTTGTGAATGCTAGCATCACTTACCTTACAACAAAATTGGTATTAAAAGAGAGGTATAGTTATATCAAAACCCTAAAAATATTATTTAATTAGGAGAGAGGTAGTAAGGGGTGAATAAATCAGTATCAGGATCTAGAAAGACCTCGATACATGTTGTGTAGTGGCAATGTATTTTGTCAAAGGGTCAACTGCTGTCACTTGTGAGGTGAGCACGTGCTTTGGAAGGCAGTAGAGAAAGTGTGACAACAGACTTTCTCAAGAGAGAATCAGGCTCTGCTGAAGGAAGTTTTTCACTATAAGTCTATTTATTTTGGGGGTTATAAATTCCAGGTTTAAATAAATATTTTTAAGCTTTCATTTGTTTTTATTAAGTCAATAATTTATCTCACAGCTCTATGAAAATCATAAGGGAGTAGCACTATATATATATGTATATATGTATATATTTTTTTTAATCAAGAAAACACAAAGTATTTATTATTTCTTATCCTGGACAATTTTCAGGAAAAATCCACTAAGCCTTGGGTATGTGCTTCAGCACAGTCACATTTAAAAAAAATTAGGACTTTTTTTAAATGTATAACCTAAATTGCTATGTATATGAATAGGAGTCAAATATCTGTATCTAATGACAACAGGGACGAGAAAATGAGCTAAAAGATATTAAAAGGGTTCTCATCACAAGACCAACCACTTTTGAGGTGGCATTCTTTATTGGTGTTTTGAGAATGAAGCTATCACTTTGGGAAAGTGCAAATAAAGATAGACATAGAAAATGGTCCTCATTTAAACGCCTACTAATCATGTTCTGCTTCCTCACAAAATTAGCTACACATCAATCTTGGTAGCATCCAAAGTAACGACTCGGAAGACATCCCTTAATACCCCAGGTTCATGTATAAATTGGAAATCGGCCAGAACTGTATGGTAGAATCCTCATTTTCTTACAGATATACACAGCATTTTCAATTATGCTTCACAGACATGTAGGCATTTTTGAAGGCCTTGGGAATGCAGTTTATGGTGGAAAATGGGCATAACTTGATTCTTAAAGAAAAGCCATCAAAAGTTGGCTTTCTTTATACCAATGTATGCCATTTAGGAGTAAATGTGCCTGAAAAGGCTCTAAATAAAACATGCCAATGTCTTCTGTGGATAGGGGAGAAGGAATACGACATGGATTCAGCACAGTAGAGCCACCTAGGGGTCAGTAGAAGAAGCAGAAAACCCAATATCCTCTGCATCTTTGTAACAGATGGTACAAAGTTTGAGTTAACCTTATAAATCACATGATTTTTCAGAGAATTAATAGATATCCTTGAATGTCCCTTCACATCCTAATAGATTCATTTATAATGCACTGCTCAGTAGTACTTGTATAGCACAGTGAAAATAGGCAATAAAAGACACGGTCATCTGCTGCTGAAATACCACCTGGTATTCTATTATGCCAGTTTAGGGAATATTCTGGAGACAAAATTTAAGTAGAGAATAAAAATTTATAATAATTTATGGCTAGAGAATACCTTTGAAAAAATATTACTTCACATAAATATATATTTGGGTTTTTCTTCAGATAATCCTGATATTCAAGGGGTTAAGTTGGTTTTAAAGTTAGTAAAAGTGAAGAAGTTACCCTAATTGACTACTTTTACTTTAAAAGCAGTTATTAAATCCAGTTATAAACTTCCAGCATTAAGCAATGATCCCAGTCATTTATTTAACAAATATTATTTATTAATTATTTTTAACCTGTCATATGCTAGGCATCACTTCAGGTGCTACAGTAACATAATTAAATAATATCGATGGAATTTTTGCCTTCAATCTAGTAATGAAATCAGACAAAACTAATAATACATAAGTCATACTAGTATTGCAGAGAAATATATAGCCATGAATGAGTAAAGATATGCTCTGCAGTGGATTGGGGCATGTGCTGTTTAATTTAGGGTAGTCAGGGAAGGACTCGTCTTTAAGGTTATATGTAAGCAGAAACATAAAGAATGTGAATGAGAAAGCCTGGTGGAGAAGATATTTGGGGGAAGTGAGTTCCAGGAATAGCAAGTGTAAAACTCTGAGGAATAAAAGTGTTTACCCATCATGAAATAAAATTAGTACAGCTGGAACATAGGCAAGGGTAGGAGTGTTGGATATGCACTAGTAGGAAATAAAGCCAGAGAGATGGCAGGTGGAAAGTGCATACAGCTCCTCATAGGCCATGGCGAAAGTTTGACTCTTGTACTGACTGTGATGGGAAATTGCAGAAGTTATTTAAACATAGAAACAACACTATATAATTTATGTTTTAAAAGAATATCTCTGGCTGCTTTGTTTGAAAAGATTCTAGAGAGGGGCAGGAATAATAAACAGCCTGAAAGGCAGTTATAAAGCTATCACAATAATTAAGTTACAGATGGCAGTGGCTTGGACTAGGATTGTGGCAGTGCAAGCAGTAAGACATCAGATTCTGGATATGTTTCAACACGTCATATTTTCTTGATACTATAAATATATACTATTAAAAATAGTTACAGAATTATATTTTTTATCTATAAGCTAAAATGTATCTCCATATGCTATCTAAAATTATAGTTCAGAAAATTGAGGAAATAGGAAAAGTATATCATCTATGGAAAGGAGAACATGTAACATGTGAGAACTCTCACCTGTACAGGGACAGTAGTTAGTGAAAAAGGAAGATAGAAAGAAATATATGGAGGTAATATGCGTGACCAGATGTCTCCACTCTGAAGAACAGATAGAGAAATTTGCATTCCTCTATCTCAGTATGTAGAAAATGATTCCATTAAAAATATCTCACAACATTTGGTAATTCATTTCTGGGTGATGTAGATATTATAACTTCTAAGTAGTATAATCCTTTGATTCAATAATTTTTTTTCAGAAATTCATTCTGTACCAATGTAGTCTAACAGGAACTGTATCTGGGAGATTCTTTAATTCATCGCACTTCTAAAACCTCACAAGGCTGTGACAGCATGATTTGCACAATCTAAGTTCCATGATATTTATATGTTCAGAATGTCAGAGATCAGGTGTTGTTAGGGCAATTTTGGACTTAGGTGACACTGACCCATTAGAAGTTACAAGAAAGTCATGGATGCCTTGCTTTTGTTGCAGGGAGTGGTGTATGTAAAGGGGAGTTTCTGATTCTTAAAGAAAAAATTACTAGAGAAATCTCAAGAAGTGGACAGGACTCAGGACCTTGTAGTAGGCAGACCAATAGGGATGCAGACATTTATTCAGAAAGGACATACACCTTTGGCTAACTGCATTAATTCTGCCTTGCAGAGAAATAAAATTTCAACTAATACCCAAATAAAATGAGCAGCTTGACTGCAGTGAAAATAAAGTTTGGTCTTTGGCTAATGGGTATTAGATTTACATTAGAAGCTAGATTTCTCACCTGCTATCCAGTATGAATAACTGTGTCAGTGCAATTTCTGAAATTAGTCTCATTAGACAATATTGCTACACTAATATAATGGCTCAGATTTATATCTAAGATATTAGCATTACCTCCACCGAGATGCATGAATTATGAAGTTAGGGACGTTATTTATTATGTGTATTGAGAAGATTATTTCAAGAGAATTTTCAAAAACCTTCTTCACTAAGAGTATTTGTAGCTGTTCATTTGTATCAGTCATGCTCTGACCTGGGAGGAAGAAGGTGCTGCCTCTTATTAGGTTGATTCCTGGCCGCATGATATGATCGTGCTACTCATGATTATACATCTCGTATAAAGTAGTTTCTAAAACCTTGTCATATTTCAATCATAACTTTTTCATACTCACCTAAGGGAACTTTAGTCTTTTGTATGGCCTAACCCGCATCTCTGCCTACCTGCTCAGCTGGCTTACTAGAACGTATGTGAAGTGTTGCTTTATTCCTAATTAGTTTTTACCAAATTACATAGAATAGGGGTAACCTGGGGAGTCCCTCAGACCTTTTTAATATTTCAACCTTGGCTTCAGCGCACTTAGGAAACAGTAAAACAGCTAAAAGTGATGTGACCTTCAGTCTCTAAATAAGTTACCCTACCTGTGCCCAGAGGAAACACCGCAAACTATTCTAACACATGTCGTGAATGGGGACTTGCTGTTTGTGGTAAAGTTGTGTAAAACTGGAGGTTTACCAAGCTTAGATCAAACATAGAATGGAGATAGGCAATGGAAACACAGATGCTGAAATAGTTTGGACATTAATTAATGTCACTAGAAGAAGAATGAATTTAAAAAATAAAGTAAAAGTAATTCACATCGGGAATGACCAAAGATAAAGAGTTAATCAGAGAGCAGGAATTAAACAGCCAAATCAAGTTCAATTTGAGGAACTTTTGATATGGCACCAGAAAAAAAATGGCACCCACTGGACTCCACAATCCTGTTTGAGATGCTTTAGCCACTTACTGTGCAGGCATTTCTTCTTCTGGACCATTTCAGATGTATTCAGACACACTCTGATGATGGATAGTAAGTAGAGATCACTTTACAATGTGCAAATGAGAAGAATTGATTTATTGGTTTCCCTCTGCTTATGCTTCAAAAATAACAAGATTCCCTGTAAGATCCTTTCCACTAACAAGATAGAATATTTGGTGTATTAACTTGTTTGTTTTGTTTTGTTTTATTTCGCTTCTTCAAGAATGAACTCTCCTGTTTTCACTGAAATTGCTCTTTGCAGAAGGTCTGTGACAGCATGAACTGAACATTCTCTCCCATCTAGTCCCCATAAAAGGTAATTGCTATTTTCTTTTCCTAGGCATTAAAATAGAGCCCACTCAAAAGCGCTCCCTAATTTCACACTTGAATAAACTCTTAGTTATTTTATTCTTACTTCCTTAGATGTTTTTGGCAAGTATTTCTTATTCAAACTTTTTTCTATCATTTTCACGCCTAGTTTTTAAAATCAACTTTGTTTTGTTTTCTGGCAAGCAATTTTCAGATCTTCCAAAATTAGACTTTAAAAATATCTGTGTTTCTATTCATCACCTAATGGCAATAGTAGTCTTTGGCAAGAATCTCCCTACTAATTTTAAGTACTATCACTAATTTTTATGACCTAGAACTACTAGCTATTATTATCTATAGTTTGATGTCTTTGTAGAATAACAAAATAAAATCAGTTTTGGTTTCTAGTCTCACATAAATTGATCACTTATATGCTCTTAAAACTTTGTTACCCCATGATCTTGAATATTTTAATTACTTAATATGACCAATCTTATTTATAATGCTCTTAGTAAAAAGCAGAATCAGAAAGGGAAGATGGCAAAGAGTTTGTGTTTTAGAGACTAAAGTCATGACTATTAGCTAATTTTCTGTAAATATTGTCTATGAGTTTCTTAAAAATCCATTTCTAGACCTCTGTCTTTCAGAGTCTGGTCTTTATTTCCAGGAGAGCAAATAAGCATGCCAATTTCTGCTTACTGGCCTTTCTCAGTAAATCATTTCTTGGTAGAACTAAAAATCATGTTGAGAGTCAAACAAGATGAATCATAGGCTAATTATTATACTTTAACTCTTCCTAACAGTCAAAAATCAGACACTGCTAAAAGGTTTCATGATAAAGATCAGAACACTGACAGACAAGTATTTGTATTTTTTAGGCTACATATACATTTTTTTCTCAATTCTAATTGCAAAGAATTGAAACTACATGATGACCTTTATTTTCATTGCTCACTCTAGCCTTATGCATCTTAACTCTTCATGTCCAGCCTCAGTTTATTCATGGATTTTTACAGCAATATCAAATAGACTATAGGCTAATATATCCAGTTTTATCCCACAAGAAGCTACAACAACAGAAATTCTTCAGTCACTATTTCTCTCTTAGATCTTCCTTTCTTCCACCTCAGTACAAAGTGCTAAGTCAGTGAATAATCCTACCACCTACAAATCATCTGGCTCAGAAATCCAGGTATGATTACTAATTTTTCTCTCGCACTCATGACAGTCAACAAAGTCTCATGATCAGTGTTCCAAAGAGTTTTCTAATACGTTTATTTCTCTTCATCAAGTTGGCCACCACAAGTATTCAGTTCGTCATCCCTGGCCTTGAATTTTTCAATATTTTCTTAACTTGTCTTGCTTTCTTCATTCTTTCCCCAAGACCAATCTTTCCTGCCTCTAAACTGATTTCCTAAAATGTTATCCTAGCCCTTTTATACCACTACTGTAGAAACTTTCAGAAAAGTAGTCAAATGGAAGGCAATATGCTGATTGGTTATGGTCAAAGGAAGGGTCACATGTTCTTGGAAGCTTATATCTCTTTCACAGATATATGGTAATGTACATATTGACTTTGGCAAAACAATCCAATCCACACAACTTTGAATATATGGAAAACATCTGTGAAGGCATAGAAGCGGCAGTAGCTATATAGCTGCCTAAGATAGAACTGTGAACACTGAGAGTGTTACATGTCTGTATGGGTGGAAGGAATGGTGGGTTCTAGTTTATAAAATAATTGGTCAGCTGTGCTATGGAGTTTGAAGTGAATTTTGTAAGTGATAGGAGCCAATGAAGGCAATTTAGTAAAGGTAGTAGTATAAAGGCTATGGAGTAAAGAAAACCATACGAATTTTTTATGGTGATGAATAATTATTTCAGTGTATAAATTTTGCTTAAATAAATCACAGTCAACACATATATACCACTGTAACCTCCTCTTCCACTACCTCATCGTATCCATGTTTGGCAACCAACTTCTCCTAAGCTTCTGTTTCTTATATGTACAATGTGTGTTTTGAACTATGTGATTTTGAAATTATCTTAGTAAATCAAATCTATTTCATTCCAATCTATTGAACACATAAAAAGTTGATGTATTTTAGTTGAAAGGATAGAGCGAAACTTAGAAATTGGTCTACTCTTCCCAAGTAGGTCATTGTAGCATAGCATTCCTGATAAAAACTGATTCTCATAGATCCAGTTAGAAAACCACTGGATTAGATAATTGCTAAGATCCTTCCAGCTCTATTGTGCTATTATCCCCTGAGGATAAGATTATTCCAGTGATCGATTTCTGTTTTTACACAAGGTGAATATTCCCAGCAATAATATCACTCACTATGAAGTATGGTAACTTACATAAGTGGATGAAAATAG
>NW_011888794.1:1316629-1321137 GCF_000151845.1 Pteropus vampyrus
GTGGATGAAAATAGCAATATGCAGTCATTTTCCTTCAAAGTTTGATTATACTCCATTGTAATTTTTCAGTGAAAACACTTTAAGCTAAAACTACAATCAAGTTATTTTATTGATTATAGAGTAAGCCAGTTCAGTCGAGGTTTGGTAACCGCTATGTGTTCTAATAGTTACAAACCTTTATAAAAGAGGAAAGAAAACTATAGTTACAGACCATTTTTTTAGGTAATTATTATCTATCAAGAACTATTATTTAAAGTTCCTCCTAATTTGGTCCAAACAAAGCAGTATCATTTTCAAAGACAAAGCTCCCTGTTTTTTTGTTTTCTGAACAAGGCGGCAAATGGTTTAAGTGATAAGGGAATAAATATAGGGACCCAGCACATAGTCCAAGTTCTTCCATTTGAAATTGCTTAATTTGATGGTTTGATTCTTGATGATTTTGATGTGTCCAATGGTTTTAAAGTGAAGGCTTTGTATAAGCTTGTATTACCAAGAAATGAATAAATATATATATTTATATATATATATATATATATTGATATATATAATCAAAGTATAGGTGTTCAGGATGCATAAAGAAGAAATGAATCATGATAATGTCATATCATAAATTTAGATTAATTTCTTATTTTAGAAAATATATTTTTGCCCATAATTGAGACAAAATTATGTAAGAAGATATAAAAATATGACAATTAATGTGATAATCATTTTATTGAACAAGTAGGATATACCAAAATAATCAGAAAACAACTTGATACTTTTCTATCACTCTCCATTTATCTTTTTGTGCAAGACTAATTCTTCCCTGTCTTTCTAGAGAAAAACTAGAATGGATTTCCTATTCTTCCTGGCATTTTCAGATAATAAAATAGATTTTTGGCACTTCTATTCATAAAGGCAAGTTTAGTTCAGTAATTAATATGCATCTTTATTCTGGCTTATTCTTTCAATTCCTTTGTGGATGCCTAGATATCTGGAAGTACACCTTAAGATTCTTTCTATTAAGCAAACTGTCTCAGAGAGTTCTATGTCAACTCATGCTAGCTTTTTCTTGTTCATATCTCTTATCTGGTACACAGGGTACATATTCTAAGCATCTTTTGCTCTGGCAAACATGGGATATGGGACCAATCCTAACCCAACCATAGCCAGTTCATTTATAAAGCATTCACATTCTTTAGGTTTATTAGTTCAGAGGATGACCCGAATTCCAAATTCTAGGGGACACAAAGATGTGCACCCTTGATCCTTGTTAAAGGAAAGACGTATTGCCCCAGCTGCCAATACACAGTTTTCAGCCGTTGCATATTTCAAGGTTTGTCTCAGCTTCATAGAACCATTTTTACCAAGGGCATGCCTCTCCTTGAAGGGCCTGCATCACAGACGTATAAAGATGCAGCCATTTTGAGCCACTGCAGGACAGCTGACAGGCCATATGTTACAGAGTCCCTGAGGGGGTTGACTGAGGTTTTGCAAGGCCTGCATTGCAGACTGACTTCTGCTCAGTCCTGCTTCATTTCCTTTTCTTTCCACAAGAGATACCCATAATAAATGTCCTATACACTGAACTTCATCAGAGCATCTACTGCCAGAGAACCAACCTGAAACATTCTTTGTGATAGTTTGACAGTCATTTCGGATTTTAGAATCTATTGTCTTGAGGATCTAAATAAAACTGATGCTAACATGTGTTTTTTTTTATTACCATCATTTGTATATATGTGCACATATATATGTATATACATACATATCACTCAAATGTTCAAAAATTCCGTGCACTCATATTTCCTATAGAGAATATAATTAAATGTATCCATCCAAGTCCCAAATTTATGTGACTGCTGAGTTCTTGGTAATTTGTATTTAGTCCTATATGACACTAAATCCTTTGTATTGTAGTTGCCTATTTAATTTTTAATTTTTCCTAGTAGACGGGGTGATGAGTGACCAGTTATTTGCTTATAGTATGTGTTCAATAAAATAGTTTGAGTAAATGAATGAAAAAATATAAAATAAATATTATATAAGCTATTATTATACCTTAATAATTTTATTTTTTCTAAAAACTCAACAGATTATGTGCTATAAACATGAACTTTCTAATTTTAATTTTATAACAAAAGCTGAGTGATACAATAATGAAACAATAATTTAATTATGTAATTTTATTATAACTAGTATAGCAGTACATCTTCTTTAATAAAAATTTCTTATTTGAATATTTAACATTATCTAGAATTAACTTGAACCTATTCTTAAAAATGCTGGCAAAATGATATATCTAAATATCAACTAAAACCATATGGAAATGCAACATGAGTAGCCTCTAGGAACTGAATGCTCTAAAGCCAGAAGCTATCAGGAAAATGATGACCTCAGTCCTACAACCACAAGGATATAAATTCTGCCAATAACCTGTGACTGTTGTAACAGTTACAAAGTAGGTAGCTTAAAACAAGAGCTCACAGTTTTGGAAGTCAGAAAAACAAAATCAGTATCAGTGGGTCTCCCTCTTCCTTTCCCTCGATTGCAGTAGGATCACCAGGATAACCTCAAAATACTTGATCACACCTACAAAGACTTTTCCAAATAAGCGAATATTCCCAGGTTCCAGTGATTGGGGCATGGGTAACTGTTGCAGGCCACAACCAGTGAGCTTAGAAAAAGACCCCAAGGCCTAGGTGGAAAACAGCAGTTCCAGCGGACAGCGGTTTCACCCTAGCGAGATCTAAGTGAAGAATCCAGTTGTACCATGCCCAGACTTCTGACCTCCATAATCATGAGCGAATAAGTAAACATTTTAAGTTTGTTAAGTTTGTGGTTATTTGTTACACAGTAATAGAAAACCACTACAGGATTTTTGCTGACATGTTCAGGCTATGATCTTCCCCTCCTCAAAAATTCTTCTTTTATGTTACCCAGTTCATTAAAAACCAGCTTCTTCCACTCAGAATTGCATTGTATTTCCTTAATCTGTAAATCTTAAGCCTTCTCTTCTTTATTATCTCCACAACCTTTATTCATTCTGTTACCATTTTCACCTGTGTTGTTTAAATACCTTAACATCAACTTGTATCCCATCTAACTTGAACCTATTCCTAAAAAGGCTGACAAAATGATATATCTAAATATCGACTCTAATCATGTCACTTTCTATCTGAATACTGTTTACTACCTCCATACAGAAATCAGTAAAAACAACAACAACAACAAGTTCCTTATCATAAATATGCACAATTTTACATGCATTTTAAAAGTGAAACCGAAATTTTGTTCGCTGTAGAAAACCACTTTGAGCCCCTGAGCTTATGAGCCATTATTCTCTGTAGTTAACTGTACTTTCTTGGGAAAATGTGAGAGCCTGTGTGAGCCTTGTGCACAAGGCACTCTCTGCAATTATCACATTTTCCTTTACCTCTCCATAGTCCCACCTGGCTAACTGTGAGTACTTTCATATTCAAGTCATAAATAACCTACTCTACAATCTTTGTATGCTCCCTCTAGGTTGAAATAGTCACCTTTCCTTTGACATCATGGTTACTCTATCGTCCTCATTAAATATTTACTTAAGGGCAATATAATTGTTTCATTCTCCTGTCTATACTCTGCCTAAGACAGTACTTGGCATATAGTTGTTTCTGTTGGCATATAGTAAATGTTTATTAAGTGAAAACAATGGATAAATGGATAACTCCTGAATATACGTTGTATATATTCTTTCCTACTTGATTTTTAAAGAACGTTTAATTTATGAAATATCAACCTTTTTGCTCTCATATTCTTTAATTACTTTCAAATCTGCCTTTTTGTTGAACTTGTCCCAGTATATTGTAATGGTTTGTTCTTGGTCAGATGCCTATAACTTTGGTACACAGGCAGGATGGTATTTCCTTTGTCTACATAGCCTTGACATCTAGTGCAATGTCTTATGCATATTAAATATCTAATGCCATTTTTTGCTTTAGAAATGCATAATGAAAGGGAGAGATTTAGAAAAGAAACAAGGAAGGAATAAAATAAGGACAAGGAGCAACTGAGTGATTTGGGGGAAATTTGAGGTTAAAGGAAAATAGCATGTAATGTGGTTGGAAGTTGGAAATATGAGCACTTATTTTTTTTGTTTGTTTGTTTTGCTTGTTTATTTTCATTTCCTTTTAAAATATATGTTTATGCGAGGGAACAGGATTCATTGTAGGGTGAGAGATTGAAAATAAAATAAAAGAACTTATAACTGAGAGATCAAGTTTGCCAAAAAGATGCAAGGAGGTGTGATCAACTGCATAGAAGGGGATTTCTATGCAGACAATATAAATTGTCTTCTCTTGAGACAATTTAAAGATGGAAAAAAAAAAATGAGGGACATTTCAATGGATGGTGTCTGTTTTTTCTGAAACAAGAAGCAATGTTGTCTTCTGAGAGTAGGAGTTGCTGATGGGATTCCATGCAGGAAGAGTATTTTAAAAAGATATAAAAGTCTCTGACTTGAATTAAAACGAAATCTGGTG
>NW_011888794.1:1321187-1328990 GCF_000151845.1 Pteropus vampyrus
CTCTGCAATTATCACATTTTCCTTTACCTCTCCATAGTCCCACCTGGCTAACTGTGAGTACTTTCATATTCAAGTCATAAATAACCTACTCTACAATCTTTGTATGCTCCCTCTAGGTTGAAATAGTCACCTTTCCTTTGACATCATGGTTACTCTATCGTCCTCATTAAATATTTACTTAAGGGCAATATAATTGTTTCATTCTCCTGTCTATACTCTGCCTAAGACAGTACTTGGCATATAGTTGTTTCTGTTGGCATATAGTAAATGTTTATTAAGTGAAAACAATGGATAAATGGATAACTCCTGAATATACATTGTATATATTCTTTCCTACTTGATTTTTAAAGAACGTTTAATTTATGAAATATCAACCTTTTTGCTCTCATATTCTTTAATTACTTTCAAATCTGCCTTTTTGTTGAACTTGTCCCAGTATATTGTAATGGTTTGTTCTTGGTCAGATGCCTATAACTTTGGTACACAGGCAGGATGGTATTTCCTTTGTCTACATAGCCTTGACATCTAGTGCAATGTCTTATGCATATTAAATATCTAATGCCATTTTTTGCTTTAGAAATGCATAATGAAAGGGAGAGATTTAGAAAAGAAACAAGGAAGGAATAAAATAAGGACAAGGAGCAACTGAGTGATTTGGGGGAAATTTGAGGTTAAAGGAAAATAGCATGTAATGTGGTTGGAAGTTGGAAATATGAGCACTTATTTTTTTTGTTTGTTTGTTTTGCTTGTTTATTTTCATTTCCTTTTAAAATATATGTTTATGCGAGGGAACAGGATTCATTGTAGGGTGAGAGATTGAAAATAAAATAAAAGAACTTATAACTGAGAGATCAAGTTTGCCAAAAAGATGCAAGGAGGTGTGATCAACTGCATAGAAGGGGATTTCTATGCAGACAATATAAATTGTCTTCTCTTGAGACAATTTAAAGATGGAAAAAAAAAAATGAGGGACATTTCAATGGATGGTGTCTGTTTTTTCTGAAACAAGAAGCAATGTTGTCTTCTGAGAGTAGGAGTTGCTGATGGGATTCCATGCAGGAAGAGTATTTTAAAAAGATATAAAAGTCTCTGACTTGAATTAAAACGAAATCTGGTGATTAAGGACAAAAGAATGGAGCCTGATTTTCAGATACTATCTACAAAATTATTGAGCAAATTTCTACTTAGCCCCTAAATTTCTGCATTTAGTCTTCTAATAGATTATTTCTGCTCATGTTTGCCAGTTTAAGCATAATAAAATATAGGTTTCCTCGTAGTGTTTCTTAAGATAAAGGCTGAATTTTTGATATTGCTATAAAAATTTACAAGGCAATTACTTAATGCGTATTCTAAAACAAATAATAAAGAAACAATACAACACATTTAACTTACTTATCTCACTAATTTGGTTTATGTAAAATCAGAAGACTGTTGTATCACACACACACACACACACACACATACACATTTCATTACCATATGTTATAAAGTATTAATAAACAATGCTAATTAGGATATATTTAATATAAATCTAAGCAAATAGGTAATATTTAGAAAGGTGAACATGGAGATTACACTTATCGGTCAAGAACTACGTATTTTTTCATAACTGGTACCCAATTGTATCATTATATGAGCTTCATTATGTTCTCCACCATCCAACTTTGCAAAAAAAAGGTTTTTGGAAAGAACAGGATGTTTTGGAAAGAACAATTAATGCTGTATCTTACTTCACTGACTCGAGATATAAAAAGCATTTGAGCCCAATATGTTTATTAAATTGTAAATGGTCTTAGAATATAAGAGTTATTGGGGCAAGATTAAGTCATTTCATGTATATTCAATCATGTTGCAACAAATTTTTCTAATTTGCATTTTATTGCTGAGTGTTTGACTATTGTGGGATATTTTTATGCCTACTCTACAGTGATAATTATTCCCATCACAAAGAGCAGCACTTTTACAAAGAACTTTACAACAGACTCTGTGCTACAATTCCTTCATTAAAACTGCTAAGTAAAATTGCCAATACTTGCTTTATCGACAAGGACTGTAAAGCGTTATTTTTCACTTAGGAAAAGTTTCTTGTAAAAAATCAACATTTTCTTTGAATTTAAAGATATGTATGTATTAATAGATTACAATAATATTGTTACAATTATTATCCCAAATATTGTCCCATAGAAATTCCAGAACAGTTGGATTTAGCAAACCTATCCCATAGGACTGACTTTGTCATTTAGGCAATTCAAATGATCTTGCTGAGCTGAAATGCTCTAAGACTGTGAAACTGAGTAAAACTCAAATCAGTGAGTGAATGGCCCATATTTAGGAGAAAGCATGCAGATAATAGAGATTTCATGGAAGTATTTCAGGTACAAAAAAAAAATGTTTAAAAGACAAGCTGTTTATTAATTTTTTAAATAAATATGTATTAAATACTATGAATGACAAGATGTTTATTATTTTTTTTCAACAAATATTTATACCACTATGCTGCTAGTTGTTGGGGAAATAGCAATGGAAAAAACAGTCTCTGTCTTCGATGCCAAGAATTGCAATTCTGTGATATAATTGTGATATTTCAGAAATTACAAATAGTTAATTATTGCTATAGCAAAAAGAGTAAAAGGTTATGGCAGGAGCCGGGACTGGGTAGATGAGCAAGAAATCTATAATGAAGGACCTTATATAAAGTGAAAAGATCTTGATATAGTGCTTATTCTATGGATAATGTCCACTTGATCATGAGAAGAAATATTTCAAAATTAAGAGATATTTAAGGATTAAAAAAGGGTTATGTACTCTGAGTGCATTCAAACCATAGACAGAAATTAATGCAATCATTTTAATTAAAGAAAATGGTTTACTATGTGTGTATATTATAATATAAATATAGTAGTTACATCATAAATAACATACCTTTATATACACATGTATAATATATAATATATATCTTTATCAGAAAATCAGGAAGATACATCAGAAGATGAAATTAAATATCAGGCTTTATTTAAAATGAATGGTGTTAGAGACAAATACATGCTACCAAAGTTGTATAAATAGAGACTGAATTAGAATCGTATTGTATACTTTGTAGTGAAATAAAACCAACTTAATTCAAAGGACAGAGTAAAACAAAAATGTGGAAGTGAGAAGAGATTTAGAAAATAATTAGAAAAAATTTGGAAAAGCTGTTTCTAGTACCAATTTTCTTGTATATGACTTATGTGTCATTTCACCAAAAAGGAAATATCTATCTAAACCTAAGGAATAATTGAATAAATAATCAGAAATCATTTTCTCTATCAGTTCATACAAGAAGACTCGAGAAATGAATAATATTGAATCAATTTACAGAATAACAAGATCTCAAGAAGTAATAAGGAGAAATGGAGAAAAAATTTAAATTTAACTGTAGAAATAAAGGATTGATTACATCAACAACCTATATTATCACAAAACAAAACAAAAAACTGAGTACAGTGACAACTAAGAATATTGAATAGAGAAGAGTTATGTCATTTTCTCAAAAGTTATCCATATCTTCATGATTAAAAGGACCACAAATAATAGAATCAACACGGTATTACAAATGCTCAGAAAAGAACTGGGCCACACCAGATATTGTACGCACTGCCTTATATAGCAGCCACTGTGAGCTCAAATACGGCATGCTGGTGCAGAAGATAGCACATGCCCAAGAGAACTGGGAATGACAATCCAGCACAGTGAAAGGGCATGACAGCGGCGAAGATGCACAACCCTCCCTTTATTAACAGAATAGGAATCAGTTGATTCAGTTTACATAACTCCTTTTTGTCATTCCTCGGTTCACGAGTATCTCTCCCAGTTAAAGGAACATCAACCTTGGGGGGAAAAAGTCACTCTTCTTTCATGATAAGCACTTCTTTCTTGTTAAAGCATTTGTGATGAAAACAATTGAGGCAAGTTCAATGATAAGACATTCGTCTGAGATTGAAAATATCCCCTGATGTTCTAATTTTCTACTTCCAGATATATTTTAGCTTTTTTCCAAAAGAAGATCTACAAGGGCACAATTCAAATTTAATAGAGCAGGAAAAGGCTGTATATTTTTAGGTCAGATCACGATGCCTAGAAACAGTTTAATGTCCTTAATTAACTTACTTTTATTTAATGACCCCTGATTGGTATCCTGCTATGCTCAATGTACATACTTCTGTGTAGGTTTCCAGCCTTATATTTTTAGAAAAACACATTTTAATTAACATAATTACTGTTCAATTCACATAGAAACGTAAAAGAATTATTAATTAGTCATTTGTTGCAGCAGACTGAATGAAGAGGCATGGAATCAGAGTTAAGAAACTTAAATTTAGTTTAAACACAATCCATAACCAAGTGTTTAATCTTAGTTGAGGTACTTTTCTCTAGGGTTAGTTGAGAGGCATTATAGTATAGGGATTAAGAGCAGAGTCTCATGCTACACTGTGTGAATCTATATACTTTTCTTCATAACTAATCACATAAATTTGGAAAAATTCTTTAAGCTGTAGTTTCTTTATGTGTAATATTGAAAGTTAGATAAATAGAGTACATACCTCCATATTTGTTATGAAAGACAGATCAATTTCTTCGTGTAAATTGTTCTTGAAGGTGTTTTCCCATAAGCATCTGTTCAGTATTAACTGTTAATATTAGTGTGATAAAAACAAGAGTGTCTGAGAACTCTTCATAGTTATAAGCAATATTTTTAGTGTAGTACAATGTAGGGAAGACATCACAGATTTTATCACATTTTCAAAAGGGTATATGTTTTTAGTTATTATTGCTGGATAACAAACTACCCCAATTTTGTGGTATAAAAAATGTTTGAATAATATTCATGAATTCTGACAGGGCATAGCAAGTATGGCTTGTGTCTCTGCCATAGTGCCTGGGCTTCATATGGGAAGATCTGACTGACTGACGGGTTACTAATAGAGGCTGCTCTGGTTATTATTACTGTGTAGCAGTGTCCTAATCTTATTGTATAAAACAGCACACTTTTAATTTATTGCACATATTCTGTGTAAAATAAATTCAGGAAGGAAACTACAGTTAGCAAGACTTGAATGGCTGAGTGGTAGAAGAATTAGGCTGGAGGATCTATTTCCAAGATGTCTTTGTCACTCATATGTCTGGAACCTGAGCTGGAATGGCTGTAGGATGAGCTCAGCCAGGACTGAGAACTGGAGAGCCAACACATGGCTTCTTTATTGACTTAACACTTCTTACATCATGGTGGCTGTGTTTTAGAGGGACGTTACAAGAGGTGTTTTATGGAAAGTGGGCACCCTGAGAGAACCAGATTGACTTGGCAGTCACGTAGTGTCACTTCTGCTATACTATATTGGTCAAAGCTGTCACAAAATAGTTCAAAGAGATGGATCATGCACTTCACCTCTCAATGAGAGGATGTCAAAAATTTCAAGGGTGATTGTTTTAAAACCACCATACAATTTTATATAAAATATAAAAAATCACCTTTATCTTTCCTATTTCTAAGACTTTATGCATAACTACTTCTTAAGTTTATAGTCAATTATGACCACTCAAGTTTATAGCATTCTTTTCACCTTAAACTCCTCAACATGTTGAAAAGTAAACTCATCAGTATTTCCTAAAATCAACTTATTCTCTAGAGCTTTTTTTTAAAAAAAAAAAAAAAAGCATCACAATTTTGTAAGGAAACTAAACTCAATGACATCCTTGACATTTATCTATTTATCTACCTCTATATTCCATCATCAGATATCTTCATATCATTCTTTTAAATGCTCTTACAAATGCCTTTTCATTTAACAATGGTTTATATCTATATTATATTTTATGGGGATTATTATTTTTTTTCCTGTTCATCCCATTATCAATTGACCCTCTACCTTTCAAAATTACTAAACTGAAATGATGCAATGTTCAGATGCAAAGCATTGATTAAGGAGCTTTGATTTATTCCAAAGTTTACGGAATGAATTTTGGATTTTATTTCTCAGGGCCTTTTTGCTGGAAACTTTGTGTCTGACCTTGCAAGTTCTGTTATTAATATATGATGTGAATGATTATCTGAATGGGCATTTGGGAACAGATACAGACATAGCAGACATAGAACCAGAGAAAATACGAGCAACAGCCCCAGGCTCCTGCAGAATCAAATTTATTTCCATTGATGTTTTAAGACTACATGGATGTTGACCTTGAGTTGAAAGAGAAGCTACCCTCAGAACAGCAAAATCATGGCCATATGGAGCCCAGTTGACAGCAATTTGAAATCTACTTGTTTAAACGTGTCCAGATTAAACGCCTACATGTTCCTGTGAAGGCAGTTTGTCTGCACATTGTTCTTTTTTTTACAATAAAACCTATACAGAATCCTTAATTTTTCCCCTCACGTTTTCAACATACATGAACGTTCTTCTTTCTCCTTTTCCTTTTAGCAAGCCAGTGGTCCCCACATTTATATAAACGTCAGAAGTTTCTTAACCTTGGAAAGTTTGTTTGTTTGCTTAAAGATGTTTTTTTAATACCAACCCCAGACCTATTAATTTAGATATGGAACTGGGTCTAAACATCTTTATTTTATCAAGTGAAAATTAGAGATTTTTATTAACCTCAGAAGATTCTAATGAGGCTGACCAATGTCAGACAGCTTTTAGGAGAAATGCACTAAACTTAGTGGCCCTGCACTCAAAATGAAGTTCAGACCCAAGCTCCTTGCCGTGGTGTTTCCATACAAACAGCTTGTCATGGCTCATGCAGCAGACATTCCTAAAATCTCTTAAAGGTTCATAAACCCCCCAAAAGTAGCATCTGGCCTCAGAGTGCCTCATACTTTGTACTAGTGGCAACCAGCCTCGGTTCACAGGTCAGCCTCTCCCAAGGACCTCTAAGCTCAGCTCAGGTTGAAGAGATCTGGGGATCGCTCTGTGACTCATGCCAGTTGGCCACAAGCAGGGCACAGGCTGCGGCTGACCTTGGCCTCAATGGGGCCCCTCCCAGGAGGCCCTGGGCAAGCACACCCAGTGGTCGGCTTTGGAAGCACGTGAACACCACCAGACTGCCTCCACAGACCACATACCCAAAGGGCATACTGAGCAGGTGCTGGAGCCCTGCTGAAGTGAATCCTTCTGTTGTTCTGTAAGGTCAGCAGCTGCATAACAACTCCACTGTCATCACTGGCCAGTCGTCACAACCAATCAGCCTGAGGGCCAGTCCCTCCCATTGATGTGCCAAGGTTCAACTATAACAGGAGGGCACACAACAGCACACTGGTGTTTCAGGGAAACACCTGAAATGTCTGAACAAGTGAGCAGGAGGACTGAGTCACTGGGCCCCACTGGGCACTTACTATATAAGGCCACTCTACTAAGACCGGGAGACATAGCAGCTCTACCTAATATATACAAACAAACAGAGAGGTAGTCAAAATGAAGAAGCAAAAGACACATGTCTCAAATAAAAGAAAAAGGCAATAGTTAAGAAAAAGACCTAAGCAAAATGAAAACTAGCAATCTATCAGAGGCAGAGTTCAAAACACTGGTTATAAGGATTCTCAGTAAACTTAGGGGAAGAATAGATGATCTCAGTAGGAATGTCAACAAAGACATAGGTAACATAAAAATGGAGGTAGAAAAGATAAAAATAACCAGTCAGAAATTAAAAATGCAATAATCGAAATGAATACTTTAGAGAACCAACAGTAAATTAGATGCATCAGAGATTCACATCAGTGATTTAGAAGATAAGGTTGCCAAAAACACCCAATCAGAACAGTAAGAAGAA
>NW_011888794.1:1330850-1332728 GCF_000151845.1 Pteropus vampyrus
TTTTTTTGGCAGGGTGAGGGGAGTGGGGATCTTTAACAGTATCTTTGTTGTGAGATTTTCTTTTGAATCCAGAAGTAATACATCAATAATTTAACAACTGAAATAATACATAGGAAGTACAAATAAAAATTTAATAACTTTCCCGTCATTCCATTCTAATTATATCCTTTTTGAAATAAGTGTTAAGTCTGTTATATTTCTTCTTCTTTCCTTCTCTAGGCACTCACACACACACATACAATGAGGGTGGGCTTCAAAGTGGCATAATACTACACATTGGGGAACGTGGAATCAAATGTCTGCATAACTTGGCAGATAACATACAAAATGTGAAGTGGCTCTGAAATAAGGCCATAGAAGTGGTGGGAACTGGGGCTCACTGCTGAGTTTCTCTCTGTCTAAAGAAGGCAGTCACCATGTAGGAATGCAAACCTTGGATGGCCAGATCTTACAAGTTTACAGAGGACAGACGTATGAACAAAACCTCCTTAATTTGATGTAAAATGTCTACTAGATTTGTCTACTTGCTACTTATCTGCTTATGTAATTTCTTCATTCAAAATTGCTTTTCTACATTATATCATTTTTTCTTAAATAACTTCTAACATCTTGATATTACAAAGTATTTCTTTCATATCTCATATATGAGGATATCAGTACTACATGAAACCCAAAACATTTTTAAAACTCTATGAGGATTACAGAAACACATTTCTAAGTAGAATCCTATCTCTTAAATAGTATTTAAGGTTTTCTCTTTAGGGTTCTCTTATGCTAAATTTATTAATAAACAATGATTGAGACTCTTGCTATATAATCAAGATATACTGTATAACATTTGATGATAGATTTTCTTTATTAAAAACAAAATTTTCTCTTGAAGCATCAATGGTAGAGATTTTCGTTAGATGTTTACCTTAATTACTTGATTTAGTTGCCATATTTCTCAATAGAAACATGAGTAACCACTTCTCCTGTTAGATGATAAGTATCTTGGGAGAGATATTAAGATTATGCAAATCCTATTTTTTCTCAAACTTTTGCCTCCTGGGTAGCAGTGTGAGAGATACAAAAGAACTCTTTGTACCACTTTTTAAAAATCTTTCGATAAGGTTTTTAAAAATCCACCTCTCTCTTTTTTTGGTTTGAAATTGTTGACATAAGAAATGTTTAAACCTGTAGTAAATTTTTATAAGAGTTTATTTGAGCTGAACAGATGACATATGCCAAGAAGCAAGATCTCAGATGCTCCAGAGAATAGCAGTTTTGAAGCTTCTTTTATTAATTTGATATTAAGGAGAGGACGTACATGGGAAGCAAGACAGCCCTTGGATTCCTGGATAGTTAACAAGATTATGTGCTCTCATGAGTGTTAAGACCCCCTCCAACGGGTATTACTTCTGCTGTTTCAAAGGTGTGTTAATCTAGATGCACACGAACAGACAGGGTTGACTTAAAACCTTTCACTAAAGAAATTATGTGCCTAGAGCGTGACTGCCCGCCATGACCTGCTCAGTTAGGAATTTATGATCAGATCATCATGTGAGGTTACTTTCCATAGAATCTCTTCTTTCAACAAAATTGAAATTAGTTTGTACTTTGTACCTAAATTTGTCTACTTGCTACTTATCTGCTTATGTAATTTCTTCATTCAAAATTGCTTTTCTACATTATATCATTTTTTCTTAAATAACTTCTAATATCTTGATATTACAGAGTATTTCTTTCATATCTCATAAATGAGGGATATCAGTACTACATGAAACCCAAAACATTATCTAAGAATGAGGTTATCAGAATGTTGAACCAAACAATTCAGCAGGATCTTTCCTTCAGGATTCACTGAAATTACCAAATTCTGAATCATCTCTACTCAAT
>NW_011888794.1:1333588-1352052 GCF_000151845.1 Pteropus vampyrus
ACCATGAAGCTCTTAGTGTAGTAAAGGAGATGGACAAGTATTTAGCTCTCCAAGGGGACCGTGAAAGACTTCTCCAGAGATATTGACACTGGAGTTTTATCATGTGGGTGAGGAATCAGCAAGACAAATTGGGGTTAGGTAATGATTTTCCATAAAGAGAACATCTTGTGCAAAGTCCCAGGGAGGAGAGAACATGCAGTTTAGTTTGCTCAGTTGTTGCATCTAAGAATGTTGGTTGGTCAGGTGCAGTAAAACCCTCCAGCTCTGGAGAACTTTGTATTCTTTCAATGCCTTTTAGACTTTGCCCTCTTGGTAGCAGGGAGCTACATCATGATCACCTGGCATCCGCTACATTGTATCCAATAGAACAACTTTTAAGTAGTGCTGTAACAATTACCATGACTTTGCCACATGCTGCTTTATGTTTTAATATACTTAGTGATATTTTTCTAGCTTCAGACACTATTGTTTCTGTCAGCCTTACCAATGTAATTCAACATGTTTTAGGTCCATAAAATATAACTATTATGTGTATATATGGATATTAGAATTTTTTCTAGGGCTCTAATTCTGACTCTCCCTGCCCTTGCACACAACAATTTTTGTGGTTGACTGGGTTCTTCTCTGCATTTCCTTTTAAACAAATTGATGAGTCAGGGCTTTTAAAAAATAATATATTTGAGAAGTTTTCCCTTCAAAAATTGCTGTACTTTGAATTGAATTTACAAATTTAATCAGATCTTAATACTATTTTAATACAACTCTAATAATGCTTAAATATCAAAAAAAGTAAGAAGAAAAATATAAAGGCCCCATAGATAAAAGGTCTGATGCCAAATATTAAAAGGAAATGTGTGCGCACATGTGCATGTTTTAGGTCTGGGTGTGTTTTTGCATGTTTGCATGATAATATTGTATCAGTAAACAAAGAAATGGGGTGGAAAATACATTATAATATTGTATGGTACAGTAAAACCCAAGCATGAAAGCCACATACATATATCTAAATCAGTAGAAGTTTACAAAGAATAATACGACATCATGTAATTTGGCCTATTAATTACACCTCCAGGTTGTAATCTACTCTTGAGATCTCACTTTTCTTGTTCCCAGCCAGCTTCTATAAAGTAAATATATATTCAATTTAAATTTTATGTCAAGGTCAGCAGTAAGCCAACCATTGCCTCCCTTCTTATTTAATGTCCACACAAATTGATCTCCTGTCTAATATTTGTGAAGAACTGTACCTTTCATTCTTAAGTGATTAGTGTTCAAAATATTTAATTTCTGAAGTCCTTATTTATTCATAAAGCAATAGAATACTCAGTATACTACTCTTTTTATTCTTATCTAATTATACATTTATAATTAGACATTTCAGCTTATCAAGGTACTTACTGGAGAGCACTGTTCTAAGTACTAGGAGTAAAATGATAAATAATACATGAGCCCTGCTCCGAAGTCTCTTACACTCAATGTCAGGCTGCTGAAAATGTTTATAGAGCTGAAGTCTGAGAATAACTGAAAGGGGATGCAAAGTACTATTCTGAAAAAGAGCATCCACAGTTATCACCACGTTGCTTTTTTTTTTTTTTTTCAAGAAGGCTACAGATTCTTCAAAAGAACAAGGCCAAAGTAAAGCACTGTAGATGATTATATCTCCTTATGATGACATGAAGAACACACAAGTAGGGGTTCTGAAGGATGATAGAAGTAAAATTTGGTGGGTCATCTGGAAAAGTATGCGAAGTTTAGAAGGTTTTATGTAAAAGAGTGTAAAGAGATCTTGAAGTTCAAATGTTTATTAACGTCATGACAAATCTACTCGTGCTCAAGTAATTCATTCCGAATTCTCATAAACAAATAATAAGAAAGACACCAAGACCCCAACATAAAAAGTTAAAGTTAACTTCTGAATTTTGATTTCATGGCATAGTTTTGAAAGTTGTTTAGCAAAGCAAAATCCCAAGATTACATACCTGCTTTCTAAACTTAAATTACTTTTTTAAACTTCAGTTTCCTTATCTAAGAAATTAATATAAAACTGATGACAAGCACATAATAAAAAATATAAATGTAAGTGTTTTAGATTTTTACCCAAGATAGGAACTCAGTGATATTATTTGTGTATTTAGGTTCATTTATTTCAAGGTTATGGATCCTTTTTCACAGACACACACACACACACACACAGTTAATTTGCCATGATACTCTTCAGTGTTAAAAACAAAATTAGGTCAGTTAATTCATCATAGTCAAAGCTTTAGTAGAAGTGTGTTTTTCAAGCATGGTCTTGCAAATACAGACAAAGATTTAGAAATACCCTTGCCATTTCTTTCATTGCTATACCCTACAGACTATATTAATTGAAAAAATTTTGTTTTTATTCCTATAGTTTTATAGTAGCTTTAATATAACATGCAAAATAGCAATCCTCTCTTTAGAAATTTTCTCTTAAAACTTCATGTCTCTTAAAAAAAGAGCACATTAGCTGTTTTCTTTCCCAATAAGGAGGCACATACATATAAAAGCACCGAAAAGGAAATACTACTTTGCTTTTATGCCACCATCTGTTATGTACCTCATTTTATGTGTTGTGTTAACTGAGGCAAACTGTATACTGCTGAACTGAGTATTGTTATGCCACACTCTTTGAGACTTCACCAAATTCACTGATTTTAATAAATAAGGAGAAAATATTGGTTTATAAATTACAAACTTATGTTTATGTTTAGCCTATAGCTTTTCTGTGACCTAAGATAACTTTAAATAAAAAGGCAAGCAGTATGGATGATTATTTCCTGTTTTAAGACAATGCTATATTAATACCAATATAACATTTATTTTATGATTAGGGAGCACAAAAGTCTTTAAAATACTAAATGGACATTTTATTTTGTCCCAGTTATTATAGAATGATGATTTAACAATGGTTATGACTGAGAAACTACATTTGCTGAGTTTATAACCAGTTTAATTAATATGTAATTTTGAGCATTTAATGCGAATGCAATGTCTTTCATTAATGTGATATAAAGGTTTCATATTTTAACACACACATGCACACAACACTAGACATAAAGAGTAGGTGAATTATTTCCAAATAACTTTACATTTTATATAATTGCCTAAAGTGAATTAACAGCATTTATGAACCCATTGTGAGCAATCTTGGAGAATAATATAAACAAATCAGTCACCTTGTCCTTGAGTATTGGATAATTTATTTGTAGAGTAGAATGCATGTGTAGAGAAAAGACTTACCAAACAAAATAGAATTCAATATGCCAAGAGAAAGATAGAGTTTCTCAAAAAGCTTCAGAAAGAACATTAAATAGAAGTTTACTTCAAGCTTTCTCACCATTTTTTTCCTTCTCATAGTGAATTCAGACATAGTGAGATATAAACTGATTTGAGCCATAACCTATTCTTTTTTATTCCTTGTATTATGAAAACAACAAAGGATTAAAAAGAGAGAATATATAGTATCATGTACTGGCCCTGCCATTTATTTGTAATTATCTTGAGGAGATACATACATACATACATATAGACAATTTCATTCTTTAGTGGATTATTCAGTGTTCTCAAAACAAAAACAAAATATCCACAATCAATTGGAAAAGCAGATGATAGATAGGTAGATGATAGAGAGAGAGAGAGAGAGAAATTGATTTATTATAAGACATTGATTCATATGATTATGGAGAAGCCCCACAATCTTCCATCTGCAAGCTGGAGACGAAGGGCATGTATACGTGTAGTTAGAGGCTTGAGAGCCAGAGTTCTGATTGTGTCCATTTCAGTCTGAGCCTGAAGTTCTGAGAAATTAGAGCACTGAAGTTAGGAGAAAATCAGAGTCAGTGCTCCAGCTCAAGCCTTCAGGCAGAGAATGAGTGACTCCTTCCTTCCTTCACCTTTTTGTTCCATTCAGGCCCTGCATGAATTAGATGATGCCCACCCGTACTGGGGAGTGTGATCTGATTTACTGGCCTACTGATTTCAGTGCTTATCTCGTCCAGTAATACTCTCACAAACACACTCAGAAATAATGTTTAATGAGAAATCTAGGCATCCCGTGATCCAGTCAAATTTACACACACAGCACACACACACACACACACACACAGAAGGAATACTCATGGCAATCACAGTCTTCATTGTTGTAGCTGGACATATGGTTGTAACTGGTAATTGTAACTACCTTCTTTCATTACCTATTCTATAGTCCCTTTGCCTTAAACGATCACATCAGCTGGTTCTGGTTCTTTACCGGTGGGGTGACCCAAATCTTTATACCTCAAGGACTGAGTCACTAGTAGTCTGTCCTGAGTTGGGTTGTTTTAGCTCTCAACTGACCTTCATCACAGGGCATGATAACACTCAGAGATACCCGAAGGTATCTCTGACATGATCTTTCTTCTATTGTGGAGTAGCAGTCCAATTTCTTCGTTGATAGACAAGGTCATTCACCCAGCCTGCACAGTCACTCCCTTCTTTACTTGATTTAGAGGCATGAGAAGTTCAAAGTGGCTGCGTGACAGTCTTAAGTTCCAATTCAGTGGAGTCATTCTTATGTCTCCTGGTGGAAGCCTTCCTCCCTTTGGGACTAAAACTTCAGATCCAACAAAGAATAAAATCATGGGAACAGGAATCAAAAATAGTGATAGTAGGTTGTGCAACTCCCATTTCTATCTTTTGGTTCTTGGACCTGTAAATTTTGGCTATGGGATAAACAGCACCATATATTAGATGCTGATTTAGAGCATATACAGCCTCCTGAAGAACTTTGCCCCAGCCCTTCAAGGTATCGCCACCTAGTTGGTGCTGTAACTGAATCTTCAAAAGGCCATTATATCAAACCAGCTGCTTCGGATGGTTATTATCAATGGTGAACATGATAATAACTGCATTCCACGAGCATGGATCAACTGCTAGATGTTTGTTTGCTTGTTTGCCACAACATGAGTTCATTGATTGAAGGCAATGCTGTATGTAATAACTTGACAGTGGATAATGCATCAGATAAGTACATGAATGTCAGTTTTGTCAGCGACATTGTATGTAAGGAAGGCAAACCCATATCCAGAGTAAGTATCTATTTCGGTGAGAAAAAAAGGCCGTCCTTTTCAGGATGGAAGTGGTCCAAAGTGATCACCTTGCCACCAGGTAGAGGATGGTGCCATATTGGGGACTCAATGCCTGGTCTCTGCTGTTGGCAGACTGGATGGATGCACAGCAGTGGCTGTAGCCAGATTGGCCATGGCGAGTGAAGTAACATTTTTCCAAGCCTACGCCTCATCTCCGTCACTGACTACGTATTCATGAGGACATTGAACAACGATAGGATCGGCTGGAGAAAGAGGCTGACTAGTATCCACAGAATAGGTCATTCTGTCCACTTGATTATTAAAATCCTCCTCTGCTAAGGTCATTCCTTGGTGACCATTCACAGAGGACACAAATGCCTTCTTTTTTTTTTACCCATTCAGAAAAATAAATCCATATATCTCTTCCCAAATTTTCGTCACCAATTTTCCAATTATGTTGTTTCCAAGTCCCTGACCATGCAGCCAACTGCTGGTCACAGCCCATAGATCAGCACACACCTGCACATCTGACCCAACAGATGCACTGCTTGAAGCTCTGCCACTAAGAGGACTTCCCTTCACTATCCTTGTCCAGGGATGCCCCAGAAGGGGTTTGTAGAGCTTCTCTTGTTCACTTTCAGGCAGTGCTATCGTGCAGAACCATTTATAAACCAGATTTGAGTCTTCTTTTCCTCTGTCAACCGATCATAGGGAATTCCTTGTGTGGCCATATATATGTGCACACTGGGAGAGAGAAGAGAGGTAGCAGGAATGAGGATCATGGGCATTTGGGACACTTCTTTATGTAACTTGTGCCTTCAGGACCTCATTCCCAATCACGTATATACTGTCTGCATCTGTTGGTAAGAGTGTTGCTGTGCACACCCAACTTTATGTCCTAGAGTTAAATGTTCAGACTCTACTAAGTCCCAGTAGTAAGTCAAGGACCGTTTTTCAGAAGGGGCATTATTTGCAGAAGATGGCACATTTTTGCTCTAAAATTCTAAGGACCTGCTCAACAAATCGCCCATCTAGTCCCACTGAAGTCCCCAAATACCATCTCTATTTGATACTAATAATTCATGCACCATTGGATCTTCTGGATCATATGGCCCAAGGTTCAGAGCAGCTTATATAGCACCCTGGACCTGTTGCAGAGCCTTCTCTTATTCTGATCACCACTCAGAACTGAGGTGTTTAGGTCACTCAGTAAATCAGCTGGATTAGCACACCAAAATGAGGAATATATTGCCTCCAGAATCCAGAGGCTCACCAGGCACCTGCCTCTTTTCTGGTTGAAGGAAGGGCCAGATGCAACAAATTATTTTTTTACCTTAAAAGGCATATCTTGACATTCTCCACACCAATACATCCTAAAAATGTCACTGAGGTAGAGGCCCCTGAATTTTGTCAGATTTATTTTCCACACTTTGGCACAACATATCTTACCATCCAGTATTACTACCACTACTTACTTAACAAATAAGTTGCTATTTCTTGCTCACTCCCTTCAATCAGCATAATGCCTTCAGTGTAATGGACCAGTATAATATCTTGGGGAAAGAAAAGTTGATTAAGATTCATGCCAAGTAAATTCTAAGATATGGCTGAAGAGCTGATAACGCTTAACATAGGACAATAAAGGTATATTATTGGCCTTTCCAACTGAAAACAAACTGGTTTATTGACAAGGAAAAAGAAAAAAAAAGGCATTTTCCAGGTCACTAGTCTAATACTAGGTACCACAGAATGTGTTAATTCGCTCCAACAATGAAACCAGAACTGATACACCAGCTGCAGCTGGAGTCGCCACCTGGTTAAACTTACGATAACCCACTGTCATTCTCCAAGATCCATCTGTCTTCTACACAGACTAAATAGGAGAGTTGAATGGGGATGTGGTGTGTGAGTCAACAACCCTGCATCCTTCAAGACCTTGATGGTGGCACTAATTCCTGCAGTCTACCCAGGAATGTGGTAAAGCTTTTGATTTGTATTTTCCTAGGTAGAGCAGTTCTAGTGGCTTCTACTTGGCCTTTATCATCATAAGCCCTCACTCCACAGGTCAGGAAACTGAACTCATATGGGCCTTCTGCTAGCTGCTGAGTGCACTGTTTGCAATAATGCACTTGGAAACTGAGGCGATAACCACAGGATGGGTCTGGGATTTTACTGAGCACACTGTGAAATAGACTTGAGTTAAAACTCCGTTAATCATCTGACCTCCGTAAACCTCTACTCTGACTGGTGAACCACAGTGATTTTTTTGGTATCTTGGACATAGAGTCAGTTCAGAGTCAATGTCTAGTAGTCCTCAAAAGTTCTGATTCTTTTCCCTCAATGCTCAGTTATCCAAGTAAGAGATTGTAGATCCTTCCAAGAAAGACTGGGAGAAAGAGTCACAGAATACAATGGTGCAGTACACCGGGGTCCTTCTTCAAGGGGACCTGTCCTCTCCTTATTCAAGGGGTTCTGGTTCTGTGAACTGGCTCAAGTTTTGGAATTGATTGTTGATCTCTGTTTTTTAATTCAAGCTAGACTTCTGTTTACTTCATCTAGAACTTTTCTGCTTATACAGATCAAATATGAATTTAGTTGGCCTCATACCTCTTTCACTACTAGGAACACCATGATCAATTAGTAAAGACATAGGTCTGTGTAAATTAGATTTTTCTGATTGTTGTTTTGTTATTAGGGTAATGACTCCCAACTTTCCTTTCGCTAGGTAGCTAGTCAGACATGAGCACCAGGGGAACAATGGAATAGAGGCCCAGCTCAGAGACCTCCCAAGTATAATTTAGTAGTGGTTAGAGAATCTCTCCTGCATCCTCAGAGACAAAGGACAGGAAGGCCATAATCTTAGCTGGTCTAATCTGGCCACAGACCCCTGCATAGAAGGTACTCTAATTTGCCGACAACCTCAGCCTCATTGTAATGCCATCATTATAATACCATGTTTATGCCCAGAAGTTCATGAATCTAATTATAACAGACTGAATTCTAGATAAGCACATGTACACTAGGCAAAGTGTTATACAGTAGCCAAGTGTCAAAATGACCTCACGCGCCAATCACCTAGGAACACCTTTGTAACCACCCATCACAGCCCAAATGTAATACAGACCTTCCCGCTTCTGAGCTGTTACAGCTCTCTTCACGGAAACCTCGTTTCTTCTTTGGAGTGTGCTCTGTCTTTTTTAAATATACTTTTAAATAAATCCTTTCTAAATCTCACTAACCTGTGATTCTTCACTGCATCAGTGAGGAAGAATTGAGGAAAAATGCTAATTACTCTTCTGCTTCATTATCTGCGCTCTGCCAACACTGGGGTGACTCTGAAGTTCAAATTGACCCCTAACAGTAACACTCTGGTGGTTGAGGGCTGCCACCCAGGAGTACAATTGCTGCCATTGTGTTTGGGTTTTCCAGTTGTGTGGCTGCAGTTCCCCCAGAGCAATCACAAAGCCCTTCAAGGATGCTGGGGCTCCCATCGCAAATTTATTTTTCACAGTACTAGTGGAAGCTATGTTTTCTGGAACCTCCCAGGGTGGGTGAGTAGGTCTTAAATGACAAATTCACACTAACATCTCAGTTTCTTTAAACCTTCAAAGCACTTCTTTCATATTAAACCAAAGCAAGTTGGACATTTCCAGTTTGCTCACTGAGTCACATTTTGGTCCCTGTTTAGGCAACTGACCAAATATACCGTTACAACTTTTTCCAACTCCTTGAACTGCAACATTAAATGCAGAATCTCTGCTTAGTGAACCTATAGTCATATATGTAGTGTGGTCCAACTTTATCTTCCTTCCACCATTATTCCATATCCTTAATATCCATTCTCACACATATTCCTAGGATTTCTCTGTATAAATTAAAATCTAAAATAAATTTTTTGTAGTGTAATACATCTCTTCACCCACTTTGTGTATCACCTTTAGGGGCCTGCTGAGACTGGAGTCTGCTTATAGGTCTAGAAGAAAAAGGGAGTGCTGGGGTGAGTCCTGAGGAGAATTACCCTGCATGCGTACTACCTCGGGAGAGGCCACGAGAGTTTCCTTAGGCACTGCAGATGGAGGTGGGCAGGGCTTTACCACTGGACGTCCAGAGGCCACTTCCTCTTGCAAAGAGATCTCATCAGAATTCAGGGGATCGATGTCTCCAGCTCTATCAGGGTCTTTCCATGTGTCACCATCCTAATTAACAAGATCCCATTCTTTCCCAGTAAGTACTCTCACTTTAAAAGTAAACACCTGCCAAAGCTGGGAGTTCAATTTGTATTGTAGTTCACCCAGTCACAAAATGAGATTCTGTCTTTGATTTTTCAGCCATCTCAGTCCTGCAGCTACAGAAAATAAGAGTCTTTCTCTGGGCACACAGAGAAGCCTTCGGGTCATTGTTCATGTGCTTGAGCTGGGAATTCACATTCCGGAGCCCATCCATTCCTTTCATTGCTTTGTAGTGACTTTAGGAGCAAAGGACCAACTTTATTATATTCTTTTGTTTTCCAAATATTCTTGAGATTATTATATGCATGGTCATTTAACTCCTCGCTTCTTATAAGTGGTAGATTAGGGGTATCTAATATAGACATTTTTTATATCTCTATGACTAGTTTATACCATAGACTTTTAATGCTCTCTTTACTACTGAAAGGAGTCACTAGTGTCTTTAAATCTAATCAGACTGGATAACCAATTCCAGAATCTTCAAAATTGGTTCAGAAAACTCATCCTAGAAATTCCGGGCTTCTAGAACCACTCTTGGTACCAAAATATTTAATAGGGTTCTCCAGAGAAACAGAAACATTATATTGACTATATAAAAATGGAATTTCCAATTATTATCTATAGTCACTATGCTATACATTACATCCTCAGAACTTATTTATTTTATAACTGGAAGTTTATTACCTTTTGATGACCTTTACCTATTCCAGCCTTTTACCTCCCCCAATCACCTCACCTCTGGCAACCACCAATCTGTTCTCTATATATATGAGTTTATTTTTTTTTAACATTTTTAGATCCCACATATAAGTGAGATTATATGGTATTTTTTTTTTCTCTTTCTGACTTATTTCACTTAGCATGTCTTTGTTACTGGAACTCCAGTCTTCAAGGTCCATCCATGTTGTAGCAAATAGCAAGATTTCCTTCTTTTTTATGGATGAATAATTTCATTATGTGCGTATGTTTTGTGTGTGCGTGCGTGTGTGTGTGTGTGTGTGTCGATTTACCCATCAATAGATATTAGGTTGCTTCCAAGTCTTGGCTATTATAAATAATGCTGCAGTGAACATAGGGGTGCATATATCTTTTCAAGTTAGTGTTTTTATTTCCTTTGCATAAATCCCCAGAGTTGGAAATGCTGGATCATATGGTAGTTCTATTTTTAATTTTCTAGGACTCTCCAAAATGACCAACTCCATTTGTATTCACACCAACCAACAGTGCACAAGTATTCCCTATCTCTACACCCTCACCGACACTTGTTATTTCTGATCTTTCTGATAGTAACCATTCTGACAAGTGTGAGGTAATATCTCATCATAGTCTTGATTTGTCTTTTACTGGTGATTAGTGACATGTAACACCTTTCCATGTACGCATTGGCCATCTGTACGTCCTCTTTGGAAAAAATTTCTGTTCAAATTTTCTGCCCATACTTAATCAGATTGTTTGCTTTTTGCTATTGAGTTGTAAAAGCTCTTTATATTTTAGATATTAACTTTTGAGATATATGATTTGTAAATATTTTCTCCCATTGGATAGGCTGTCTTTTCATTTTGTTGATCGTTTCCTTTTCTGTTCAGAAGCTTTTAGTTTAATATCGTCCTTCTTGTTTTTAGTGTCAGAGCAAAAAACTGTTGCCGATACCAGTGTCAAGGAGCTTACCACTTATGATTTTTTCTACAAGTTTTGTTGTTTCAAGTGTTATTTTCATGTCTTTAATTCATATGGAGCAATTTTTGTGTATGGTGTAAGATGATGGTCCAGTATCATTGTTTTGCATGTGACTATCCAGTTTCACCAACAGAATTTATTGAAGAGACCATCCTTTCCCCATTACATATTATATATTCTTGGCTACTTGTTGTAAATTGACCATATATGCATGGGCTTATTTCTAGGCTCTCTATTCTGTTCCATCTCGGTCTATGTATCTGTTTTTGTATTAATATCATACTGTTTTGATTACTGTAGTTTTTTAACATAGTTTGAAATCAGGAAGCATGTTGCCTCCGGGTTTGTTCTTCTGTCAGGATTGCCTTGACTATTCAGCGTAAAGTGTGGTAGAGTTTTGAAGACACTGTTGAAGAAGTTTAATAGGCCTCTAAAAGATTGTTAGTGAGAATTGAAAGGAAACTAAAAAAAAAAAAAATTAGAACCTGGAGAAAAGAGACCTCTGTCATATGCTACATTATGTTAAGCAAATATTCACCTGCAGTAACATGTAAGGCAGAAAAATATTTCTATTGAATCATCAAGAACTATATAAGGAAACTTAAAGTGTAATTGATTGAAGATGTCATCCATTTTCCAGTAGCTGCATTTTATAGTATTCAGATAAAAAAAAAATGTAAAGATGAATTTCTTCTGTTTTCAAGAAGAATTTAGAAAAAAATTACAAAGAGAGCTAGACATGTTGAGTTTGAAAATAAAGCCATTTCTTATCTATAATCTCTCTTGGGTCAAGGTTCTGCAAATAAAAGAGAATCCCAAGATAAATTGCAGGGTGTGATCAAAGAAATGTGGTCTGAGGATCAAGACTGATCTAAGAGTGTGCCTATAAATCCCATAGGTAAGAGCATGGAAAAGATTTAAACTTATGCCTCATAGAATCTTTCAATTAGGGGGAACAATGTTTCTAAAGGTATGCTTCTCATCCCTCTCTCTTAAACAGTAGGGTTTCTAAGAATCTAATAGTTGTAATCTCATAGCAAGCTCAGAGGAAGTAAACATAAAAGTTAATTTCAAGGATATTTGTGAATATGGCTTCTGTTTAATGGATTGAATTATAACATTTTCATAAGAAACCCAACTTAAAAAAGATTATAGCGACTTGGACTATAAGCACAAAATACAGAATGAAAAAATTCCAGCAGATGCCCAAACTTTTACAGGCAGGAAGGAAGCTGAGAAAATTACTCAGGTACAGACATTGGCCTATTTATTATGAAAAGGGAAGATGACGAAGAAGATAGAACCAAGAGACTAGTAGACAGAACTAAGAGTCATGGAGGATCAGTCCCAGGAGGCAGGACTAGAGGCTAAGGAAGAAAATGGGCATATTTGCTTGGCTAGATTGCAGATTTGCTAGGACTAATGACATCTATGTGCCTTTTCTTTTTACCACTTTGAGTAGGGGGAGCTCTTGTGGTTATGTAATGTCTTTTCTTCCATTTTATGTTGATTAGAAGGGGGCAGATACTTCGTCTTTTTAGTTCATTGGTTTTCAGACTGATGGAAATTATACCTGAAGAACAAGATCTGAAGAGTCTCATATATATTTTGACCTGATTGAGATAAAGAGATCCTCAGTCCTGAGCTGATGTTATAAAAGGAATGGACTTTTAGAGGATCCTAGAAGGGAGGGAGTTTGTTTTACATGTAAGAGGCATGTCATTAATTTGTGGGCAGAGAGTAGATTCAGGAGCTTAAAAAATGGCTGTACATTCTGTGACATATTTCCCACTGAGAAGTCATGACTATGTCCCTTTGCCTTGAATAGAATTGTTTCATGCCTACTTTGACAAAGAGTACATTAGAAGTGATGCTATGTGACTTTAATGCTAGGTCATAAAGTGCCATGTAGTTTCTATCTTGTTGGCTATAAAACTGATCTGAGTTGCAGCACATCTACACCAAGGCTGTCATGCTAGAGAATCTATGTTTACATCTCTGAACCACAAACCCAGCTAAGCCATTCACTTTCCTCAAGGCACCAGGCACATTAAAATTGATAAAAGCCTTCTTGAGAGTAGATCCTCGAGGACCAACTCTGCCACCTTCAAGTCACTAAATTTATCACCAGCCACATTACAATATAATAATGTGATCCATGCGCCTTTTCAGAGATCTTCAGTACTCCACTTAGTGTTCACTATATGGCAACATCTTTACTTCCATGTTTAAGTTTGAGCCAATCTCTCCAATCATCACAGCATTCTTCCTTTTTTCCCTGTTAACCCTTGTGTAATAATGTGATCCATGCGCCTTTTCAGAGTTCTTCAGTACGCCGCTTAGTGTTCACTATATGGCAACATCTTTACTTCCATGTTTAAGTTTGAGCCAATCTCTCCAATCATCACAGCATTCTTCCTTTTTTCCCTGTTAATCTTTGTGTAATGAAGACTTGAGAATGGCCAAGTTGCTGTCTCTTAAGCAGTCTTTGGTGAAAATATTTTTTTTATTTTAATATAAGAACATCTATACCAAATAAGAATGCAGATATTTAGGGAATGTATTCAGGAATAATAATAATAGACTCTTCTTCCATCTTCATACCTTGGTCCCCAGCAACATGCACTCTTGACATGGAAGGGACAAGATCATATATAAGTTACTAATTTATAGCATATTTCACATTCTGCTAGAAAGCATCAGAACATCTAAATATGTTGTCACATTGTTCATGCTGTAACCTAATTTTCAAAAGCCATACCACCATTCTAAAGTAAAAGCAAATTGCTTCCACTGATAAGATAAATGCTTCAGGGTACTAGCTCTCTACTGTGATGTGAATCACTTTTCCAAAACAATGTTATATAGCATAAAGATCTTCAGTGAATATCCATGTTATAATAGTGGGAAATAATTTGATTAAGAAAAAGCAAATAAAATTATCAAACAATTGCATATTTTGTGGAAGATAAATTACTGACCACTCTAACCTGTTGGGAACCCAGTGTTAGGGATTGCTTCTAGAAAATTGTGCAGTACTTGTTTAAGCAGAGTCAAGGATAACTATAGTAAGAATAGCCCCATTCTTGAACCTTGTCACAATTCTAATTCTTTTCACAAGCTCATTGATCTTAAAATGATTACCTTCTCTAGCAGATTTTTAAGAACCTATTCTGTAATTTGAATCTCTTGATAAACATACACAGTCCATTAATACCTTAATTTATGAGTAATGTAAAGAGGTCTACTTATTTTCTTCTTTCTAGAACATATTTGACATTAGCCATCTACTGTTGCTGCAGACAGATTACCTAACATCTGACTGGTTAATTTACTACTGCCCAGGAATTGGTTTATATGTTGACCTCACTTCAGCTCTTGTTCCATGTAATGTATATAACAAGACATTTTATTTAAAATACACATTTTTTTGGAAAAGGAGGGACTAGTATATTTAGAGCAAACCTCTCACTGAAAACAACTAAAATGTGGAAAAATAATTTAAATGTTTCTTAAAAACATCAGAGTTTTATAAAAGGTAAAGGCATCACCAGCTTAAAGTTAAGAGGAAGCTAGATTACAGAGAGTTAAGGGAAAGACCGAAAACCAGATTTTCCCTGAGAGCGTGTGCTAATGTTAAAGAAATGTACTACAGTTTTCATGTCTTACTAGAGTAAAGAGTTTAGAAATCATAATCATAAATTGAGTAGCTGAAAGGAAATCTTTCCCATATGAAATTTGGACCCCTTAAAGGATATATTATCTTTGGACAGTTGGACCAGTAGTAAAAATCCTCCTGTCACAGATTCTTCGTTGCCGCATAAGACAAGGAGAAGGATAACTGTGTCTGAGAAGTATCAAATACCATTGGCATTCACACTGATTTAAAGCTTACATCACAAGGGTTTCATAAACTTCATGATATGCATTATAGACTAAATATGTACTGATTTGAATCTACCAGAAGCATATCCAAATACTCTGAAAACAGTATCTTTATCCTAGCCCTCAGTTGTATCTCATAAATAATACTTCACAAATAATATGTAAACGTAGTAAATAATGTGCAAGCAGAGATGAAAATAAAGCACAATTTAGAGAGAAATATTAGAGGGAAGAGAGAGCAGAAAGATACATATCGTATTACACTAATACACTGATATATAGTTTATTTGGATATTATAATTATTGGATACAATCATAAAGAACTATATTTACTAACTTTGGAAAAATAAAAGGAAAATTAAGGATATGTACAGAGTGCAGTGACATTTAGGAAATAAAGTAATTAAAATTAAAGAAAAATAATCAAAATTTAACACTCACAGGACAGATTTAATAATTCATTTAACACGATTAAGGAACAAATCAGTGAACAGGAAAACAGGTTAAAATAATTATCTAGGATGCAGTAACAAGAATGATAAATGAAAAAGGTGTAAAAGAGGCTAAGGGACATAGAGTTAAGTGTAATATCATAATGGAAGTCAGTAGATAGCGTCATAAAACCTTTAATAATGCCAAGAAAAAAACAACTAATGACCTAAAAGTCTATAAGCAGCAAAAATATCTTTCATGACTAAATAATAAATTAAAATAAACAAAAACAGAGTTTGAAAATAGCAAATGCTCACTTAAGTAAATTAAGGCCAAATATGCATTATCAAAATAATTTCAAGTAGAAAGAATAAGAAGGAATAAAGAATGAATGCATTGTGATAAATATGTAGGTATTTGTAAATTATGATCAACTATATAAAGCAGAAATTATAATGTTTAGTGGTATTAAAAAGAGTGAGATTATACATGTAGCAACAATATTATGTAGGAGTAGATAAAGCTAACCCGTTCTATTTGAAAGGAAAACGAAATATATTGATTAACTTTATACTTTGATAAGCTAACAAAGCATGTTGTAATTTCTAGAGTTATCATTAAAGGAATAAAAAGAAAATGAATTGCCTTTTCCACATAGCACATGGTAGGAAATCAAATGATTAAACGATTCTAAAAGAAGCAAGAAATGCGTGGTAAAGGAAGGATAAATAAGGCAGAAGAAATACAAAAGTGCAAAAGTAGATACTAGTTTTAACCCATTTGAGGAGTCAAATGTTAACTAACTAGATAAAGTTAACAACAGCAAAAAAAAAAAATTATCTAACTAGATAAATAATAAAATGCAGTTTTTTCAAAGAAACATAGCAAAAACATAAGGATACAGAAGTTTGAAACAGAAAATAGAAAGCATAATTAAACAAATGTAATCAAAACGTAATAAAAATTATGTATATTAAAAATATACATGGAGAGAGAGAGAATGAGACACAAATTCCTAATCATTTTGGAAGATTTAAATCATCCTTCCTGGGAATTGATAAAATACAAAAATAAATAAAATATTAAGAATCGTACAACACAAATTATAAATTAACCTAATATACACATATGAAATATGTATCTAGTAATGACATAATCATACCTTTTATGCACACACAAAACATTTACAAAAGTTGATCAAATATCAGACAATACAGAAAGAGCAAATTTCAATTAACTCAGCATCTTGCTCAAAAAGTCTTTGTAAAGATGAATAAAATTGATTTTTTTTTATGAGCATAAAAATGAGTGAATATACAAATTAACAATATTAGCAACAAGAAAGGTATATCACAATAGATGGTGAAGACACAAAAATCAATTATGGGATATTATGAAACAGTTTATGTAAAAGTATTTTGGTATTAAAATCAAGTACACAAATACCTAGAAAAACAAAATGTATATAACTAACTAATGAATAAATGGAAAAAATTATTCCCAAATTATCAAAATTTTCTAGATAATCTTAGGCATATTTAGGATTAACTCCACTGCAGTAACACATAAACATGTAAACTGTGTTGTAAAGATAACGTTTACTCCTTTCCAATCTTATACAGCTGTTCTCTTGATGAGTGAGAAATTTCCACAAACTTGGCTGCTTAAAACAATCCCCAAGAAGAAAAGTAAAGTCAGAAAAATGACACAACCTGACTTCAGGTCTTCCTGTAAGGCTGTTGTAGTTAAGGCATTGTGATATTGGAAAAAGAATATCCCAAAACATAAATGGAACAGAATAGAGAGCCCAGAAATAGATGTACACAAACATAGTCAACTGATCTTTGATAAAGAAGTAAAGGCAAATAATTCAATGAAGAAAGGATATTCTTTTTAACAAATGATCCTGGAAAAAATCGACATCCACATACAAGAAAATGAATCTAGACATAACTATCTAGACCTTACAAAATTCTTAAAAATTAACTCAAAATGGAACAGAAATCTAAATGTAAAATGCAAAGCTATAAAACTTCTGGAAGATAACAATGGAGAAAATATGTGACCCTGGATTTGATGATAACTTGTTAGATACAATACCAAAGGAATAATATATGAAAGAAAACATTGATAAGTTGAACTTTATTAAAATTAAATAGTGAGAAGTCCAGATTTTATATGGCGGGATTCTTTACTTAGAGATTAGCCAGGCTGAAATCAGGTTTTAGCAGTTTATATTGTCATGTGGAGCTTTGGGTACTTGTCTAAGGTCATTCAGGTTGTTGCCCAAATTCAGTTCCTTGTAGCATAATGGAATCCCATTTCCTAGTTGGCTGTTATCCAGAGGTCACTCTCAAGTCCTCAGTGCTACCTACATTCCTTGCCACAGCCAGCAATGAAGAATCTCTCTTATATCGAATATCTCTTAGGCTTCAGATCTCTGTTTTTGAATCTTTTTTAGCAGAAAAAAAAAAGTCCCTTAGGTTTGATTCACCTAAAATAATCTCCTTTTCTGAGTATCAGCTGATTTTGTACACTATACCTGCAAAATTTCATTTGCCATAGAATATAACAAAAGCCTGGAAATCATATCTCATATTTATAGATTCTGCCCACACTCAACAAGAGGGAATTATATCACGGTGATGGTCATTGGTGGGGGAGGGGGGTGATTCATATTAGAATTCTACACACATTACACATCACTCATATAAGAATCAAGGTGAGAGATTTAAGTCAGCAATGGCTGTGTCTAATCCACACTAACACTTAGGGACTCAGAGATGTCAGTGATATGGCCATTCCTGAAAGTTCAAGAAATTAGCTATGCCATCCAGCTCTGTGCCCAGAAGGAAAAGGAAATGTATTTAGATGGTTAACATTTTGTCCATTTGGACTGCAGTAAGAAAACTCCAGAACCTAGATAGGTTATAAACATCAGAAATTTATTTCTCACACATCTGGAGCCTGGAAGAGTGAGGTCAGGGTGCAAGCATAGTTGAAAGAAGGCCCTTCTAGGTCACAGACTTATCTTCATGTCACATGGCTGAAGATAACTCTGTGGACCCTTTTTTATAAAGACACTAGTCTCATTCATGAGGGTTTTAGCCCCATAACTAAAGGCCCCATGTCCCAATACCATCGCCTTTGG
>NW_011888794.1:1352102-1354924 GCF_000151845.1 Pteropus vampyrus
ACATCACTCATATAAGAATCAAGGTGAGAGATTTAAGTCAGCAATGGCTGTGTCTAATCCACACTAACACTTAGGGACTCAGAGATGTCAGTGATATGGCCATTCCTGAAAGTTCAAGAAATTAGCTATGCCATCCAGCTCTGTGCCCAGAAGGAAAAGGAAATGTATTTAGATGGTTAACATTTTGTCCATTTGGACTGCAGTAAGAAAACTCCAGAACCTAGATAGGTTATAAACATCAGAAATTTATTTCTCACACATCTGGAGCCTGGAAGAGTGAGGTCAGGGTGCAAGCATAGTTGAAAGAAGGCCCTTCTAGGTCACAGACTTATCTTCATGTCACATGGCTGAAGATAACTCTGTGGACCCTTTTTTATAAAGACACTAGTCTCATTCATGAGGGTTTTAGCCCCATAACTAAAGGCCCCATGTCCCAATACCATCGCCTTTGGAGGATAGGATTTCAGTGTACGCAGTTGGGGAGGGGACACAAACATTCAGACCATAGCAGTTACCTTTTAGTCTCTCACAAAAGAAACCCCTTCCAAAGTCATACTTTCTAGAGAGGGCTACAACCATATGTCCATTCCCCTGTGCGCTCCTGCAATGTGACATTGTCACTCTTTCATCAAAAAATTCCATCTTTTTCTCCAGCCCCTTGACAATGAGTAGACCCAGAGACTGCTTTAACAGATTAGGAAAAAAAAATGTCATCTTGCCAGTTCTGGGGTTAGTCCCTAATCAAGCTTACAGCTTCATATATTTTAGAATGCTGAATTGGAATGCTCTTAGATGGAACAATTCTATTTGAATTCTATTTGAAGCCCAAGTCACATTAAGAGGCTGTGTGTAGGTACTGTGGTTGAAACTTCAGCTGAGCTCCCAACTGACAAACAGCATCAAGTTCAATGTCAGTAACCCCTCTTGGTGACTTGCTCTACTTGCCACCTGACTCTAATGAATGAGACATCTAAGCAAGATCACTTAGACTGAGATAAGCCACGGAAATACAAAAGATAATAATGATTGTTGTGCCCCGCTCAAGTTTGGGGTAGCTTGGTAAAAACAAAAAAGAAGACAAAAATCATGACTACAGAAGAAATACACGACTTTAACATAGATGATGAAGACATTGAAATTGTTGAAGATTTTGCTTACCTCTGTTCAGTCATCAAATCAACTGGAGATGCAGCCAGGAAATCAAGAGAAGGTTGAGACTCAGATGGATAGCAGTGGAAGAATTAGGAAAGATCACCAAGAGCAAAGATGTGTCTGTCTTATTGGTTCTTTGTTTCTGGAAAACCTTTATTAATATTCCCATATTATGTAGTATTGGAATCTTAACAAAATAGTTGCTTGTAATAATATAGAAAATAGAAAATATATTTAATAAACTGGGTCTTTAAAAAGATATCAAATAGTAGCTTCCATTTCCCATCCCATATGCTGTTCTGCAGTGTAACTTTGATTCTCTCCTATCAAGATGTGGCTTGTCCAGACCAATCAAGTGCTAGGGACTCCAGACCTAGATGCAAATTGTTTGTAAGAGTATGAGAAATTCAAGTAAGTACCACCAGATGTGCCAAGTCAACCCTCAGAATCTTTAGTGATAGTAATTAATTGTCATTTAAGACATTAGGTTTTGATGTAGTTTGTTCTGCAGAGTGAGGCCACTACTGCTGCCAAGGCCCCAGAGGATAGGGCATAAAGCCACAGAAAATTATTCCAAAGACTTAAAATATAGTGGAACTTGCTTCGGTTGGTAGAACTTGCTTTAGAGCAGTGTGATCTTTTAATGCAAATAACTTACTTTCTAGTTTTATAGGCCCACAGAGGGAGAAAAATTTTGCTCCAGGTTGGATTATCCCAGAGTCTGACCCATTGAATTAGATTTTGAGATTTGGAATATTTTGAATTGATGATATTTAAATGAAATTTTGGATTCAGAGTTAATGCTGTAATGGGTTAAGACCTTGGGGGATACTGAGATGAAGTGAATATATTTTACATGTGGGATAGATGTGAACTTTAGGGGACCAGAGGCCAGACTATAGTGGATTGAATAGTGTTCTCCAAAAATTCATGTCTACCTGTTACAAAAATTCATGTCTACCTGTGACCTCAGAATTTGGCTTTATTTGGATAAGGACCTTTTCAGATAGAGTTAGCTAAAATGAGATTACACTGCCTTAGGGTAGGCCTTAAATCCAGTGATTAATGTCCTTATAAGAGGAGAGACCCATGCAAAGATAAAGAGACTGGAGGCCAGCTCCAAGCTAAAGAATGCCAAAGATTGCTGGGAGCCACGGGCAGCTGGGAAATGGAAAGAAGTTTTTCTTCCCTGGAGCCTTCAGAGAGAGCATGGCCCTGTGGCACCTTGATTTCAGACCTTTGGTTTTCAGGAGCCCTTAGAAAGTAATAGAAAACCTTGTAAGATTTAAGAAAAGTTATTTATCATGCTGTTTCCTCCAATTTCAGGGTCAAAAATGAGGGTGATTATAGAAAGTAATAAAAGAGTAGATTCTTGCCTCTCAAGGTGGAACTTGCCTGCTAAATGTTGAGAAAGGCTACAGGGCTGCTGTAACAAATGACCAACTAGGTGGCTTTATTTGACTTCTGTGCCCTTTCACATATAGTCAGGACAGGAAGAATGCAGACAATAGAGGCTTTTTGCCGGTGTTATATATTTGCCACCAATTTCTTGCATATTCTTTTCTTTCATACTGTCCTGGAAAGATGACTATTTAATTCTTTATATTTATGGAGTTCACTGTTAGTAGTCTTAAATTTGAATTTTGGGACTGAGTCAGCAAGTAAACTAT
>NW_011888794.1:1354974-1383402 GCF_000151845.1 Pteropus vampyrus
TCAACTGGAGATGCAGCCAGGAAATCAAGAGAAGGTTGAGACTCAGATGGATAGCAGTGGAAGAATTAGGAAAGATCACCAAGAGCAAAGATGTGTCTGTCTTATTGGTTCTTTGTTTCTGGAAAACCTTTATTAATATTCCCATATTATGTAGTATTGGAATCTTAACAAAATAGTTGCTTGTAATAATATAGAAAATAGAAAATATATTTAATAAACTGGGTCTTTAAAAAGATATCAAATAGTAGCTTCCATTTCCCATCCCATATGCTGTTCTGCAGTGTAACTTTGATTCTCTCCTATCAAGATGTGGCTTGTCCAGACCAATCAAGTGCTAGGGACTCCAGACCTAGATGCAAATTGTTTGTAAGAGTATGAGAAATTCAAGTAAGTACCACCAGATGTGCCAAGTCAACCCTCAGAATCTTTAGTGATAGTAATTAATTGTCATTTAAGACATTAGGTTTTGATGTAGTTTGTTCTGCAGAGTGAGGCCACTACTGCTGCCAAGGCCCCAGAGGATAGGGCATAAAGCCACAGAAAATTATTCCAAAGACTTAAAATATAGTGGAACTTGCTTCGGTTGGTAGAACTTGCTTTAGAGCAGTGTGATCTTTTAATGCAAATAACTTACTTTCTAGTTTTATAGGCCCACAGAGGGAGAAAAATTTTGCTCCAGGTTGGATTATCCCAGAGTCTGACCCATTGAATTAGATTTTGAGATTTGGAATATTTTGAATTGATGATATTTAAATGAAATTTTGGATTCAGAGTTAATGCTGTAATGGGTTAAGACCTTGGGGGATACTGAGATGAAGTGAATATATTTTACATGTGGGATAGATGTGAACTTTAGGGGACCAGAGGCCAGACTATAGTGGATTGAATAGTGTTCTCCAAAAATTCATGTCTACCTGTTACAAAAATTCATGTCTACCTGTGACCTCAGAATTTGGCTTTATTTGGATAAGGACCTTTTCAGATAGAGTTAGCTAAAATGAGATTACACTGCCTTAGGGTAGGCCTTAAATCCAGTGATTAATGTCCTTATAAGAGGAGAGACCCATGCAAAGATAAAGAGACTGGAGGCCAGCTCCAAGCTAAAGAATGCCAAAGATTGCTGGGAGCCACGGGCAGCTGGGAAATGGAAAGAAGTTTTTCTTCCCTGGAGCCTTCAGAGAGAGCATGGCCCTGTGGCACCTTGATTTCAGACCTTTGGTTTTCAGGAGCCCTTAGAAAGTAATAGAAAACCTTGTAAGATTTAAGAAAAGTTATTTATCATGCTGTTTCCTCCAATTTCAGGGTCAAAAATGAGGGTGATTATAGAAAGTAATAAAAGAGTAGATTCTTGCCTCTCAAGGTGGAACTTGCCTGCTAAATGTTGAGAAAGGCTACAGGGCTGCTGTAACAAATGACCAACTAGGTGGCTTTATTTGACTTCTGTGCCCTTTCACATATAGTCAGGACAGGAAGAATGCAGACAATAGAGGCTTTTTGCCGGTGTTATATATTTGCCACCAATTTCTTGCATATTCTTTTCTTTCATACTGTCCTGGAAAGATGACTATTTAATTCTTTATATTTATGGAGTTCACTGTTAGTAGTCTTAAATTTGAATTTTGGGACTGAGTCAGCAAGTAAACTATCAATTTTTAAAATAACACATAGCTAAATGTCAATCTTACTCAACGTTTTAAGCGTATTTTTTTTTTTTGGTATGGATTCAAACTGACATAATCAAGTTTTATCAAATATATATTTAAGCTATACTTTGTTTTAGTTAATTCAAGAAATGTATTCCGGATCAAAAAAATAAAAAATAAAAGCCTCTTTACACAGTAGCCATGTTAATTAACTCTTGCCAAAAGAATGCTCATGAACAAACTACCTGAAAATTCACTGAGGTCCAACATTAAGCATTATCTTCTTTTACCATTTTTTTCCATAGCTCTTTGGGTCAACTAGTGTGGTTTTCCTTCATCACAAGTCTACAAGTTAGCTGAAATTTTCATAAACTAGCCTGGCCTCAGATTTAGGCTTCAGAGATAGTGGCTGTTTGGAGTATTTCTTTCACGTTACAATAGTGCACATGGAATAGAAGCACAAAAGAACTAAATGCAAATGTCCATACTTATTTTATACTTATGTTTTCATCTCACTAACTAAAGCAAGTTACATGGCCTACTCGAAATTATGTTTTGGGAAAATAAAAGTGTACTCTGCTCACAATGAAACCATTGCAAGTGTGTGGCATATCGTACTGCTAAAGAGAAATGAAGAATTGATATTAAAATTCAGTCCACCACAGTGTTATTTTTAAGTGAGGTGCAGTCCACCAAGATGGTCCATTTTGAGACCCCTAGTTAGAAATCTAAATACCACACTGTTTTCAGATTGTATCAATAGAGTGTTACCAGCATCATAGATGATTAGTACATTCGCAAAATTGTGCAGAGGATTGACATACCTCTGATACAAAGCGGAAAAGAGCTATAACTGTCCCAGACAAGTGAAATATAGTCTGGCTGTGTGGTGTCATTGCCAACCTAGCTAAATTGGAATTATGTTTTCTAGAATCCCTTTCCCTGAATACTTCTGAAGTAGGGTCTATAATATGGAAAAATTGAGCAAGATTCAGAGGAAAAAGTGAAGCAGTAACCATTTTTATTCTCTGAAGTTCAGGGAAGGTATTCAGCTTTTTGTCAGGTCACAGGTCGTTGCTGGCTATCACCTTCCCAGTGACATCACCGAGAGTGCAACTTTATCTCCCATCCTTCAGCTTTTCAGAGCCCTGGGCGAGGCAGCAGTGCTGCTCTGTGCTGCAAGGTACAACAGGGGTCAGTTGCACCATTGAGACTAGAAGTGGTCAGAAGTAGACGCAGTGTTGTACTGGTAATGTTTAGAAGTTGGCTTCCTAAAAAATCTGTAATTAGAAGAATTTACCAGTTTCTATAGTGAAAATTTTTTGCCATGACCTATTTCAGCCTACCAATGTGATGTTAACTGTCTCTACATATTCTTAAAATTTAGCATTTGGCTCTCATGAGCTAATATGAGCCAGCTCCACAATTCCACTTGACATACTGTGAGTTCCATGTTTTCATGTGATATTCCATTTTGTCCATAAAGGTTCTATATTGTTGTGGGTTCCATATTTTCCTTATATGTTTAGTTTTTCATGTTCTCTGCCTTTTCACATCATGACTGACACCCTAGCTTAACTGTGATGACTTAAACTCTAAAATGATATGCAGAGCCAATGACCTGTTAGAGACTTCTCTGCCAACTACCCCAATTAAGTAAGTTTTTAAAATATATATATATATATTTTAAAAAAATATATATATATATATTTTTCAATTGCAGTTGACATACAAACTATATTAGTTTCAGGTATACAACACAGTGATTAGACATTTATCTAACTTACAAAGTGATCACCCCGATAAATCTACTACCCATCTGACACCATACTTAGTTATTACAATATTACTGACTATATTCCCCAAACTATACTCTACATCCTGTGACTATTTTGTACCTCTTAACAACATCCCCCTCTTCAATCCCTCCCCTCAGTCTGACAACCATCACAATACTCTCTGTATCCATGAGCCTGTTTCTGTTTTGTTTGCTCATTTACCCTGTTCTCTAGATTCCACATATAAATGTGGCATTTGTGTATTTCTGTCTGACTTACTCCGCTCAGCACAATACCCTATAGTTCCATCCATGTTGTTGCAGAGGGCAAGATTTCATTCTTTTTTATGGCTCAGTAATATCCTATTGTATATATGTACCACCTCTTTTTTATCTATTCATCCACTGATGTACACCCAGGTGGCCTCCATATCTTGGCTACTCTGAATAATGCTACAGTGAACATATGGATGCACATGTCCCTTTCAAGTCCTGTTTTGGATTTCTTTGGATAAATACCCAGAAGTGACATTACTGGGTCCTTCTTTTTCTCTTGTTATTGCCTTTGTTTTAAAGTCTATATTGTCTGGTATAAATATTGATAGCCACCACTTTTTTTTTCCATTTTCATGAAATATCTTTTCTCATCCCTTTACTTTCGGTCTGTATGTGTCTTTCAATATGAAGTGAGTCTCTTGGAGGCAGCATATGTAAGGGTTTTGTTTTCTTATCCCTGTGTCTTTTGATTGGAGTATTTAATTAATTTACATTTAAAGTAATTGTTGATAGATATGTAGTTATTGTCATTTCATTATTCATATTTTTTATCTTTGTTTCTCCGTCTTAAAGAAATCTTTTTTTTTATCTTTTTTTCTCTTCTTCTTAAAGAAATCTCTTTAACATTTTGTATATACTGGTTTGCTGGTGATGAATTCCTTTAGTTTTTCCTTCTCTGGGAAGCTATTTGTCCTTTGATTCTAAATGATGGCTTTGCTGGGTAGAGTAATCTTTGTTCTAGGTCCTTGATTTTCATCACTTTAAGTATTTTGTGCCAGTCCCTTCTAGCCTGCAAAATTTCTACTGAGAAATCAGTTGATAGTCTTATGGGATTTCCCTTGTAGGTAATGAACTGCTTTTCTCTTGCTGCTTTTAAGATTCTCTCTTTGTCTTTAACCTTTGGCATTTTAATTATAATGTGTCTTGGTGTGGGCCTCCTTATATCCATCTTGTTTGGAACTCTCTGCACTTCCCGGGCTTGTGTGTCTACTTCCTTTGCCAGAGTAGGGAAGTTTTCAGTCATTATTTCTTCAAAAATGTTTTCAATTCCTTGCTTTTTCTCTTCTCCTTCTGGTACCCCAATGATGCGAACATCAGTACATTTGATATTGTCCCAAAGGTCCCTTAAACTATCTTCATTTCTTAGACTCTTTTTTTCTTCTTGCTGACCTGATTGGGTATTTTTGGCTGATTTGAATCTCTGCTACATCTAATTTACCATTGGTTCCCTCTAGTGTATTCTTCATTTCAGTTATTGTATTTTAATTTCTGACTGGTTAATTTTTTGTCTTCTATCTCCATTTTAGGTTCCCTATCTCTATTGAAATTCTCACTGAGATTATTGAACATCCTTATAACCAGTGTTTTGTAGTCTGCATTTGGTAGATTATTTGTCTCCATTTTGTTTATTTTTCTGGAGCTTTTTCTTTTTCTTTAATTTGGGATATGTTTCTTTGTCTCCCCATTTTGGCTGCCTCCCTGTATTTATTTCTATCTATTAGGTAGGGCTGCTATATCTCCCAGTCTTAGTAGAGTGACCGTATGTAGCAGATGTCCTGTGGGGCCCAGTGGCACAAGTCTCCCTGGTCATCTGAGCTGGTTTCTCTTGTATGGGTTGTGTGTGCTCTCCTCTTATTGCTGAGCCTTGGTTGCTGCTTACACATCAGTGGAAGGGATTGACCCTGAGGCTGATTGGTTATGAGGACTGGCCATGATTATAACGGAGGATTCATTGTGCAGGGGCTGACCCTACAGAGCAGGATTCACTTTAGCTGGGCTCTGGTACCTGCCCAGTCTTCCCTTTGGGTGTGTCTTTTGTGGAGGTAGTTGGATGGTGGTCTGATGTGGTCTGAAGCTGGCCACCAAGTGTGTTGGTTCTGGGGCCTTTTGGAAGGTGCTCTGCTGCCAAGGTCAGCCGCATCCCGTGCCCTGCATGGGGCCACTTGATATGAGCTACAAAGTGATCTGCAGATGGTGGCCACTTGTTCTGGACTTGGAGGTGCTTGGGAGAAGTTAAGCTGCCAATCCGAGGTCGGCTTCCGCTGCTGCCAGGATAGGGCCACTTAGCAAGGGGTATGGCGCTTAGCAAAGCCAGATGATACTGTTTGGGGTTTATGAACTTTTGAGAGATTTTAGGAAAATCCACAGCATGAGTCAAGACAACCCATTTGTATTGTATGGAAAACCCACTGGAAGAGGCTTAGTTGGCTTGTAATTTGGGTAGGATGAGGTCTTAGGGACTCACCAGGGCAGGGCAAATGGTGTTAGCCAGGTTGACTCCAAGATATGGTTCCTCCCAGCATGTGCAGGCTGGGTGAGCGGAGGGCTCAACAAGGAACAATGGATTCTACTACTGTCAGGGAGAATGTTACCCCTCCAGCCCTTGCCCCAAAGCCAGACAATTCAGTTCCTCCCTGTTTATCACTGTCACCCTTCAAGCTACTGCCCAGCACTGGAGCTTAGAGTGAGTGAGCCTGTCAGCGAGTAAGTCTGTGCACAGGCTTTTTAGGAGGAAGGCCTGGGACTCCCACAGCCCTCTGTCACACTCAGCCACAATCTCTGCTGGTTTTCACAGACAGGAGTTGTGAGGACTTCTCTTCCTGGCACTGAAAGCCTGGGTTGAGGAGCCTGGTGTGGGGCTGGGACCCCTAGCTCCTCTGGGGAGACCTCCACAGCTGAGATATTTTCCCAATTTTTAACTGCCACATGTGGATGTGGAACCAGCTCATTAGGCATCTCTGCCCTTCCTGCCAGAGTTGAGGTGCCTTCTTCTGTATGTCCTTAGTTATAAGACTTCTGTTCAAGTAGACTTCAGGCGATTCTCAATGATGGCTGTTCTGTAGTGTAGTAGTAATTTTGATGTGGTCGTGAGATGAGGCAAACACAGCCCTTACCTACTTTGCCATCTAAGTGGAACTCTGAATAAGTTTTAATATCTATATTAAATTTCTTACTTCTATATAATTAGAGTTATATAGAAATTCTTACTACTATAGTGTGTGTATGTGAACATAAAAACATCTGCAAAACTGGTTACCATATACCAGAAGCCAGAGACCATATTAATTTATGAGATGTCTATATCTAGAACAGCAGCTACAGTTGGAGAACTACCTTATTCAATTTTGAACATCTTTTCTCCCAGATGTTTCAAATAGTTATGGAAGAATGCACTTGCTAGATAGTAAGGGATTTGATGCTTCTATGTAGCCCTCACAACCAAAATTACTCTAATTTTATGCTAAAGTTCTTCCAGAAGCTGAGTATATTTTTTTATACTATATGTATCAAGAATGGAGAAAATAAGTGTCTAGATAAAGGATCTCACTATGAAATCAAACTACGTGCCATCTGATTCTTGTAACATATCACTCTTCTTTAAGGATAAAGTGGTATTCAGATTTTTGAAAGATTCAAGTAAGCTAAGAACTAATATACAATATGCCCTAAAAAGATTTAGTTATTTTGCTTAGTTAAAAAGTGCAGTTATTTTGGTTAATGATTGTAGGACACTTTCAACAAGTCTAAGAAGATATTTCAAATATAAACTTGTGATTTTATAGTAGAGATCGTCAAAGGTGATTATATTTATAGGGCTTGGTCTGTGAAGTAAGTGCAGAAATTATAATTTGAATTACCTCATACAGTGTCTCAAATCAGAGCTATGTTCACAAGAAAATAATTTTTTTTTTCCTTTCGTCTTTCACTGGGGGTGGGGGACCAATACAAATTCTTTATCCACATTCAGAGATTTTTGGAATTTGGATCATTATTGTAGCTGTGATTACCAAGTAGTTCCAGCTGCCTGTTATAATTAAAATTTCTCAATTTTCTTTTAGTGATTACATGATTCCACCACATTATTATGGTACATAGATACTGAGATCAGGAGCATGCCATAAATTGCATAGTAACTAACAAGGTTGCATGCCAAAAGGCCTTCTTAGTTTTATCTTACAAGGAAGAAACATCTTCGTGAACTGTGGAGTGTATACGAAGAAAATGGAAATTCATAAGTCTCCAAGTCTCATGAATAGTCCAAGATACCCTTACTCCTGTTGCGTATTGTTTATTATTAAGTCCATTCTGGAACAGGAACTGAAATCTCCCTGTCTTGCTTCACCACCACACTGCCGAATCATCTAAATTTCTCTGCCATCTGTTCGGAGTAGCCATTCTCTGGTAACAATTTCTGTATGATTAGGAATATGAATGCAAATAATAACAATTATACTGCCTACTGTAAGCATAAATATTTTTTGGAATAGTGTGAATTATATCACAATTTAAAAAATCCATTCTTAAATAGAAAATGATCTAGGTTGTAGAGTTTAATGCATGGCCTAAGATAACCACTGTAGAAATGGGCTCCTAATTTTTTTGTCTTGTGTACCTTACTACTGATTAAAATTAAGGAATAGAACATCTGGTTAGCTTGACTTTGTTAGATACACATAATTTTGTGGAGAGGAGGGTTATCCAGCAACTTGATTAATGATTCAGCAAGAAAAATATTCAATTATTATATGATTGTTTTCAAACCAAGACAGGGATAATAGTAGAAGTAGAAAAATGAATGCTGAATGGGTAAAAACAAAAGTTGTCTACTCCATAACCTAAAGATGATGTTAAAAACAGAACAGAATATCAGGAATAAGTAGACAGAGTTGTATATATAGGTCTAATTACTAGATGTGTAGTCTCAAGATACTTCTCTGAGCCTCAGTTTCTTTATTTTTAAAATAGGATGGTTAGAATAGTTGATCTTTAAAAATGATTTCAGTTCTAAATTTCAGTGGTTCTTTTTGCATTCTTAATAAGCGATATTTGGTAATATGGCTCAGTCAATCATTATATATTATTTTTCAGTCTCAGTAAATATACCTGGCCACTGTCCTCCAGAGATGCGTTTGAATTTCAGATATCACTGTAGTTACATATGTATGCGCTTATTCTTTCATGGTTGGTTCACTGAGAAAAGAGTAAAAGTCTGTCCTAGGAAATAGTTAAGTAGTTGAAAGTGTTCTTCAGTATCTCCTCAATAATTTTGGTAACACTCATAAATCTACTTTTGGTGTGCTTCACCTCCCCAGTCTCCTCCTCTCCAGGTATTGGTCATATGTATAGCTAGACTAAAAGAAAAAAGAAAAAAAAAAATTCTGGATCTTTCTCTGCTCCTCACATCCAACATCAACATTTTGTTACAATTTTTATGACTATATTTTTCTGATTGGTAACTAATGACCCAATGTTTCTGGATACTATATTTTAATACCATGATCACCTGATTTTTTTCTGTTATCATATACACTGGCAAACTAGTCATGTTCCCAGGCAGTGTTGTCAGCAAAATTCTGGTTTGAATGTTTATCAGAACAACATAACTCACGTGATATATGGAAGGTAGAAAAGAAGACATCGTTATTCTTCTCTGGCCTGAAGGGCAGGTGTGTGGATGGATGACAGCCCTGTGATCTGTTTGTAGTGGTTCCCAGTGAAGCTCTTGCAAGTCAGCGGTCTGTTGGTTCAGTACTGAAGGTAGTTAGATCTTTGATGCCAATTTATTATGCTTCTTTTATTTTCTGATTTTTCAAAAACAAGATGCTCCAAACTAGAAGGTTGTGCTCGTTTAAAATGTTTTTCTGATGATAAATCTAAAGGTCTTCATCTAGGTTCAGAAAATCAACAATAGAAGCTAAGATGAGTGGACCCTGGTTTGTCTCTGTCAGAGACTGTCCTGAGGATTGGGAAATAGCGACTCTTGAAAATATGAATAAATAAACCAAGACCCTCCTTTTGCCAACACCAAATATTTGCTAATAGCTTTTTTCTTTGTTTCTTGAGAGTCTCCTGATGTTGCTTTCAAATATAATCCACCTATATCCCTTAGATTTTTGAACTGAAATTTAGATCAAAAACTAGTTTTTCTTTCTAGAAACAGTTAATTTGCATGACTTCATTAAAATCATCGGGGGACGGGGTGGGAGGGAGAACACTTAAATCATTTTACTCTGTAAACTTTGGTTCTTCCTGAGCTTATGTGCTTAAACGGAGCTGGTCTTTTTTTTTCTCCTCTTCCTCCTCCTCTTTCTCTACCTCCTTTAAGAAGAGCTATTTTTACTCTCATTTTTCTTTGTATATTAGTACTAAACTCAATATGGGCTTAATAATAGTACATCTTTTGGTCCTCAAGCTCTCGTGCTTAAAATTCTCAGAAGGAAATATGGAATGGTTCCTTTGTGAATTATTAAAATGACTGATATTTTCACTAAATAGAGCCTTCAAACATCTATTAAAATTTCAGTCTATTTTTATAGTCTCATAATTCTTGACTATTTAGTAAATAGAAATTATTTTAGATATGGTTGAATAGAATAGGCTACATTTCTTTTAAAGAAAGGATGACTAAATATATATACATATATTTTTTTTAATTTAGTTGTTTAAACATTTAGATATTTTATACCATTATTTATGTGGGTTTTTGACAAATTTTACAACAAATTCACTTCTTAAATTATTGAGACCATAATTCATGTTTTGACTGCTTAATCTCAAGAAATAGTAGATTCTATAAGTTTATTAAAGAACTATATTTATAAATACTTCATTTAGGGCTCGAGGAATACCAGCAGATCTCTGTCATCAGGATTTATCAGAGATCCAAACATAAATATTTCTTTTCCTTCAATGTGGTCCTAGAGTGGCATGTCAGCCTGCAGACTAACATAAAGATTGGATGCTGGCCACTCGTGAAAGATCTGTCAGCTCAGTCTTATTTAGCATAAGATCATGGAACTAGAGGTGAACGTACCATTTTGAATATCAAAGTTAAGAGTTTTCAGTTGTGATAGGCAGATGTGTAATTACGTGTCCTTGTGTGTGTGTCTGTGTGTGTAGAGAGAGAGAAGGAGAGTAAGAGAGAGGGAGGGAGATTAAGTGAACTGGTTTGAATGAATTGAGAAGTTAAAATAATTCGATAGCCAAAACTGGACATAAATTCAAGGTTTGAAAATGTTTTAAATGTAAAATTCTGTTTATATTTAAGTAACAACATTGCTAAAAACAATATAAAACAATTATTTCAAGGTTGAATGATTCTCCCTGAGTTTAAGTTGACATTTGATGGTGGTCAGAGTATAATGTATTAAACTACTTTAATCATTGATAGCATAGATTATAATTAGCTCTATTTGTAATCATATATATGTAATCATTGTTTTACTCTTTTTATTAACAAATGGTTGTGTCTTTTGTTCTCTTTTTTATTCAGTCTGTGTTATAAGATTGGCTTTTTAAAATGTGCTTTTAATTATAAATTTATTTTATCGATAACTTCATTTATGATGTTAATGTATTGCTTATTATTATTATACTTTCTAAAGTATTTCTAGTGGAATTTGATGCCAATCATAAAAATAATGGTCAATATATATTTGCCTGGTTCCTATCTATTTGCCTGGTTCCTATAATTTAGCCACCCAGGTTACCTATAATATAATTATATGCTATGCATTCACTATGGACTGTGTAAGAATATTTACAATAATAATTGAAGCTCCAATATGCTTCTTTTTTGTCTTAATCATCTTTCATATTATAATTTACTTTTTAAGTTTTTCTCTGAGCTAAATGATTTTATTACTGAAAAAAATAATCATAAAATATTATTATTACTTTCTGTATTTTCTGGATTTATTTTGTTTGAAACTATATTTAATTTCCCAGAAAAAGGTACTTTTTTATTTTTCAGAAAGTAACCCTTATTAGGTTGTAATCATGTCTATTTGAATTAGACCTTGAAATGGTCGTTCACGCTTTTGTTATTTTAGAATTAGATTACTGCAATCCTCTGCTGGCTTCTGGCCCAAGAGGGACCTGCATAAACTCCAGCTGGTGCAGGATGCTGCTGCCAGATTCTTTCTGCAAAAGATCTCAGTCCGATTCTTATCCAAATTACAGGTTAATCAATATATTGATTATAAAATAACCACCTTTCCTTGAAAGTTTTTATTGACATCGACTCACTATTAGCAAGTTTTTTTTAAGTGCTCTTAAGCATACTTTCTGCTAATTTCAAGATTAGCTTATAATCATCTCATAATAAAGCCTTATAAAATTGTTCCACACCTTAATTTATAGAATTCCTTGAATAAGTGTGTGTTTTAGTATTCCATACATGTGTGTGTATACATATCAACAAAGTTATACCTTCTTCACCTTTTGTAAATATGAGAAAATAATTTTTAAATCCTGCTTCAAAGTTATCACTCTTGCATTCACATGGCTTTCTAAATTGTCAGAAGGTATGTTACAGAAAACGGTGACTACAGTGCTGTTACAGAGTGCAATATTTAAGTGTTAGGTTTAATGACCAAAAAATAAATAAATAAATGGTAGATCAAATTATCTCCTTTTTATTTGAGAAGTCACTCATTTCTATGAGCAAAGTATGATTCAGGTAAGCTCAACATCATAGTATTACTCTTTAGAAAAAAATTATATATATATATATTTTTAAAGTATTTGAGATTAAGTTTACAAGGTTATATAAGATAGTATCAGGCCTTCATATCATTTATAATTTAGGAAAGTAGATGAAAAGTTTACACAATTGCAATACAAAGCAATTTGTTCTGAGTGCTACACACACACTGTACACATAATACAATACAGGGGAGGGGAAAGATGAAGGTCAGTAAAAATTATATGACAGATGTGGCTGATTGTCAGAAGATGAGAAGTTTTTATAGACCAGAAGAGCAGTGGGGATGCAGTAATTTGGAATGAGCAAACAATGAAATGGGTAAAAGGCACAGAGGAAGAAATAGCTAAGAAATATAAAGTCACATATTTTGACCAGAATATATGTTTGAGGAACGGAAATAATGAAGGGAAAGGGGGAAAAAAAAAAGATTTTGAGGAAAAACAGTAAAAGTCCTTAAACATTGATCAAAGAAATTAAGAGAAATTTTGGAAATAATGTGATAGTGTGACTAATATGAGGCTCTACTAGATTAAATTACTCCGTAGAGAATACTTTTTTGGCTATGCAAATGAGTAACGATGAAGGCACATGTTAGGGCCAAGAATAAACAGAAACAGCAATAGCCTTTATATTCAGAGGTGCATTTTCTTTGAAGAACCTTAACACACCTATGTTAAGGACTTTGCACAGTTTTTAGTTCATAATTATTACTAGAAATTATTGTTACACCCGTTTTATCAGATGAGCAAACCTGGCAAAAAAAGCTTAAATAATGTGTTTGCTCACTTTTACTTCCCTTAAAAGACATCAGAACCAGCAGTCAAAATTAAGTCCAACAACTTCTTAGTCTAAATGATGTCTGTAGAACCATTCTGCCTAAATTGTAAAAGATATATGATACATTTCTATACTTACTCCAGAAATTAGTCTGCCTCTTTAAAATATCATTGTTGTTTTAATAGAATGTGCCTTATGCCATGTTAATTTTTAAGCCCTCTTAAAAAAGATCCACGTGAAGAACACATGAAACACATAAGCTAGTCAATCCAAGGTAATCAACAATACTTATCAATTCTTTTTTTATGAAATAAGTGCTAATCTCATATAATTCTTCATCCATTTGTCTATTATATGTTTTAAAGAGACTTAAAACACATCCACCGTTATAGAATATGATTTTACAAAAATTAAATTCACCAATCCACCTACATTTAAAATGTTCATATTAACATTTATTTTTCAGAACCCATACATCTGGTTAAATTCTGTACGTGAAAGGATTGTTTTGCCTACCCTTTTACTAGCAGCTGCAAATATGTCCACAAGTTGGGGGTAACAGTTCTACATAATTTATAGACTGGAGCTTGAAGGTGTGTTGCAGTGTAAATCTTGTTCAGAGGACTAATGAGATATTGACTGCTTCCTCTTTGCTACACACAGCCTTTATTTTTTACCCTACACTGGTGATAATGCATAACAATTGGGGATTTTTATCCTTCACAAGGTGGGAATAGGCAAATCCTCACATAAATAAAATCCTGTGCTTACTGTCCATATCAACACAATATTTACATAACAGAGGACACAATTGCTGCATAATAATTTGAGAATTCACTATATTTAAATAAACACAGTCATTTCTAATAAATTGTTAAAACATTCAGTTGAATATGGCCACTAAAAGTAACAAATTACTAAAATATAAAAACCATTTGCAGTAGTTTAATAATTTGTTAGCTAAAGTCAACCCAATTTATAGCTCCTCATTTTTTGGTGAAGAGTAAATTCCATTTCATGGAAAACTATTCCTATATATTTAAATTATAGTGTAATTAAAGTTTTTTTTTAAACAAAGAATTTTGTAATATCAGAATTGTTTTTCTGTTCATATACTTGTAGCAATATTTTAAGAACAATTTACTCGAATCTGAAAAAAGGTTTTACTAATTTTATGCTCCACCATATTTTCATTAGTTTCTTTTTTTTAATTATATACTTTTAGAACTCAGGCTTTCTTATCCGTTGCTGTTCATACTGTCTGTTTTCATCCTAATCAAGTCTTGCTTAAATTTAAAAATTTCACTTTATTGAAATATAAGTGTGTGCATTTGTTGTAATAACTTAAATAATGCAGGACTATACGAGGCAGATATACCTTCTTGGTGTTGTTTTTCTCTTAAAATTATTACTGTTCGAACTGAGCAATAATTCTAGAACACTGTCATATAAACTCAATTTGTACAGCTACTCCTCGTGAAGTTGTACCACCCTTATCTAAGTTATTTATAAAGCATTCAGCTTTATAAATCCAGCTATTGTAGAAACCATTTTCTGAAAATTCACTTCACTGTGTTTGTGTTTATGAGTGAGGGAAAGGAATAATGAAACTAACTACATTGGAATTTTATGATTAGAGTTTACTTTTTCCCATTTGTTTTATATACAAAAGAAACAATAATAAGGAAATAAAATTGCATGAGAAAAAGTTAACATACCTGAGAGTATATTCAAGTGCTCAGTACATATTAATGTGCAAATAAAGTATTAATGAAGCTTATCTGTTCATTAAAGAAGAACCTAGAGGGTCTCCAATTGGCCACACTTTATGAGTTGATTGGAGTGGATGAATATAATAGCAATAGGATGAGTATAATAGCAATGATACAATGTTGTCTCAAAAAATTTGTAATTCAATTTAAATTTTAAATTCAGGGAACAGAGCCAGACCCATGTTCTAATTTGGACTTTTTAGCTTAATATATGGAGGTGGCTAAAGAGAAGATTTCTATTACAAATATAGTTGTCAGTCATTGACAGTGTATTAAAGCAATAAAAATGTATGACTGTGGAATTGCTTCCTAATATTTTTGCATAAATGTATGAATATAAGTTAAAGAGACTGTAAATGAAACAGTAATTAAACAGTAATTAAGACGTATTGTAATGCAACACAGTAGGTGAAACACATGTGAGAACATTTTTCCACATGTCTTTCTCACAGACTCAGAGACACCCCTTAGAAACGTAATCATCAAGAAAGATAGCATCCATCCCTATCTCCCGATCTTTATAGGGAGGTTAGGAGCCTAACATCCATGGCAGCCAATTAGCAAATACAAATGACCTAATCACAGAAAAAAAATATCTGCAAACTGAGGAAGTAACTCAACATATGCCACACATCTCTCTGATCAGCTTTATTTCTAACACCTTCCAGTATTTTTCCACTAGTTAACCCAACTCTTAAAAATTCTTCTAATTTTTGTTTTAGTAGAGTTGCGTTCCGATTATTTTTGGCATCCCTTTCTCATTGTCATAGCCTTGAAAAAGTCTCCCTTGCCTGTTTTACTTTGTCTAGTACAATTTTTACATTGATAATGTTCATAGTGCTAATCTTAAATCATTTATTTGCTCGTTTATTTTCTGAACCTTCCACTTGAATGTAGCCATTGTAGGTGAGGTAAAATTTTACTTCAAACCTATCACAAGTTTTCAGCTGGGGCTCCTTAATGAAAACAAGAAGAAAAGCAATGTATTTACATGTGCATTGCACATCATGTGGGAGATGCTTCAATGAAAAATAATTCAAAGTGGTGGCTTAGAACTCTGGCCTATATAACAGCATCAACAAAGAACAATATATTTGTGGAGAAATGACAAGACAAGGGAAAGCAGTTTTAGGCTTCCAAGGGTGGCTAAATGTAGGAAGAAAAATATGTTGGAAGAAACTAATGGAGTAAGGTTTATTTGTAGATTCTTCTGGTGCCCTCTCTGGGCTGATAAGAATCTGTCTTCACTTAAAGAAGAATTTATTTCTTTCTTTTAGACTTAAAAGCAGAGGACAGAGAAAGCCTTCCCTGTATTTTCTGTTTTTTAATTGTCTTCAGCTCAAAATAATTTTATGTCAAAGATGCCTATTTAGAGGTGACAAGTTCTGGTTCCCTCAACGCCATGATGGTGGTAGTTTATGTTTGGCTCACCATGGTATGTTGACTTCCTAGAACAATACCTAGCACAAAATAGATATTAAAAATAAATGCTTATTGAATGAATAAACATTTTGATAATTGTTTTAGTTCATTATAACTCCTGTTTCTTAGCACATAATATCTATTAAATACATATTGTTAATAGATATTTATTAACATTTTGATTAAAAGGCAAAGGAAACTATACACAGGCATTTACCTCTAACATAGTGTGTCGGAAGCCAGCTGACCAAGTCAAACCGGGTACCTGAATGGGGGAGCGGGGACTGAGGAAAAAAGAGAAGACAGACAGGGTGCAGGAGGGAGAACAGATCTCACAACTGTCTCTCCGAGTTTATTTCTTATGCTTCTTTTTATACATAATCTGTTCCTTTGTGTATCCCAAGATAACATAATAAAAGTAACATCCTGAAGATCGAGGTACAATCCACACTTCCTTTGACACTCCCTTTGACACTCCCTTTGTCTATACTTAATCTTCTTCTTCCTGGAATTCCACAGAACCAGCCTTTTCTTTTTTATGCAAGCAGGCCTCCCGAGATAATCCATGCACTCTTTTGAATTTGGGGAGCTTTAGCTCCCTACAATAGTGTACTATAGTCAATAGCATACTAAGTATGGAGTAACTGAAACCAATTTACTCTAGACAAAACATGGAATAAAAACACACAAGTAATGATTTTTGCTGAATATACCAAATTTACTCTTGATATACATACTTGATGTTTTTATTCTCTAGATTATGGGCAGTGCTCAATGAGTGTACATAATGAAAAGGGAAATATCTGTTCAGTCTTGCACATGTGTATATGGCCCTGACTCTTGCATGACCCTAAGCCAACTCCAGTATTAATTCCAGACCTTTTTAAGAAGTGAACCCAGTTTGATGCCCACTAAAAGGATGTCACACTGTGATAATAATGACCAAGATGGTTTTCCAGTTCCCTTCTATAAGCAATCAATAAATGCCTTTCCAAATCTTATCTTAGTTGGAAAGTATTTCTACCTCGTTCTACGTAGAACTCTCATAGTTCAGAGTTGAGGAGACTCACTGGACTCTCTTCAGAGAATCAAGGCTCTTCCTTGCCTGGCACGTTATTAAATTCAGCCCCAAATAAATTATTATTGGAAGTCTTTGTTTCTCTTTTCGCAATAAAGTGTTTAGATGTTTTATGAGATCAACTCCTACAAACTTATTGAGTGTTAATGAAATGAACCTTTCAGGATGGGTATTATAACACTATGGAGGGAATAAATACAAACATTTTTTCTTATAAAAGGTATCAATTCTTTAAAAGTTCTTGAAATGTAGCCATGTTGTAGCCATTTGAAAGAAATATGTCATTTCTATGTTTCTAATCCTGAACAAGTACTTTGTATAAATATTAACCTTCTTATATCATCAAATTTAAATTATGAAAATATCTTTATATTGGATTTAGGTTCAGCTAGTATGTATTTTCTTATGAAAATATGACTATAGGAAGCCCAAAATCTTGATTTCAAGCAGATATGTAAAATTGTAATATAGCATTTATACTAAAAAGAAATTTCCTAGAAGATATTCAAAATAGAAAATGATTGCATCTTTAATATTTACAGGGAGCCAAATGCATTTTAAAGGGAATATTTAAAGTAGGTTAAAATGCATAATTTTTACACTTGGTAAGAATAGTTTTGTTAATTCAAAAAATGCTGGATTAAGTAAAGTGTATTCGAGTAAAACACATAAAAGAAGGGCCAAACTATACAGAGAAAAATGTAGTTTTATTTAGCTAGTGCTTTGCACCTGAACAACTGCAAAACAAGAATTTGAATTTAGAATGATCATATCATTCTGACTTAATTTATATAGTTTCTCATTATTGATTTCTTTATGCAGGTTTTTTGTTTTTGTTTTTGCCATTTATTGTATTTATAACATTTTTTAAAGAAGATTTTAAACCTGTCTCTGGTGTTTCTAGAATAAACAGCAATCCACAATGTGTAATAAATGCCAGCATATCTGGCCTGTGGCTGTCTCTCTCTGACCTTATTTCCTGTGGACTTGACTCCTCGCTCACTCAACAACAGCCGTACTGGCCTCTTACTGATCCTTAAATACACTGAACATGCTACTGTCTTTTCAGTTCCTTAGTCTCTACCTTGAAAGCTCTTCATTCCATTTATTCCTCTTTGCCATGTCTTAGCTCAAATGTCACCTCTTCTGAATGGCCTTCATTGATTGATTGATTGATTGATTTTTTTTTTTCCAGAAAGAAAACCCAAATCAATTTGGATTCCCAGAGCTTGCTCTATATATTTTTATAGCTCATATGCGATTAACTTCATCATATATTTATTTTTTATCATTTGCTTTCCCTCAATTAGAATGAATGAAGCTATAGAAAAGTTAAGGCCTTGTTTACTATATTTCTCCATGTTTGGTACCTATAATAATGTTTGCACATAACAATTACTCAATATATATTTGCTTAGGAATTAGTGAATAAATGGATGAACAAATCATCAACAACTTCCAATTGTTTAATTTTTACTAGGATAAGGGCATAATGCTAATACCTTTGTCTCGTTTAATCTTCATAGAAATCTATCGTAGGTAGCATTTTTCTACTTTTATAGATAAGAAAATGGATTTAGAGAACTGAAGAGAGCCAACCCAGGTTATACAACTTTATGTACTATATAGCAAGGGCAACGATTTAGGGTATTAAAACTATGAGTACAGATTAGAACATATTGAATTAATCATCAGTGGGAAATAAATGTAGTTGGAGGTATCTCGTAGGGAGTTGGTTGAGTCTGAAGCTTATCTGAGAGAGCTAGTATAAATAAATATATTAGAGTCATGGTGAGTATATAAGTACCAGTTTAAACTATGAAAATTAGTGGAATTTTCTAGGAATCTGAGTGTGAAAGAAGATGAATTAGTAAGGAAATAACAGTCTTTATGTGTGTGAACAGATATACATAGACTCAACCTATTTAAACTTGGTGAGCACATTTTCCATTCTTCTTTCTTTAAAGAAGTATTATAGTATACAAGTCAAATATAGAAGTTATAGTAGATTCTTCTGTTTTCATTTACACCTAGCCAGCTATTAATACTTTTTATTTTATTCTCTATTTCTTGAATTAACCCTCTCTATCCTCCTTCCCCTATTTTGACTAAACCCTCATCATTTCTTACTTTGCATTCTTCAACAGCCTTCCAACATGTCCAAATTGGTGTCTAGTCTTGTTCTTCTAGATTTTTTTTTCTACACTATACCTTTTTTCTGTACTACATAGTATGAATTTGTCTACACTAAGTATTTAGTATAAATGAAGAAGAATTTTCACTCAAAAAGCTAATCAACTCTTTGTTCTTCTGTAGACATGCTTGCTGCATAGGCCATACTTGAAATTAACTAAAGACTCATCTTCCCTTTTGCTTGTTCTGTCTAAACAACAAATGTAACTGCCTGTACCCCATAGCAACTCCCACGCTTTGAAACTCTTTGTAACTGCCTGCAACCCATAGCACTTTGTAACCATCTGAGGATAAAGTAACCAGTCAGCCCATGCCAAATAAGTTCTATATAAGCAATATTGCAACTGAACTCTGGCCCAGATCTTCAGAGCACTAGCTCCTCTGGGACTGCTGGCATAATAAACTTGAGTTCTCCAACTCTCTGAGTGCTGCTTGGTTTCTCGCCCCCGTCTGATTTTTGCAACATTTCTGCAACATAAATAAGCCTGAATTATCTTTCTAAGTTACAGTACACTCCTGGTACAAATTGTTCTTCACTTTCGCTCAGGCAGTGGAGACACTGGATTGTACTCAGCGCCCATGACCAACACATAGCCTTTTAGCTTTGCAATGTAGTTGTAAATGCATCATTCACTTTTTGCAAAGGAGAAGCACTGGGGCTACCATATGGTATAACCAACATGTAACCACAGACTCAAAAACGAGGGGCTAATAAAGGAATCTGTAGAAATACTCAGCCACTGAATGACGCAATGTCATGCCCTTGCTGAGACTTGGGTCTAGGATTTCAGGAGCATTTTAATGATACTGAGGAAGCCCTAGCCATCTGGCCCTTTCAAGAGATCACAGGTGTTTACAAATAAAAATGTGTGATTTTGGAAAGAGTGGAGGAGGACTGTTGTATTCCCTGTTCTATCACCACCAGTGCCCAGCATAGTACCTGACACTCAATAGGTGCTCTACAAAGGCTGCGGTGAAAGGAATCAGTTTGAATATCCAGCTCTTCTGTATGAGAATGAGAAAGTAACTTGAAGTCTTGGAACTTCAACTGTTTTCTTTGTAAAGTGAGCGTGCAATGAGATCATGCATGTGAAACTGCCAGTTAAATTCTAAAGTAAAGCTCAAATGAAAGGGATAAAAGATAAGGCTGTTTCTGTGTTGCTCATTTTAAAATATTTTTAGATATTAATAAATTTTTGTTATTAAAGAGCAGTGGCAATTTCTCAGTAACATTCTTCTATTCAATAAAATAGATCATCCAAGTTACAAGAATATATATTATTCATGGAATTCCACAAACCTCTTTTAATTTGCAGGAGAAAACTGCAGTCCATGAACATTTTTATTTTTCTTCAGTTATACCCTCTGCATCAAAGACACCTCTTCACAGATTAGGTCATATTTCAGACTTTGTCTTTGCGTGCAGAGCATTTTATGTTCTGACTACTGCTTTCTTTGCATCTTCATCCTCCTTCTATACTACATATTAGACCAACAGATATGGTAGCCTACATCTGTGCTGAACCATCCTTGCTTCCCTGAAATTGCAATGCTTTCTCACTTGTGAAAGAGCTATCTATCTCTAATCCCCCTTTTGCCCTTCTGTGACTCACATCTCTGTATTTCTTAAGGTGAAGAAAGATTGCTTTTCATATGTGCTACACAATATTTGTGGAAGGGATGTAAATATGGGAATAGCCATTGTGAACACTAAAAATAATTTCATATATGGCAATATGGCATAATTATATATCTAATGTTAACCAACTGTAGGTTTAAAAAATATGTTAATATGTTTTCTATACTTTTGTTCCTTAGAAAAATATGTTGGCTTAAATGTAATCAAAGACAAGTCAGTGTCCTTTTCTAGATCAGTGTTTCTCAAGTAGTATTTCTTAGGATGTTGTAAGAATTTACATTTTAAAAATTCTGTGGTCATATATGTCTGGGAAAACTGTGTCGAACAAAAATATATTTTTTTAAACTTCAGAAAATTCAATATACTGATATACATTGGAGACACTGAGAGATTTACATTGTGTCATTTCCCAGACTCTTTTGAACATAGGATCATGTATGTAGAAATAATATCTTGCGAAAGTACTGATGTAGACCTATTGATTTACCTTTATAGGAAAAAGGAGCAAAATAATCCTGCCTTGAGAAAGATTTCCCCCAGATAATTTCTTCTATTCAAATATATGTCAATGCCTGTGATTCTAATTAGAGGGCCTTTGATTTAAGATTTTATTTTCTGTTAAAATATCACTATCTAAGAGAGCAGCTCCAAGTTATACCTTCCTTGATAAGTATACTCCATGTTAAAGCTGTCTCTGAAAGTTAATATTGAAAATCATTTAGACGTATCATGGAAACTTTAGACATTTGAGAAGACACTGCTACTCTAACAACAATAAAAATCTGGGGGCGGGGAGGGTCTAACAGCACTACTTCAACATTTTTCTAAGGGTTAAAATGTTACAAGTGTAAAATTACAACTAGCGAATCATGCCATCAGACTTTCCTAAAAAATTGTTATCTGTAGTCTGCCTCAAGAATGAAGTCATTTGGAGTTAACCATTATCCAGAATCTATTTACAAGTTAAGAGCTCTCTAAGCCTCCAGCTATGGAATCATGACAATATAATAGATGGTATGCATTGCCTTTGGAAAAATGAAGGTTACTTACCTATAAGCCTGTTTTTCTCACCATGTATCATTACCTATCAGCCATTAGAAAGCCCCAGAGCAGTTAACTTGCTGATTGGTTTCTGATGATTATATTTCCTTGGGCAACTGATTGATTCTCATCATTTTTTTTTCCCTCTGTGTTGCCTGCAAAAAGATTTGTATACTGCAGATAATATGCTCAGCACTTTCTGCCAGCAGGGGGAGTTTTGCAGTGTTTTTGCAAATATTGACACTATATAACTACTTAGCTAGGAGGCTTAAACTGTGTCCCAATAGTAAGGCAGTGATGGTTTATGTGTACTAAGAAAGAATTCCTAAGTATCCTTCTAAAAGACTTTACATGTAGCACAATGTCAGCTTCTCATCATCAGAGCAATGTTCTGACAAGCTTGACACTATCATTGTGCTATCAATGATAAATATAACATGTCTTAAAATCAATCATGGTTAAATCAAGCATCATTTCTTTTTATTCTTGAGACTAATGCTGAAAATGTTATTTTTAAATTAAAGTCTATATAATTTGATCAAAAGAATTAAGAAGTGGGCTACTAAATTATATTTTTATGACAAATCAAAAAGTATAAAAATAGTATAGGCAACTAGGACTCAGAATTTGAAAGTCAGCGAGAATTCTGTTCCACCTAATATGTCTTAAATCTACCTACAGAAAATCTCTATATTTGCTTGATTACGGCTACACTAATTTGAGTTAAGATCGTGTCACTTTTACACATCTGCTTTTAAAATGAATATAAAAAAATGCAAAGAATAATAAAATGCACTGTCAGCTTTGTGTGACTTCGTTTATCACCTACTAAGTAGGTGAGAAAATAAACTAGAATATGGAGCATTAGATGTGGGATTTGAAATAAATAACTTGGATCATAAGTCAAGGGAAACAACAATTGTGGGGGGTGCTGAAGTGAGGAGCTGTGTAAAAAGAAGGAGAACCATGAGTCAGCTGGGCTTTCATGGAGACCATGTGAAGGGATGTGTTAAAAGAAAGAAGAATGTGAATGAGAAGCTGAGACTGAAAATAAGCACACTTCTCTCACCTTGCAGCTTTGCAAAGGAGCAGTGAAATTTCAGTACGCTCACGGAAATTCAACAGTTATCATTCACTGACAAGACACTTTTGTCATCAGTTTCCTAAATATACCAATAAAAAATCTGTCATGTTTTTGTGCCCTATTGGCAATAAAGATGACATTTCTGTTTTCTCTCACAAAGGTTACCTTGCTCCCCATATTTTTAGCTGTTGAAAGGCAATGTAACTTTAGTCAAAAAGCATTATGAATTTAAAGCTATATTGAAAGCTAATTAAAATTTATTTACTTATTCCTATTTGATTAATTGCTTAAATAAAGTAAGATTAATATATCCTATTTTAATAACAAATAATAACTTTTTTAGAACAAATTTAATTTAAGAAAATATTTAAAGGACCTATAATATAATAGATGCAAAATTAGAATTCGTTGGCTAACTTAATTGCCAATTGGTGATATTTATCAATTTTAGATTTTGAGAAGCGGGAACATCATGTAAAACCTATAATGTTACTGCCCTAATATAGTATAGCTATATATATTTTTTAAAGCATGCTAAAATTGACTGTGGTTTGTATTAGCCTATAATGAGCTGAAGCACAATAATTCCTTAAATACTTTAATATTTTCTGAGTTATTAATATAGTTTCTGGGAATATTATATTTATCAGGGACAAAGTAATGAACTAAATCTATAGGAGAAGATAGAAAATAAAATAATAAAGTTACTTAATAATTAGCAAACATAGTAAGATAGTAAATGCCACATAAAACGATTACGAGGTGTCACTGGAGCATTTACCAAGGAACTTAATCTCTCCTTAGCCAAGATATAAAAGACGCTAAAAATGGATAATAGTTGCTTTCTCACAAGGTCTTAAAAGGATTTTTAAACTTTGGAAACTATTCATTTGTAAAAGGCATTTATTGAGTAACTACTATATACTAGGCATGGCACTATATGCCAGAAATGCTTCAGTGATGAACTAGCCCTTCCCTTCGTAGAGCCTGCAGCTTGGTTTAAAAACCATTCTTTCTGGCTGAAAAGCACATGTTTTAAAATCCTACAGTAAATTACTTCTTTAGCATCTTTAAATGCATGATACTTTGATTTGAGATCAATGTATTGAGAACATATTTCTTTATGTTCTCTTGTATTTATCTATGAATTGCGATTGTGCCCCTACTGAATATATGCATGCCAACGTAGGGCTACATAGACATACAGAGGAAGAGGGAAGAGGAGATATTTAATTACTCTATAATGTACTGATCATGTGAATTTTATCATTAAATAATGTTATATATCTTCTTTGAAACATCATCATACTTACATGCCAAATGTTGTAGTAAATACGGTACAGAAAAAAAAATGAAGTCTATCTCAACAACTTTTTTTATAGCAAGGCTCTTGTAAATGTTTACTTGAGTTAAACAAGGAAGAATGACATATTTTTTGTTTTCAAATTTCCAGATTCTCTACCATAAGCGTTTTGCAATCAGATACTTTGCTTCATTTGCATTTTTAGCATTAGAAGCCAATGGAATTTTATTATGTGTGCGATAAATATTGTTTAGATGTTTGAAGGAAAAAGAGGAGAAGGGGAGGAGGGAGGCAGGAAGAGATGAAGGAAAAAGAAAGAAATATAATTTTTCATTATTTACATAATTTTCATTATTTACCAGTTTTTTCTATCATCTTTTATTAAGTAAAGCCAAAATACTTTGATTTCTCCACTGAATTTTCTAATAGAAAACTTTCTAAATTATAAACTTCTATGCTAACCTAAAAAGAAAAATGTGAACATAATTTTAAAAATTAATTATGAGAAAGATTTACTATAAACTTGATCGTATAGTAATATAGGCTTGTTTAGTTATAGAAGTAATTTGCCCCTATAATAAATGACCACAAACTTCTAGATAATGACCTTATATTTCTTTTCTGTCTGCTGTGCCTACTTTTTGAAGTGTTATTAATTTTTAATGTTATATAGAATTGTCTAGGTTACAGTCTACCTGTAACTGCTTCTCTCATAATCAGGATTTTTGTTTCCTAGTCTTGCTATCATGATTACATACCATAAGATTAAGGATATTGGAAGTATCAACCTTCTTAACTAAGACTTTAGTATTAAATGTCTAGCTCATGATAAAAGGCTAATTCACGTGTTAGATTGAACTGCCTCAACTTTTCTCGTTTAACTTATGAGACTGTTAATACATGTTCAATAAAATTATATTTTAAATCACATTTTTCATATGCCATGGAAATCTTAAATCACATAGAGTCAATGAATTAGACAAGCTTTATGTTGAATGAAGACAGGCTAAAATATTAAGCAGTTAACCAAAATCAAAACAGACACTGATTCACAGTATTGCCAAGAGGGCTCTCTTTCTAGTAAGTTTTGAAAGTGGACAGCATGGTTATATAATTCCATGACAAACTGAACTTTCTCATTATAGATAGGTTAAAAATATTGATTGTGATGCCAATGATCACACACTATATAAAAAATCAACACTTTATTTAATATTTAATATTGTCTTTTTTTCAAGAAATATGGAGAACAAAGATTTTAATTATGTTTGTGCCTCAGCTGGGTTACTGACAAATTTTTATATTTAAATGATAGATATTCTTAAAACATAATTTCAAGCAAATTTTCTTTTCCCAGACAATCTAACATTATATTTACCTTTAATTGCTCTTTGGATCCTATTATTATTATTATTATTATTATTATTATTATTATTATTATTTACCATTCTAAACCAGGCCTTTTTGCTCAAGGTAACTTAATTAAAGAGTATCTGGGTACTACTGAATAATACATGCAGATTGACTGAAGTCAATTTCTTTATATTTTTACCTGACATTAAGAAATTTTGAAAAGGAGAATATGGACAAGTGAATCCTACAAACCTTACAGTCACTTGCAATGTAACTCTAGTATCTGTGAAATAGTACTCACTTAAGAAAGGCCTCTGGACTCTAAGGTAACAGGTCACTAAAAGATAAGATTTACTATTCTCTAATATTATTGTATTCTACGGGCTTTCTTTGACTCATTTATCTCTGCCTGTTTAAAACATCTGCATTTGCCCTGTGCATTTATTATGTCTGGCGTTAGAAATTATATGTAATAGTGGTAGGAGTGTGCTACTGTTCACATTTTAGTTTAATGAAGATTGTGCTTCTCTTGTCTCAAACTTCCTTCATCCATTCATTCAGAAAATTTATGGAATGCCGAATACGTGTCAGATTGTTGGAGGCACTTAGAATATAGCAATGAATAAAATCAGTAAAAATCTGTGTCCTCGTAAAGTTTAATTCTGGTAGAGGGTGCAGAGAAGGGATAATAAATATAATACACAGCAAAGCACATATTATGTTAAAAAGTATTAATTGCTAAGTGTAAAGTAAAAGACAAAAGGCATAGAAAATACTGATGAATGAAAATATTTATTACTCAAATTAAAACTGTAAAGTGGTACAAACAATGTTTAAGTAATGGAGTAAAGTTTTATTTGTTTTTTTTTTATGTTTGCTTAACAAATTAAATATGTAGCTTCATTCTGATGGGTAAATCATTTAAAATGAGTTTTACTATACAAGGCAACAACAAAATCAGAATACATAAAGATTAATTAAAGCTTAACCGTGTTTTCCCCTCTTTCTGATTTGGATGGAAAGTAGTTGTGCATAGTAGAAAAGAGACATTTGTCAGGAAATGTGAGTATAATTTCTCATCTAGAACGGTTGTGCTTCTATAAGCAAATTATAATCTCTTGGATCCTCAGTTCCTTAGCGAGATGAAGGGATAGAATGAATTCTATTAAATATAATCTTATAAGATTCTCTATTGTGGGCTCTCCTCGTAATCAAAGTTTCTCTCCCTGGCCTCTAAATTTGGTCAACGAACCCCCTATAAGGGCACATGAATGCTGTCTGACTGTGACATGAAAGATCTACCATTTATCCCCAGGTGTAGTTCGGCTGATCTGCCAGCTACAAGGGTGCCCTCTTCTCCTCTTTACGTATCTGAATTTTGTGACAAGAAAAACTTCTCTGAAATAGATCAGTTATTCAGGAACTCTTTTCTCAATCTCTAGATGAACTCTCAAAGAACATTTGTAAAAGAGGAGTCACCCTTCCAAGTGTTAAGTGAAAACTAAAGTTAAAACCTCAAGAGATTTTTAAAGGCAAATTTCATGCACAGAGAAAGTTAACGAGGAAAATACTTTAAGTAAAAATAATTTCCAGTGCTCTCAAAACATGTGACATATTCAGCTGCCTACTCTGACTTCTCATAAGGCCTACTCATGGGTAAAGCTTGACAACTGGATTTAAGAATGCCATATTCGATTGCAGTTTCTGTGATTACATAGAGAACAATGAATAATATGTCGATTTAGCCTATTTTTAAGAATTCACAAGTAAATGGAAAGTTACCAAATTTATCTGTTTAAAAAGTTTGCATAGCAAATAATTTTATGGTTAAAATTAATATTATGTATCAAAGTATCAATTTCCATTTCAATTTTCATTTCACATGCATTTACAATAGCTGTACTTAACTAAATAAAAAACAAAGCTATTACATCAAATACTGAATTCGTAAGGATATGTGACTATTTTAAGATTTATCAATAGGGTATTTCTTGAATGGATGTTATGATTTCACCTCTTTCAGAGTCTTGTGTTTTATATATATATTTTTTTACATATGAGAAATTAATTAGAAGAAAGAGGGTTTTTTTTCAAATTTTCTTATCTAAAACATTTATATTATCTCAGATAATCACATTGAACATGAAACAATGAAGTTGAGTAGTTGGCATTTACTATGTTCTTTCCCCCGTCCAGCCTTTATAATTTTTCTAAGTGATAATACAAGAAAAATAAAGGATGACAGTGATGACATTCATGTACTTATTTATTATCGTTTCATAGACTCTGTATCTATGAGTCCCACAGGCATTTTCTAGAACAGGATGCAGTGGTCAAAAACAAATAAAATCTTGATCGTATGGGGTAAATGGACAATCTTGATTGTTTACACTGTAGTGGGGTAAATGGGCATCATATACAATTTAATAAGATCAGATAAATTATGGACATAATATTATTTTCAGTAAATAAACTGGTTAATATGGTAGGTTAAAAGGGAAAACAGTAAAATGGGTGATTTTGGAAGACTTCCATAAAGAAGTAACATTAGATTTATATCCCGCATACAAGTGAAATCATAT
>NW_011888794.1:1385127-1387623 GCF_000151845.1 Pteropus vampyrus
TAAATATATTTTCTATTTTTTACAATAAACAGTAATCTTAATATATGTTAATTTGATTTAATTACATATTAAATTACATGTGAAAGTTGTTTATCCTTTTAAATTTTTTTATCGTGGTAAAATGTAACATAAAATGTACCATTTTAACCATTTTTAAATGTACAGCTCAGTGACATTAAGTATATTCACGTTGTTGTACAACCATTGCCACCATCCACGTCCAGAACTTTTTCCATCTTCCAAAACTGAAGCTTCACACCCATTAAACCATAACTCCCCAGTCCCCACTTCCCCCACCCCTGGCAACCACCATTCTGCTTTCTGTTTCTGTGAGTTCGACTGCTCTCAGTACCTCATATAGTGGGAACATTTTTTAAAGCTTTTCTTAGTTATTAAGTCAATTTCGTGATTTGTGTCTACTTTACTAGTTTTAAAATAAGTATCCTCATGAGAGATAAGCTTTAAATGAAAATAAAAAGGGATAAATGGAGTCAAGCATCAAATCTATAAGTCACCTATCTTGGGCTCCTAGTGTCATTTAAACATTCACCCTCCCTCTTAATACATTTTGTTCTCTTTTATAATAGGTTCTTATCTAAATAGACATAATAAAAGCCTGATGCTGGATTTTGAGGATATAAGAGTTCCACCGAGATGTTAAAAATTTGATCACTTTGGTAACATTTCCAGTGCAAATGAGGCCAAAAAACTACCATGAACATATGAAAATTGAGAGAGGAAACCAATAAAGGCAAACACCATTGAACTGAAATCAGTTGACATCTTGCTCCTCTAGTTTTGCCAAATAATGCATTATTATTGGATAGTTCATCATTGTAAGAAATTTCTTTTTGGAAAGGTTATATATAATGTACCAGAGGAAACATAAGAACAGCAAAACTTATGGTAATCTCTTCTCAATTTGGATCTTAGTTTTAGACATACGTGCAAGATAAGATCCATAAAATATGAGTTTCTTTAAGAGATTAATCTTTTTATTCCCAAACTCACCCTCGAGCCTCTGGTAGATCAAGAAAAATTGACTGGGGAGACAGCCTTCTGAATATAGGAGCCAAAAGAACTGGGAATATTAGTTTTCTGCCTTGTCTAGATTCCATAATGTAGCTATTGCGGAGGCTGGATCCAGGGCCAGTAAATTTTTCTACTCAGGGAAGAAAGTAATTGTACCAATTCAAAGTAGCACTTTATTGAAAGTTTGCTGCTAAGCAACATAATATATGTGGATGAATGTTGCTAAGCAGCACACCTCATCTATTCCACTGCTGAGATGTTTTGTTAGAGCAATGAAAAAAATAGTCCAACATTAATCTCTCATAAAGCTTTTACATGTCTAATTAAGTTTACACAAAGCAGAATCATTTTGCGTATGAAACAGAGATATTAGAAAATGGGAGAAGTTCTACCACAGTTTTGAGTCTGATAAAATGCTGTTTGATTGATTCACCTCTGTAAATGTCAACTTAACAATCATGGAAAATCAACCACAATTGACAAAATGCAACCAAATGTATGGTAAATAGTTAGAATTGATATCTGTAATATACATAGACCTGGTATACACAGATAAGAAAATCTTTAAAATTTCACCAGGAAGGAAAAAAGCCATGACCAGACATAATAGAAAAAATGAAAAGACAAACAGAGACTACAATCCTGTTTACCATATCTAGGCACATGTGAGTGTTACCAAGTTTCCGCCACAGTGCCTGTCCTCTGTTCATTCAGTCCTCTCTTCTGAGACATAGAGTCTACGTTCATCACCTCAGGCTGCCATAACAAAACACCTTAGACTGGGTGATTTAAACACAGAAGTTTATTTTTTCCTCATTTTGGAGTCTGGACATCCAAGACTGGAGTGCCAGTATGATCAGGTTCTAGTGAGGACTCGGGCTTGCAGATGGCAGCCTTCCGCTGTGTGCTCTTATCTCTCATGGCCTCTCTTCAGTGCCTACACGAGGAGAAACAGGCAAGAGGGAGGGAGGGAGGGAGTGGGGAGAGAGAGGCAGGCAGGCAGGCAGGCAGACAGACAGACACATACACATACACAGACAGACAGACAGGGGGCGGAGGGGGGATGTATCTTGTCCTCTTCTTATAAACTATAAAACTGCCAATCTTATCAGATTAGGATCCTATACTTGTGACCTCATTAACCTTAATTACCTTCTATAAAGTCTATCTCCAAATACAGTCACATTGGGGATTAGAACTTCAATATATAAATTTTATGGAGACACAGTTTAGTCCATAGAAAAATTAAAATGCTACCTGCCTATTTTGTATATCCTCTTAGATATCTTACAGACAAGAAAATTCAAAAGCATGGTGCCCCAAACTGAATTGTTTATAATATTTGATTCTTTGACCTTCTTTCCCTCCAACTCAATTCCCAATCAAAATCCCATCACTAAGTTAAGTAAATTTCAAAATAATTACTTTTTCACATTTCCCTATTCCATGTCTAGTTTTTTTTTT
>NW_011888794.1:1387673-1390142 GCF_000151845.1 Pteropus vampyrus
TGGTATACACAGATAAGAAAATCTTTAAAATTTCACCAGGAAGGAAAAAAGCCATGACCAGACATAATAGAAAAAATGAAAAGACAAACAGAGACTACAATCCTGTTTACCATATCTAGGCACATGTGAGTGTTACCAAGTTTCCGCCACAGTGCCTGTCCTCTGTTCATTCAGTCCTCTCTTCTGAGACATAGAGTCTACGTTCATCACCTCAGGCTGCCATAACAAAACACCTTAGACTGGGTGATTTAAACACAGAAGTTTATTTTTTCCTCATTTTGGAGTCTGGACATCCAAGACTGGAGTGCCAGTATGATCAGGTTCCAGTGAGGACTCGGGCTTGCAGATGGCAGCCTTCCGCTGTGTGCTCTTATCTCTCATGGCCTCTCTTCAGTGCCTACACGAGGAGAAACAGGCAAGAGGGAGGGAGGGAGGGAGTGGGGAGAGAGAGGCAGGCAGGCAGGCAGGCAGACAGACAGACACATACACATACACAGACAGACAGACAGGGGGCGGAGGGGGGATGTATCTTGTCCTCTTCTTATAAACTATAAAACTGCCAATCTTATCAGATTAGGATCCTATACTTGTGACCTCATTAACCTTAATTACCTTCTATAAAGTCTATCTCCAAATACAGTCACATTGGGGATTAGAACTTCAATATATAAATTTTATGGAGACACAGTTTAGTCCATAGAAAAATTAAAATGCTACCTGCCTATTTTGTATATCCTCTTAGATATCTTACAGACAAGAAAATTCAAAAGCATGGTGCCCCAAACTGAATTGTTTATAATATTTGATTCTTTGACCTTCTTTCCCTCCAACTCAATTCCCAATCAAAATCCCATCACTAAGTTAAGTAAATTTCAAAATAATTACTTTTTCACATTTCCCTATTCCATGTCTAGTTTTTTTTTTTCTTTAATTAAATTTATTGGGGTGACTGGATAATAAAATAATAAAGGTTTCAAGTGTACAATTCAGTAACACATCATATGTGTATTGCATTGTGTGTTCTTTTTTTAATCATTGTCTCCCATCGAGAACATTGCATGGCCTCCTACCTCCATCTCCATAGAACTCTATCTGGAGACATGCAGTGAGAATGGTCTTTCTAATATACAACTCTTATAATGGCCTTCCTCGCTTTAAAAAATGATAAGTTTAATGAATTTTTATTGCTGTCAGAATGAAGTTTAAACCCTTTAGTTTACTATTTTAATTTTTTTAGTTTTATATTATTTATCTCCTACTCATTTCTTCAGACTCATGTTGGACTACAACTCTTCACCTTCCAGTCTGTAGACTTTTTAAATAACTTTAAGTTCCTTATATCTTATTCTCATATGCTCACACTTTTGTAATTAGTAGTTTACAAATCTTGCTTCTCCACTGTCCAGACATTTGCCCACTCTCTCCTTTCTTTGGATGGTTGCTCAACTCTTAGGCTGGATACTCCTTCTTCTAGGAGGCATCAGTGACTCTCAGGGCTTCGGCTCTACTGCTCACATTATGTTTTCCAAACTAGCATCACCTAGATCCATAGCTCTTAACAAACTAGCTGTTAGTCGCTTCACAAGTTTCTTCCCTTATACTGTAAGCTTTGAGAGAGAAGGAATCAGTTAAGTCTCATTATCAATGTTGTCTTAATACTTATCACAATCTCAACTCATATATTTATGAAATAAAGACTTTAACCTCACAAATAGTCAAATATGCAATATGCAATAAAATAAAATAAAACACTAATATAAAATAAAACAGCACTTTTTTTTCCATAATGAAATATTTTCTACAATGTTATTGTTTAAAAGTGGCATCTTACACTACTGGTAATTAACTTTTCTAGAAAAAAATTAGTATATTGCAGTAACTTTAAAGGTTTATCCTTATAGTACTTTCCTTCTGAGATTATCTTTTTAAAAAAGTAAACAAATACACATAAAATCTTGAAGAAAAGTTGTCTACTTTGTCATCATAACAACAAAAAAGAGAACAGCTTATAAATTAAATGAATATTGAAGAAAACAGTGATACATTTATAGAACAAAATGAATGGCTACAGAACACCCAGCAGCATCTTGCCCAAAAGATCCTACCACGACCTAAGATAGATTTTATACTTCACTCTTCTTCCTTATTCTTCCCATTCATTTTCTAGACTTGCTTCCCTTTTTATCCCATCAATTCTGGTGCTACTTTTTCTCTACAAATAATATCAACTGTGCTTCAAATTTCTAGAACTTTCATTTGCAACAAAAACCCTGATCGATAATGTGGTTTTGATTATTTCAAACAGACGTACTCTAAAATAGGATGACATACAGGAAAATCCAATTGAACGCTTAACAGTGGTATATTATAAGTAATAAAAATTTCACTGAAAATATTTTCAACAACTTACTCAATTCATAGAAATACAATAGTAGTCAGAAACAATTTTTCAACACAGAAATGTACTTC
>NW_011888794.1:1390192-1394739 GCF_000151845.1 Pteropus vampyrus
GTCAAATATGCAATATGCAATAAAATAAAATAAAACACTAATATAAAATAAAACAGCACTTTTTTTTCCATAATGAAATATTTTCTACAATGTTATTGTTTAAAAGTGGCATCTTACACTACTGGTAATTAACTTTTCTAGAAAAAAATTAGTATATTGCAGTAACTTTAAAGGTTTATCCTTATAGTACTTTCCTTCTGAGATTATCTTTTTAAAAAAGTAAACAAATACACATAAAATCTTGAAGAAAAGTTGTCTACTTTGTCATCATAACAACAAAAAAGAGAACAGCTTATAAATTAAATGAATATTGAAGAAAACAGTGATACATTTATAGAACAAAATGAATGGCTACAGAACACCCAGCAGCATCTTGCCCAAAAGATCCTACCACGACCTAAGATAGATTTTATACTTCACTCTTCTTCCTTATTCTTCCCATTCATTTTCTAGACTTGCTTCCCTTTTTATCCCATCAATTCTGGTGCTACTTTTTCTCTACAAATAATATCAACTGTGCTTCAAATTTCTAGAACTTTCATTTGCAACAAAAACCCTGATCGATAATGTGGTTTTGATTATTTCAAACAGACGTACTCTAAAATAGGATGACATACAGGAAAATCCAATTGAACGCTTAACAGTGGTATATTATAAGTAATAAAAATTTCACTGAAAATATTTTCAACAACTTACTCAATTCATAGAAATACAATAGTAGTCAGAAACAATTTTTCAACACAGAAATGTACTTCAAGATGATCAAGTGAACTAAAACAAAACCTTTGCACAATGTGTAAGTTCTAGTAATTATGTACTAAAAACGTATGATATATGTACTCCACACTTTTTGTAAAATGATCTAAAATATTAGGCAATTCTAATTGGCATTATTTTTCTGATCTATTTAGTAACATTTGTTACTGAAAATTTGTTTTTTGTTGTTGGAAAGGCAATATAAAATATGCTATTACTTTGGTAGGTGCTGTAATTACTATATCATTACATATTTATAGGTATTTGGCCTCATAACAATAAAGTAGATATATTACAAATCTGAAAAAGAAAAAAAAAAGAAAATAAGATATGTACGTCAAGTCAAAGAAAATCAAAAGCTACCTCAAAGGAAGAAAGGGTTTTTTTATCATATTATTTTATTGTAAGCAGATGTCTGTTTAAATATAGGTTTTCCAATCCTCCTCTAAAGAGACATATTGCATGAATAATAAAATTCAAATTCTACAATGAATTTCAATCCAGTTAACATTTTATGAGGTTGTGTTATAATTTTATTCTTTCTTTTATCTAGTTAGCTTTATCATAGTTTACAGGCACTGTCAAAGTGTCAATTATCAGATGGCTGAATACAAGTGAGAGATACGTCAGAGGATAGAAATTAGTTCATATATCTTAAATGAATTTGTGAAAATACATTAGAGAAACATACAGAACTATAAATCTTATTATTGATTCACACACAATGTGATCATCTTATCCAATGAAGAATAAAGGAATGCACAATAATTAAAAAAATATTTAAACTCTATTAATAACACAAATCTGAGTGTTATAATAACCAAAGCCTTTCTTTAATTTACAATAATATAAGCTTTTAAAATATTTCAAAAATTGCTATTTTCAGATGGAAATTTTCTTAAGATAACAGGTAATAACTTTGATTCATGATTCTATCTTTAAATATCTCAAAATAAGACAAAACAGTTTTTGGAAGCAGATGATTATTCTATAATTGTGAGTAAAATAATTAAAAATTTACTAGTAATTAAGAGAGGTTTGTGATACATCTGTTGAAGACCTGCTGCATGATAAGCATTGTACTAAGCACTTTATTTCAATATTCTCTATAGTTAACCTGGAATTTTGTGATAGTTGTTAATACCCATTAAGAATGAAGAAACTGCCATACAAAGTTAAGTAATTTTTTTTTTTTTTTAAAGTAAAGCAGAATTCAGCAATTTTAGGGAAGTTGAATTCAGGCATGCCTGAGTTTAAAAGTCTCTATTTTATCCACTGTATAAAAATGTCTCACAGTGTAACTCTTACTAAAAAATTAAAAATGAATGATAAATTAAAATGCAACTTAATATGTCCTTTATATTTATCCTGAAACATGACTTAAGTATCATATTTCTCTCATTTTGAACCAGCTTCATTCAGTCATAGACAAAAGTTTATCATTAATATATATAAAGCGTTCCAGCTTACTAATGAGTTGAATGGTTTGTAGACTTCAGGGTCAAGTTAGCAAACCTTTACAAATGAAGGAAATAAGAAATAACATTTCTATCTTCTGCATTGCTACTTGAGAACTCAAAATTTCAAAAGCAATTATGAAGGGCTGCCCATATACATTGTTGTTTTTCACAGGACTCAGTTGTGAGATGTGCAAATATGATGAAAAATTCACTTCTGGTTTAAATAAGAAGAATGCCACAAAATACTACAAATTAGAAACATCAAAATGCCTTAGAGTCGAATCATTCATCTAAATTATAAATGTGAAATTTATAAATATATATACATATAGATTAAAATAATGATACATTTAATGTTTGCATACTAATACAAGATAAAATATGGACTTGTACACAGGGAGTTATTAACAACACAGTGTTGATTTATCAGAGTTATCTCCTACCCAAATTGAGAATTTCTCTTTATCTCCCAGGCAGTTTCTTCTTAAATATATTCACCTAAAAGCAAGTGCCACCTCAAAATTGTCATCTCCACTGTTGTATAACACTGTTTTAGAAAATTCTTTCTTATAATGAATGAACAAAATCTTCCTCTAAGTTTTATTATTTAATCTGTTTTGCCCCTCTAATATGCCCCAGAGTAAGTATGCAGCTACTTCTATGTGACACGTATTTCTTCAAATATTTTTTCCTGTGGTAAAATATTCCACTTCACTAATTCTCCATGTAACATGATTGCTAGTTATCATAAGATTTTGTTCATCTTCCTGTAGATGTATCTTGAATGTCAAGTATACCATAAAATGGAAAGTCCAAACGGACAGAACATTTTAGATATTATCTGAGGAACACAAAGCATAGTTGGACCAATATCAAGTAGGTTCTTGAAATGCATTTGAAGATTTTACTTTGTTTCATTTTAATATCACTTGTACTATAGGACTGGTTTATGCAGAATATTTTTATCAAATTCCTCATTTTATCAATTATGTGCTACTCTTTCATATTGCATCCTATATGTAGTTTATATATATATGTCAAATTAAAGTCTGTATTTCTTTTAAATATCATTTCTGTCTTTGTCCTCAAATTTCAATAGTCTTTGGGATAGTCTGATTTTTACATGCAATTGATTTTACAACTGCAAGTTTGATAAGCATTTTCTGTAGGTCTTATCTAAGCAGCTGCTTAACAGGACAGTGCTGTAAATAAGATACTTGAAGAATGTACACTTAAAGTCTGTATCTATTTAAAAAAAAACAAAATTAGGTTTTAGTTCTCATTAAGAATAAAATGCAATGCCATGTAGAATAAATTTCTTTGTATCAGGTATAAGGCAGATAAAAATTATTTATTGTGTATTTTTTATGTGTTGGGCACTGTGGTATTATCTCTGGTCTGAAAACTATCCAAGTTCCAAATAATTAACATTTTGAAATCTCTCTGTTTAAGTAATTTATTGAGAAATTATGCCAATAATCAATAGTCATTGGTCTGTAATCACTGATTCAACATTTTGCTCTATTTCATTATTTTCTGTCTTTGACCACTTTATCTTCTGTTATTTTTCAGAATCTTCTTACTGTACTTTAACAATATCTAAACATTCTTTCATTTAATTAAAATTTAAAAACATATAAATTGATGTAAAACATCTGTTAAAAAACTACATTATCTTACTTGGAAAATATTTTTTCTCTAATTAATGAAATAGGTTTACTACTTTAAGATGAATCAGTTCAGTTGCTTGGATTGACTGTAGGCTGTCCCTTCCATAAAGGAAAACAATCCATATATATTTGTCTTTTTTCTTGTATTTACCATCTAACTTTGGTCATTTCATTGTCCATTAACTCTTTAATTAGCAGTTCAAATGAGGTAAAATAAAATGTAGTACAGGAAATTCCAAAGCTCTGACTACCTTGGAAAACTAATATAAAAGATCAACCAAAACCATTGAATTTTATCAATATAAAAAATTTACTTAGAAATTTTCCAGCTTGAAAGTATATTTTTTCCTTAAGATTAGAGGCAATTTTCTCCAAATTATATGTATAATTATGTCAACCATGTATATATTTCTACTTAATTGGGTAATAAATAATACAGTATTTTTGGACACCAAGTAATGTAGATACTGCTTACCTTCCATTTTACTTTGTGCTTGATAGTTCTTTACTACTAGTAGAAATATGAACATTAACCTTGCTAAGGAGTGAATGTTTATTGGCTCCTAATAAGCAGTTTTTACCTGATTTGTAAAGATAACTAAATTCTTGCTTTTTGTCAGTATATATTGGTTAACAAAAGGTGATAGGAAAAAAATGTATT
>NW_011888794.1:1394789-1398696 GCF_000151845.1 Pteropus vampyrus
ATGTCTGCATATGAGAGTCCACATCTTCAGAATGTGTAAATTGGATTAGATGGCTTCTGTGGTGACTTTAAATTATGAAATGGTTTGATTCTATGAATAGCAACAACTCAAAACAATTTTAAAAATATGATAATACTTTTTTTCATAGAAGTTTTAAAAAAATTTAAAAAGATGGGCCTAAAGAGAAAAAGTAAAATTACACATGTGCTCATTATCAATGACAATTAATTTTTTGATTTTGCATATAGCTTGTCATATGTCTGTATATACACACATATGTGTATATATATATGTGCATAGTTTTTAATTCAACCTTGTTTTTAACCCTGAGTGCTTATTTAGTTTTTTTATAGGAAAACTCTAGTATTGATTCAAAAGAGTTGTTTTTATTGCATTTTCCTTTTTCTATAAATATAATATTAATAAATTATACCTACATAGTGGTTGCTTTATGCTCTAGGCATTTCACATTAACATATTTATCTTTAGGACAACTCCATGTTGTTGTTGTTGTTGTTGTTGTTGTTATTATTATTATTATTCCCATATTATAAATGAGAAGAAGTAGACACGAAGAAAGGATGGCAAAATCAGTCACCTGGTAAGAGATCTAAGATGTCTGGTTGCAAAGGCCATATTCTTAACCACTATTGAATGAAACTAGGAGGAAACAGCTTTTTTCCATTCTCCGTTTGGGATTGAGGATTAGGAAAAGACAGTTTGGTAAGTGCTTGCCTAGAACTGTTATTTCTCTTATATAGTGACAAAATAAATCTGTGTAATAAAGTACATATTAAAGATTTTATATTTTTATTATAATGGCACTTAACAGTAAAATACAAATTCATTATAACATATGAAATGAATAAGATTGATTTTTAAAAAAAAAAACTATATTCTACACTGGCCATTGAAACAAAGTTTAGAATAATTCTATCTTCAACCTTATAGGATATTTTAACTTAATATATTCATGTGTTCTTAACACTGTTTCTGGAAATAAAAATAAAGTCACTGGAAACACATCAGAAACTAAAGAAATGTTTGTTGAGAGAATTAAATAGTATGAGTGTGGGTGGCTCCATAGCGTAGTGGTTAGCACATCTGCTTTACACACAGAAGGCCCTAGATTCGTGCCCCAAGTGGAGCCACAGACGATAACCTGGGTGCGCCAGGCCTCCCAGGAGCACTAGGCCCCCAGGGGGCACACCACAAGCATGTGGGAGGAGATGCCCTGCTTTCAGAGATCCAGTTCTTAAGGGGAAATGACAACATCCATAGGTCAAAGGTGGAAGTTGGGGGGGGGGTGTAATTAAAGAGGGGAAAAATAAATAAATAAATAGTATGAGTGTATAAATCAAGAACTATAAACTCTTTTAAGGCATGATGATTTATCTTTTTATCTTCATTTCCCAACTATTCAAGGAACAGTTGAATTTATTAAGAGATTGTTATTATCTATTTTCTTGGTAATATTTGATTGTCAATAATTCTATGAGCAGTTATGAATTGGCAGGCAGGACTAAGTTCCAAATTGTATATTTCCTACCAATGTGGTGGTATTATTATTATTATTATTATTATTATTATTATTATTAAGTTATGCTTTGTGTGGTAGAAAAACATAGTATATTTAAGGACACAGTTACTCGTCTTGGCATAAGTTACACAGACAACAAATGCAGATATAAAATATACTGGATGAGAAGGTGGTTAAATCTCCGAGGCATGGAGCAGCTTAAATCTTTTCTTAGACTTAGAACCCTGTTGCAATTTCCAAATGTGAGATTTTTATCAATCAAACAGTATTCCATGTTTTCTTTTCCTACCTTCTAAAAAGACATGATGTTTAGCTTCATAGAAGAAAAAAGGAAATAAAATAAAGAAGAAAGCTAAGGAATGTGTTAGCTAAAAGAACAGAAAATTTGTAAATGCTCTATAAGCAGCTTTAAAAAAAAATGTTTCATATGTATTAAGGACTTTGCTTTTAGTAGTCTACTATTTAAAATGAACTATATGTGTCCTTTTAGGGCATAAGCTGTTTTATATACATCCATGTTTCAGTTAAGGAAATATTGAAAGTGAGTAATTGCAGTTGAATTTATTCATCCAAACTCATTGATTGTCAGCTGTTTGCTAGCTACTGGTGTGGGCACTGGGGGCATGGTGTGAACAACACAGACAAGGTTATTCCCCTTATGAATTATGGTTATCAAATAACAAATAACCAGAAATAATTACTGGTTTTGGTAATACAAATAACAATTTTTATGTACTCAAGTGTATAGTTAACTCATAACAGAGGCTGGCAGCTTATTTCACATGCATGACATGTAGGCATAGAAACTCAGATGGAAATGAATATGATATAATTGGAGGATGTTAGGACTACAAACCATACCTACTTAGTCTGTCTTTTAAATTGTAATAAATATATTTACTAGAGAATTTGATTTCTTGTCTAACCCTCAATAAAGTTTGTAGGCATATCCTTTAATTAAAATTCATAATCCAGACTATTTTTGTCCTTATCATTTGTATGGCAGGATTTCAGATGACACTTCTTATGAAACACTTTTAGATTTGATTCTATAAGCAAATCATTCTATCAAAGTCATATCTGAATAACTATAAAGATAAGGGACAGTTTAATATTTTAAACATGTAGACTGCTCTTTATAAGAGTTACTCATAACATTGTGCTTTTCCAGAGACACATGACAAGAGGTTAAATAAAATATAATTAACATGTTTTGAAATGCCAATATGTTAGAGAAAAATTTTTGTACAAAATATATTCTACATTTTATATAATTATATCACATCATTATCTATATAATTAAATTATATAGACATTTTTTAATGAATCACTGAGAGGTGACACACCAATAAAAATATGGACAAAGTCAAGAATTTTACAGAAAAAGATATACAAAATGTTAAACATTTATAAAAGTAATTTTTCAAACTCATTAAATTTCAAAATGAAATTTAAAAAATAAATATGTTATAACAATAATATATTTTTCACTGATAAAGTTAATAAAGATAGAGAAGACCTTGTATTGCTAAGAATACAAGAAACTAGGCATGTTCATAAAACTATCAGTGGGTATATAAATTTGCATGCTGTGATAATTTGATACTATATTTTAAAAACAAAAGTTTTACCATACTTTGATACAATGTTTTCACTTCTATTTATTAATCCCAATAGAGTCACTCAAATTCAATGTAGATAATAGAGAAAAATTGAGAAATTGGAAGTGTACATTCCATCAAGAGATTTATGCTACTTTTACACTATAAAATATAGCTGTTAAAGATGATAAGTTAGATCTAAATGTGCACAAGAGACAATTAAGAGGAAAAAGAAAATAGGGGAAAAAATGTTTGTGGTATAATTCTTTTTTACAAAAAAAGCAATATAAATTGGACACTCACATGCTGAAAAATATATGGAGGCATACTCACCAAATGAAGGTGTGATAAATTCCTCTCTTTGTAAAATAGGGTCCATGAGGGTAGGCATTTTAACTTTTACACTAGAATATCGCTGACCCCTAGAACATTTCTCAGAATATAAAAGGAACTTAGTAAATATTTAATAAAGGAATCAAAACTACTGTATAAACTCCAAAATTCAATATCTCCATCCATGACACATTTTTTATCATGTAACTTGCACCTTAAATTATTCCCACTAATAATTTTCTTAATCTTATTGAAACATCCAGGCCTTTTATTTATTACAGTTTTTCCCTTTCAGCTTTTTTTCCTTTTTTACCCAAAAATAATGCTTATAGTTTATCATCCAAAGGATCAGTATTCTTCTTTTACCAATATATTTAACTAAGCTGTATTGCTTTCTATCACCCCATCAATTCAAAGGTCTCTGTTTTTTTAA
>NW_011888794.1:1398746-1404740 GCF_000151845.1 Pteropus vampyrus
GTTAGAGAAAAATTTTTGTACAAAATATATTCTACATTTTATATAATTATATCACATCATTATCTATATAATTAAATTATATAGACATTTTTTAATGAATCACTGAGAGGTGACACACCAATAAAAATATGGACAAAGTCAAGAATTTTACAGAAAAAGATATACAAAATGTTAAACATTTATAAAAGTAATTTTTCAAACTCATTAAATTTCAAAATGAAATTTAAAAAATAAATATGTTATAACAATAATATATTTTTCACTGATAAAGTTAATAAAGATAGAGAAGACCTTGTATTGCTAAGAATACAAGAAACTAGGCATGTTCATAAAACTATCAGTGGGTATATAAATTTGCATGCTGTGATAATTTGATACTATATTTTAAAAACAAAAGTTTTACCATACTTTGATACAATGTTTTCACTTCTATTTATTAATCCCAATAGAGTCACTCAAATTCAATGTAGATAATAGAGAAAAATTGAGAAATTGGAAGTGTACATTCCATCAAGAGATTTATGCTACTTTTACACTATAAAATATAGCTGTTAAAGATGATAAGTTAGATCTAAATGTGCACAAGAGACAATTAAGAGGAAAAAGAAAATAGGGGAAAAAATGTTTGTGGTATAATTCTTTTTTACAAAAAAAGCAATATAAATTGGACACTCACATGCTGAAAAATATATGGAGGCATACTCACCAAATGAAGGTGTGATAAATTCCTCTCTTTGTAAAATAGGGTCCATGAGGGTAGGCATTTTAACTTTTACACTAGAATATCGCTGACCCCTAGAACATTTCTCAGAATATAAAAGGAACTTAGTAAATATTTAATAAAGGAATCAAAACTACTGTATAAACTCCAAAATTCAATATCTCCATCCATGACACATTTTTTATCATGTAACTTGCACCTTAAATTATTCCCACTAGTAATTTTCTTAATCTTATTGAAACATCCAGGCCTTTTATTTATTTCAGTTTTTCCCTTTCAGCTTTTTTTCCTTTTTTACCCAAAAATAATGCTTATAGTTTATCATCCAAAGGATCAGTATTCTTCTTTTACCAATATATTTAACTAAGCTGTATTGCTTTCTATCACCCCATCAATTCAAAGGTCTCTGTTTTTTTAATTGACATTATGGAATGACCTCACCACATAGTGCCAAGGGCTGTCCTAGAAATACCACATAAAATTTCATAAACAACTTCTTGTGTTAATTCATGGTCTTCGACATCAACTGTCCTCTCAAAGTACTCAGTGATCCCATTGCATATGTTCAGGCGACTCTCTCTGCCATTCTGAATAACAGCTCCTGTAAATTTTGTTTACACCTTCACACTATTGACTGCTCTACCTACCTCCTCCCTCTGCTAAAGAACTCCTTTTTGGCAGCACTGAGAAAAAGAAGGCAATAGATCGACTCTCTCCTCTTCTTGCTATAAAACATACTTTTTAAAGCTACCTTTTGCTTATTTCTTGGTTTATAATAGCAAAGGTTATTTAAAAGCTAATATCATCACCTACCATTTTTTCAGAAGCATTTCTCGATAAATTTTGTCATCTTTTTCCATCCAAATTCAAATATGCTCAAATCTTTTCCATTTTAAAATATATACCTTTCTTCTTAAATTCTTCTTCACCATCAAATCTCTTCCCTTTCCTTCTCAACATCTTGTTTTTACTATCCTACAATTTATTCATTGCATAATATTTATTTTGATTTTTTACCTATATCAAGTCTATAAATATATGCTAAAGTTATCAATCACCATATTATTCTTGAATACAGTGCTCATTTGTTGCTTTAGAATGTAGAAACTGTAGAACACTTTCTCTTATACCATTCTATTGCCTGCCCTCTTATAGCTCAAAATTTTCCTGATTTTCTGTTTCTTTTCAAATTATTCTTAAATGCATATATAATTGTGCATTCTGTTTTTTTGGGGTTTTTTTGCATTCTGTTTTATAAATTGTTTCTAATCAGTCTAGACATTACACTGGGATTTCTCATATTTTATATATTAAATTCTAATCTGAAAATCACGAATATTTTATCTATTTGTCAACAGATTTACATGTCAAACTGACTACTGGGCTTCATTTCATATGGTTGCTTTAGACACTTCAAATTCACCATAGCTAAAACAGACCTTGTTTCTTTCACACTTAAACTCATACACCATCTCATATCCCCTATCCCAGTGATCTTGAGCGACCCAAGTCAGAAACCATGGAATTATTTCTGACCCCCTTATTTAACTACTGTCAGGAGCTCTTGGAATTTACCTTTTTCAAAAGCTAACAAACTATTTTGTGACTACTTCATGGATACTAGCAGAAAATATGTGACTCCTGGATCAGAGACAAAGGACTTTATTACTCAAAACAAAAGAAGTAGCCAGAGCTTCTGGTTCATACCAGTTTTCCAAGACCCTTCAAATTTCATGAGGGCAATGTAGATCAGTCCAGATGGATACCTGCACACACTCAGTGGGTTGTGTGAGAACAGAAGAAAACTGAGTTTTATAGTCAGTGGTAAGCAAGGCTGCTCTTTGTCTAGGGGAGGGGAGCCGAGGGGGAGGTATTATCTTATCCATAAAAGTTGATTTTTGCAAACACAGTCCTTTGGGCCCAAAGTGAAATAAGTTTCACAAGAACCACTACCCACATCCAGTCAATCACCAAATCCCATAGACCCAGCTCTTACATGTCTTTTAAATTGATCCATTGGTCTTAACCTTCACTGTTCCGTACGGGCAATTAACAGTACTTGCTAATTCAGTGTCTGCCACGACTTTATAACACATAATTATGGTAAATAGTGAGAGTAGACTGTAACTAGTTCCTCATAAACATTTGCAATTAATCGTTGAATGGAAAGAAGGAAGGGATGAAGAAGGGAGATACTGAAGATGTGTCTCAAATTGTATTACGAGCTGTGTAACTTGTCTGTATTTTCTTTAATGATTTGAGTGAAGAGCAAAACACATTTGTGTAATTTATGAATGATGCATATCTGTGAGATAAATATGCAGAAGTCAAAATAATTTTATTAGGCTGAGGAAATTTGTTGGAAATCAATGAGATAGAATTTAGCAGGAGTACTAGGATTCACCATTCAATGTCTGCATATCAGTTATCTAAAAAGATAAAAATCTTAACAGTCTTTATATAAACTTACCTGAAAGTTTAATTTTACTTAGTCACAAGAAAGATATGAAGAAAATGTGTTGAAATCGCATAATTATAAAAGTTAAAAATGAGAGATCAAAATAGAAGACAAATAGCAATAGTAACTTAGCTTGATTGTAGCTTCAGATTGAAAATTCAGATAAACTGTGTTCTAGGGCTTTAAATTTTTAAATAAGTATCAGTGAATTAATTCAACTAATTAACAGCCTTGCTTTTCTAACTGGATTATGTCATTTTTTATGTTATTAACTTCAAATTCTCCTATCCATCATTGAATCCCTCATGTCTATTTTCACAGTGCTAAACTTTGCAAGAAATACTTCAACTGACCACACATGACAGGTGAGTCAAAAATACTATTAACACGACTTCACAGACACTCCCAAAACACCGAATTGTATGAAGTAAAATTCTGGATCTCTTGGAGTCAGTTTTACCTTATCTAGATGTATTTTGAGCTAATAAGTTGATGATAAAAGCATAATGCCTTAAGAATATTCTGAACTTTATAGCCATATTCCAATACCATTTTAGAGGAAAATGTAAGCTTCTGTAAAGTTATTTGGTATCTTAAGTAACCAATATTATTTGTCTTTGTGAAAACTGCGCTGCATTTATTTAAATAACACTGGTAAGATTATTGTAGGTGATTATTTGGTTTGGTGGTAACAGATGAAATGTACTACTTGTCTTAATAAAATCCTTTTATCTAAATTCTTACTGATCTATAGACAGATCTTTTGATATTAGATTTTATTACACTATTAGTTCCATTCATATTTTGCTTCAAAGTTAGCCCAACCCTGAAAATATTCTACTTGCCCTCCCACTTCTAGGCCTCCTGTTGGACTGTTTTAAACTTCTAAGGCTCTTTAACAAAGTAAAAACTTTAAAGCAGTTTAACTGTCTCTGAGGTCATGCTGAGAGTAGAGAAGGAATACATCACTTACTTTAAAATTCAACCTCTTGAGGAGAATGCTTAAGAATCTTTAAAAGAAACTTTAGCTTCTCTATTCCTGGACTAACTACCATATCTTATTTCAGAGAAGTCTAGCCATTTCAAAAAGGTAGGACTTCATTTGGAGCACATGGACTTACTCTTTAAACAGCCAGATCGTTTATGTTTTTGAACTATAGAGTATTTCCACCTCCAGAGAGACGAAGTAACTCAAAGCGATATTATTCTTCCTTTGGAGGATATATGATTCTTTAGGAAACCGTGGCCAGTATCCATTATATTACAAATATATATGCAATATTCACAACAGGATGATAAGTATTATTAAATTCCAAATAATTTTAAAATCAGCACTAAGTGATTATAGTGAATATATCTTTTTATAGTCCTCTTTAATGTAGAGTAAGCTTTTATTTTACTTATACTGATATTCGTTAAAATAAATAATACCTCAATGAAATAACTGAAATATGTGTTAGTATTGTATAAATTATAAACTACCAGAAATATAATTAATCTCAAAATTAGTGCTTAATTTCAAAATCCTTAACAAGGGCTGAATTTCTAGTTGAATTGTATAAGATAATTACAGAATATTATTCAGTAAAGTTATTTGGCATATATTTTTAGTATTATTTTTGAGAATCTATCCAAAAGTATGGTTTTAGATGTGTATGATTAATATATTATGACTATATATCATGACTGATTAACATAATTTATGACTGTATTGATGAGTTGTAAATTTTAGAAGTAGACTATTTTGTTCCATATTAAAATACTTATACATTACAAATAGTGCCATTTCAACATTAATTTCTCTCAGAAAAATTTTCAGAACTAGTGAAAAGTAGATGGATAATTTTGCATGGAAGGTGTGGCTAGAATTTTTAGAGAAGAAATTGGCAGATTATTTCAGAAGTATATATCATAGCCTTTTTATCAGTTACAAAAATTCTAAAATTCCACTAACGGTAACTATCAGTCCAATGTTTGTAAAATATAAAAAATCATTAGCAACACCAGATGTTTTGCTGCATGTTATAGCTGTCAGACTCTGGGGTTACTACAAATATACTCTTACATTTATATCTGATACCAATATGTTTCCATCGCTGTTTACTTTTTTTATGAAAATATGACTACAATATAACTGACTGTGATTATTAAAACTGTATTTACTAATATACATCTTATCATTTTGGCTTGATTTTTCAAGAGCAAACTAATGAAAATAACAATCTAAAGTTTTGTTTAAGATGTGAAAAATACATAGATGACATTTAGCAATGTAGAATTTCCAAGATAACCTTTAAAAAATAAGTGCAATGAGGGTTTGGGCAGGTTTGCTTTAAAATATCACAAAATGCCATAGAGTTGCAACAATTAAAATCAGATAGTAAAAGAATAAAGAGGTTAAAGATCAAGTTATATATATATCTCAAATCTTGATTCAGATATATTTAGGAATTCAACATATAATAAAAATATTTACTAAAGATAATATGGAAAATATGAATGAGGCAACAAATGGTTTAGAATAAATTTTTTTCTAATTTTTAATATTATACACCTAATTTTTAACATTACACTAGACACCAAAATTGATTTTTGTTGTGAAAAGATTAAACATTTAACACTAAAGAATAAAAAACACAAAAATTAACAAGTGAATATATATCTACTGAATGCCTACTTATATGCGAATCTTTGTTTACTTGTGAATGAGGAGAGGACTCGTAAGCTTCACAACAATAGAAGGAATCACAAAGAAAAAGTAAAAAAAAATGACTTGAAAAGAATGAGAGTAAATAAAATGTGTTTTTAAGTTTTC
>NW_011888794.1:1404790-1409284 GCF_000151845.1 Pteropus vampyrus
GCTGCATTTATTTAAATAACACTGGTAAGATTATTGTAGGTGATTATTTGGTTTGGTGGTAACAGATGAAATGTACTACTTGCCTTAATAAAATCCTTTTATCTAAATTCTTACTGATCTATAGACAGATCTTTTGATATTAGATTTTATTACACTATTAGTTCCATTCATATTTTGCTTCAAAGTTAGCCCAACCCTGAAAATATTCTACTTGCCCTCCCACTTCTAGGCCTCCTGTTGGACTGTTTTAAACTTCTAAGGCTCTTTAACAAAGTAAAAACTTTAAAGCAGTTTAACTGTCTCTGAGGTCATGCTGAGAGTAGAGAAGGAATACATCACTTACTTTAAAATTCAACCTCTTGAGGAGAATGCTTAAGAATCTTTAAAAGAAACTTTAGCTTCTCTATTCCTGGACTAACTACCATATCTTATTTCAGAGAAGTCTAGCCATTTCAAAAAGGTAGGACTTCATTTGGAGCACATGGACTTACTCTTTAAACAGCCAGATCGTTTATGTTTTTGAACTATAGAGTATTTCCACCTCCAGAGAGACAAAGTAACTCAAAGCGATATTATTCTTCCTTTGGAGGATATATGATTCTTTAGGAAACCGTGGCCAGTATCCATTATATTACAAATATATATGCAATATTCATAACAGGATGATAAGTATTATTAAATTCCAAATAATTTTAAAATCAGCACTAAGTGATTATAGTGAATATATCTTTTTATAGTCCTCTTTAATGTAGAGTAAGCTTTTATTTTACCTATACTGATATTCGTTAAAATAAATAATGCCTCAATGAAATAACTGAAATATGTGTTAGTATTGTATAAATTATAAACTACCAGAAATATAATTAATCTCAAAATTAGTGCTTAATTTCAAAATCCTTAACAAGGGCTAAATTTCTAGTTGAATTGTATAAGATAATTACAGAATATTATTCAGTAAAGTTATTTGGCATATATTTTTAGTATTATTTTTGAGAATCTATCCAAAAGTATGGTTTTAGATGTGTATGATTAATATATTATGACTATATATCATGACTGATTAACATAATTTATGACTGTATTGATGAGTTGTGAATTTTAGAAGTAGACTATTTTGTTCCATATTAAAATACTTATACATTACAAATAGTGCCATTTCAACATTAATTTCTCTCAGAAAAATTTTCAGAACTAGTGAAAAGTAGATGGATACTTTTGCATGGAAGGTGTGGCTAGAATTTTTAGAGAAGAAATTGGCAGATTATTTCAGAAGTATATATCATAGCCTTTTTATCAGTTACAAAAATTCTAAAATTCCACTAACGGTAACTATCAGTCCAATGTTTGTAAAATATAAAAAATCATTAGCAACACCAGATGTTTTGCTGCATGTTATAACTGTCAGACTCTGGGGTTACTACAAATATACTCTTACATTTATATCTGATACCAATATGTTTCCATCGCTGTTTACTTTTTTTATGAAAATATGACTACAATATAACTGACTGTGATTATTAAAACTGTATTTACTAATATACATCTTATCATTTTGGCTTGATTTTTCAAGAGCAAACTAATGAAAATAACAATCTAAAGTTTTGTTTAAGATGTGAAAAATACATAGATGACATTTAGCAATGTAGAATTTCCAAGATAACCTTTAAAAAATAAGTGCAATGAGGGTTTGGGCAGGTTTGCTTTAAAATATCACAAAATGCCATAGAGTTGCAACAATTAAAATCAGATAGTAAAAGAATAAAGAGGTTAAAGATCAAGTTATATATATCTCAAATCTTGATTCAGATATATTTAGGAATTCAACATATAATAAAAATATTTACTAAAGATAATATGGAAAATATGAATGAGGCAACAAATGGTTTAGAATAAATTTTTTTCTAATTTTTAATATTATACACCTAATTTTTAACATTACACTAGACACCAAAATTGATTTTTGTTGTGAAAAGATTAAACATTTAACACTAAAGAATAAAAAGCACAAAAATTAACAAGTGAATATATATCTACTGAATGCCTACTTATATGCAAATCTTTATTTACTTGTGAATGAGGAGAGGACTTGTAAGCTTCACAACAATAGAAGGAATCACAAAGAAAAAGTAAAAAAAAATGACTTGAAAAGAATGAGAGTAAATAAAATGTGTTTTTAAGTTTTCAAACTAAGACATTTCAACAAATATGAAATACAGGACTTCAAAGGAATAGAAAGAAAAAAGAATTAATGGAATAGCCAATAATTATTTGTTGAATAAATGTATTTTAAAAAATATAAGGAAAAATACCCAAATATGATTATTTTGGGTCATTGGATTAGAAGTGATAACTTTTTGGATATCATCTCTAATTTTTAAAATCTTTAAAGTGATAATAAATTCTCTTTCATAATTTTACAAGAAGACTAATTTTTAAAGGCTGTTTTGAGATTATTTTTTTTAAATCAGTCCATATTCAAATTACAGTTCATACATTTCACACAAAATACTATACAAATAATTGTTACTGAAGTCCAACATAACAAAGAGCTATGCAGTTATCAGTGACTAAATGGAGTTAAATTCTTGCTTGCATATTTGAAAACTTGTGAAAGAATGAAAAACATATTGTAGATCACTTAGTGCAGTTTCCTCTGTTTATAAGAAAACTGACAGCCAGTGTGAGATGAGGCAGTTTATCCAGTACCACACTATTAACAAGTGCTAGAGATGGGAGTGGAATGTAGGTCTCTAAACTCTCAGCTAATACTCCACCCAGCCCTATGAAAGCATTAGAATACTTTCAACTATGCATGGTAATTTGTGCTTTATGTCTATCAGTAATAGCTCAAATGCATTATTCTCAGCATAAAATCCTTTCAAAAAATAAATTGGAAACATTTTTTGTTTTAAACTTATAAATTACTGATCAGGATCTGCAATAAGAAGGAATTCTCACCAGTATACTGCTGCTATTTTGAAGTCGAAGTTGTACAGGACAATATGATAGTCCCCCCTTATCTGTGGTTTTGCTTTCAGTGGTTCCAGTTACCCTGCTATCCAAAAATGTTAAATGGAATATTCCAGAAATAAACAATTTATAAATTTTAAATTGCTTGCCATTCTGTGTAGTATGATGAAGTCTCAGGTCATCAGGACATGAATCATCCCTTTATCCATTGTAACCACGCTGTACGTGCTACTCTACCTTTTAGTCACTTAGTAGCTTCCTCAGCTATCAGATCAGCTGTTGCTCTATCACAGCGCTGTGTTCAAGTAACCTTTATTTTACTTAATAATGGCCTGCAAATGAAAGAGTCGTTTTGCTGACAGTTTGGATATGCCAAAGAGAGGTCGTAAAGTACTTCTTTTAGGTGAAAAAATATGTGTATATAGGAAAAAACAAAGTATATATAAGGATCAGTACTATCCACAGTTTCAGGCATCTGTTGGGGGTCTTGGAACATATCCCTCGTAGATAAGGGGGACCTATTGTGACATTATAATCATATATAATTTCATTAAAGGAAGGAGATAAAAGCACCATAAACAAGCATTACAATCAGTAGTTTATTTTGAGATGCAAATGCCAGAAAACCAAAGGTTACTCAGTTTTAATTATTAGCCCAGATAAACCACGAGAGTTATAATTTCCTTCACAGCCTAGAAATATTTTTGTCTAGTCTTTGTAGTTTTATTCAAACCCTAGATTTTAATGTTATTATGTAAATTGTTACTTAAGATATTGTGTTAAAGTAAAATTCTCATATTGAGTATCCTGCATATGATTTTTAGGTTCTTGTATCGAATTTACCAATAGAGTATAAAACAGCTTTCTAATATGTAATCTAATTCCAGTATAAAATAGGCATTGAAAATTGCATTTTGAAAATACACATTTTTAAAAAAATGCCCTTAATCTATTAAACTGTTCAGGCAGAAGTATACTGAATAAAGTATTATAAAATATTATAAAGTTTCTTCATTATGATTTAAAGCTAATGCTTTATAAGTGAGAGGTATAAAATCTCAGATATCATTTGTGGTTTATAAACACTGATTTATAAAATGAGATTCCATTATTTTTAACCTTCTCCTTAATCTGTTTTCTAAGACAAGATACTGCTGTAAACAGCTGTAATTAATTGGCTATGATAAAGTAGAAGTAGGCATGGAGAAGAAAAATATAACAAACTGTACATAAAAAGAAGGAGGGTCAAATTTGTTCTTTCAATTATCTTAACAGGAGGTGTAAATTTTAATTTTGACAAATAAAAATAATAAACACAAATTCCAAAATTTTTATGGTCATGCACAAAGTGACTTCAGTTGAACTTGTTCAGAGGTCTGAAAATGACCTTGGAGCAATTGAAACTCCTATTTAAATGTGTCTAGACAGAGAAAAGGAGCACTTAACTTCTGAGAGAAGGCTGCAATAGAGACAGCGGTGGAATATGAGCTATAATCACTACCCATCACCATCATGCTAGTCTCC
>NW_011888794.1:1409334-1414667 GCF_000151845.1 Pteropus vampyrus
TGTACGTGCTACTCTACCTTTTAGTCACTTAGTAGCTTCCTCAGCTATCAGATCAGCTGTTGCTCTATCACAGCGCTGTGTTCAAGTAACCTTTATTTTACTTAATAATGGCCTGCAAATGAAAGAGTCGTTTTGCTGACAGTTTGGATATGCCAAAGAGAGGTCGTAAAGTACTTCTTTTAGGTGAAAAAATATGTGTATATAGGAAAAAACAAAGTATATATAAGGATCAGTACTATCCACAGTTTCAGGCATCTGTTGGGGGTCTTGGAACATATCCCTCGTAGATAAGGGGGACCTATTGTGACATTATAATCATATATAATTTCATTAAAGGAAGGAGATAAAAGCACCATAAACAAGCATTACAATCAGTAGTTTATTTTGAGATGCAAATGCCAGAAAACCAAAGGTTACTCAGTTTTAATTATTAGCCCAGATAAACCACGAGAGTTATAATTTCCTTCACAGCCTAGAAATATTTTTGTCTAGTCTTTGTAGTTTTATTCAAACCCTAGATTTTAATGTTATTATGTAAATTGTTACTTAAGATATTGTGTTAAAGTAAAATTCTCATATTGAGTATCCTGCATATGATTTTTAGGTTCTTGTATCGAATTTACCAATAGAGTATAAAACAGCTTTCTAATATGTAATCTAATTCCAGTATAAAATAGGCATTGAAAATTGCATTTTGAAAATACACATTTTTAAAAAAATGCCCTTAATCTATTAAACTGTTCAGGCAGAAGTATACTGAATAAAGTATTATAAAATATTATAAAGTTTCTTCATTATGATTTAAAGCTAATGCTTTATAAGTGAGAGGTATAAAATCTCAGATATCATTTGTGGTTTATAAACACTGATTTATAAAATGAGATTCCATTATTTTTAACCTTCTCCTTAATCTGTTTTCTAAGACAAGATACTGCTGTAAACAGCTGTAATTAATTGGCTATGATAAAGTAGAAGTAGGCATGGAGAAGAAAAATATAACAAACTGTACATAAAAAGAAGGAGGGTCGAATTTGTTCTTTCAATTATCTTAACAGGAGGTGTAAATTTTAATTTTGACAAATAAAAATAATAAACACAAATTCCAAAATTTTTATGGTCATGCACAAAGTGACTTCAGTTGAACTTGTTCAGAGGTCTGAAAATGACCTTGGAGCAATTGAAACTCCTATTTAAATGTGTCTAGACAGAGAAAAGGAGCACTTAACTTCTGAGAGAAGGCTGCAATAGAGACAGCGGTGGAATATGAGCTATAATCACTACCCATCACCATCATGCTAGTCTCCTCTAACAGAGCCTTACATTTACAAAACACTTCTCTACATACCTTTGAATGGTTTTTATGCTCAATTTTGGTTATTATAACTGTATTCACACTATCAGTTTGAATGAATGTGATGAAGTGCCAAGCTAATATAGTACATCCTTTTAATGTAATGGAAAGTACTGACATTAAAAATTTATGCCATATACATGATATTTCATTTTCTTAAATTTTTTCACTAAAACACCTCTAAAGTCACAAAGGATCCCTACTGTAATTTACCCCTAAGCAAATATTGTATTTCAGCCCTAACTCCCTTCAGGAATAAAACACCACCTTAGAGCATAAAGTTGGAAGTGGATAGAAGTTGGAAAAAGTCTTTTTCCTTAGACAGAGAATGAAAAGGTACACCTCATGCCTGAGGTATAAAAGATTATGACACCTGGTTGTTGTTTTTCTTTTGGTTTCCTCACATGTAAAACGAAGTGGGACAGAGGATCTCTACTGGCCTCCCACGAAATAGATCGATGCTCCCAGGCTTTTTATATATCTGCATAGTGTAATGCTTTTTATTACTCCCACAATAAAGAGAAAAAATCTTTCTGAATTGAGTAACCAGAAGGTACGGATCTGCCGGCGTGTTATCATGCCCATTATCCAAGCATTAAAAATCACATAAATGAAGATTTCAGACACTCCCAATTTCTTTATATGAAAAGAATGATTTTCTTTTTCTTTTGGCTTTTAAGAGAAAACCACAATCAGCATTTGATTCTAATAAATTTAGTTCTTACCTGAGAAACTTTTTAAAAAATTATACTTTAATGCAGGGATTCTTTCAAATACTTCAATTTCTGTTGTTTATTCTAGTGTTTATAAGCAATTTAAATAACTTTATGAACTGACTTATCAAGTGATGGATTTACTCTGACTTCATAGGTGCTACAGAGAATAAAAAATATGTTTTAATTGGATGGAAAAAGCTTCAGATGATGCCCTTTTCATTCTGTCCTTTCTCTGGCCAGCCCAGTCCCGCTGTCCAAGTTCTGAGAGCCCTGTGACTCCAACAACAAGCAGATTTCTACAGGACCCCGGGAGAGTGAGTCTCCAGTTCTTTCCATTCCATGTTTCCCCCATGCCTCAGTGCTGACTAATTAGGAGACAGTATAACCACATGGATACGTAACAATGGGCTCTTTTAACCATACTGGCTGATCCCAAGTGGAGAAGATCTGTGGGCCCAAAATGTCTCAAAAACTTTTGCCTGAACTTAAAAATGTGTACAAAATAATATATACATTTCCTGTTTCCTCTTTCATCTCTACCACATACTGACTCCTTTTCTCTCTGAGATGGTAGTGGAGGCTTATCGTCTATCACCAGGTCCCTTAGTGGTATAAATTTCTGTGTGCAGATCACGCCTGAACATTCACAGCTTCATATTAGCAGGCCGTTATTTTATGAAGAGCAAGCTTAGCGTCTTAAGTGATCCTGATTCTTACCTATGTGTTTCTTCTTTAGAGATAACCTTAATGCTCATTAACTTTTCTCAAAACTGTATACAAAAAAATTAAGCTTCCAGAGCCTTACTTTCTTTTTATCTAACTGTTCATAACTGAGTATGAAACAGTTTTACTTTTTTACATAAATTACGATTTTCTTAAACTTTTTTATTTATTTGTTAAATATTATTTGTTCTTGAGCACACTGATCTATTTTTATCTCTTTTCCACCTACTAACTGAATTCCAAAAGTATAGTTTGTGTCTGCGGCCATGCCAACCTGAACAAGCCTGATCCCATTTGATCTCGGAAGCTAAGCAGGGTCAGGCCTGGTTAGTACTTGGATGAGAGTCCACCTAGGAAGTCCAGGTGCTGTTGGTGTAAAAAAATAAAAAATAAAAATAAAAGATTGTAAGCTGACAAGGTCCTTGCAATCTGTGAGGTCAACCAAGTGTTGCCTTGCCTAAAAAAAAAAAAAAAAGTCTAGTTTGAAGTGGATGTTAAAGAATAAGTTTTTGTATTGTTAAAACCAAAGTAAGAAGAATACAGATAGTGGAATAGGCATGTTCAAAAACAAAGAAGCTTGAGGAAAACTTCAAACGCTTAGAAACATTGAAGCATCATGACAGATAAGGCTACCTTTTCTAATGGCTAGTATAACTTAATATATGATCTAAAATACAAAAATTAATCAAATAACTGTAATGACATGCTTTTAAAAAACATCTCATTTAATAAAGGACATGGAACCATGTAATCAACATCAATCCCAGCTTGCACTGAATTATTCTTCTTGCCTAATATGTAAAAGTCATGGCCTCATCACTTTAATTCTGAAAAAAAAAATCACATTGTTATATTGATTAGTCTACAGGAGACTTACCTTCTTCACAATAAAATCACACTGCTTCAGATACAGAAAAATATACCCTTATGAAAGCCACAGGACAATCAATAGAAAACACCACTGAGTGTTTCATTGGCTGTTTGCCAATCTCTTAGAAGAAAAAAAAATGCTACTGATGTGCAGTGTGATATCAGTTTCCTCTCCTAAGGAATATGAGACGCTCTCCTCCAACCAACATTGACAGAAGACTCAGACATCTCACAATCTAACCTTATAATATACTCTCTCCTGGGGCATTAGGAGACTTTATCATATAAACATTTGAGAACAGAGAGTTAATGGTAAATAAAAAAATCAAACTAGAAATATACTGAGTGCTGAAAAGAACAAGGGAAATTAAAAGTGAAATGACTAAATAATTTTTCATACAAAGTAGCTTCAGGACAAAAACACTAGATAACATAAGTTAGAAAATTTAAAGACTGAACAGAAATCTTATCTATTTCAGTTTGTTCAAAGTGCCGAGCTATGTACAAAGGGAGTAAATTATTGTTTCCCAAAAGCTCTGTAACAGCACACATAGACAAATGAGGCAAATTAAGCAAGAATATCCTGTGCATTCTGATTGATGGTTACTTGTCTTTTTGGTTTGGGGAATAGGATGGATAGACACATGCTAGCATAGCAGTCAAAAAACTCCATGCCATCTTGCCACTTACCTTTAAATCTTTAGAGATCCCAACTTGGTAAAGTGAAAATAAATATTCCATTTTATTTAATAAAACAAATATTTGATATGTTCCATCTTTACCATCCAATGATCATTCGAGAAATCATGTTTATTTAGTTTTATTTAAAAAACTAATTTTATTTAAACTTATTAGCATATAGGGTCTGATATTTTCTATATTCTAAAACCAAACATAGTGTGTTGTTAAACATTATATCTTACAGAGTACTTTGTTCTTAAGATGCAATGCACTACCTAGCCTTCTAAATGTTGATATTGAAAAAAATAAAGACGAAGGAAAAGAAAGGAAAAATGAAGGAAAAGAAAGAAAGAGAGAAAGGAAAGGAGGAAAAGAAGGATGGAGGGAAGAAGGACAGAAGAAAAGATGGACAGACTGTTGAGGTGTTTAGGGGGTCGGTTTTACCCACAAATTTTCCAGATAGCTTAGAACAAATACCCAGTCATTTAGTTTGTTACTTGCAACTCAGTGTGTTTTATAATATACCAAAGAACACCAAGACACAGTGTGATCCATTTCGACATGTATAATTCACATGTTATCTGGAGCCTTCCAGAAAAATTCACTCTGAGCGTGACTGGCTGTAACCCCATCCACCTACTCTGGTAGTTCAAAGACTTCTCAGCATTTCTCAGATTTCCTGAGACTGAATTCCCCTCAGCCATCTCCACTCTAGGCTTGCTTTCACTGAAACTGTTCAGTTTTCAGTTATTTCATTCCACGAGCATTGCCAATTATAAACCAAATAGAACAAGTCGTACAGCTAAATGCCTTCAACAACTGGAAGACACATGAAAATATATCTGGGCAAGTTAGGAGGAGAAAAAATAAGCTCACAATAAAATAAAGAGTATTAAAAATCTCTATTGTTAAAATATCTTTTGACTATGGCATCACCAGGGAATTTCCACCAGCTGCCTTTTTCCCATGCTCTGTCTCAACCTAATCTCTTT
>NW_011888794.1:1414717-1465897 GCF_000151845.1 Pteropus vampyrus
TAATTTTATTTAAACTTATTAGCATATAGGGTCTGATATTTTCTATATTCTAAAACCAAACATAGTGTGTTGTTAAACATTATATCTTACAGAGTACTTTGTTCTTAAGATGCAATGCACTACCTAGCCTTCTAAATGTTGATATTGAAAAAAATAAAGACGAAGGAAAAGAAAGGAAAAATGAAGGAAAAGAAAGAAAGAGAGAAAGGAAAGGAGGAAAAGAAGGATGGAGGGAAGAAGGACAGAAGAAAAGATGGACAGACTGTTGAGGTGTTTAGGGGGTCGGTTTTACCCACAAATTTTCCAGATAGCTTAGAACAAATACCCAGTCATTTAGTTTGTTACTTGCAACTCAGTGTGTTTTATAATATACCAAAGAACACCAAGACACAGTGTGATCCATTTCGACATGTATAATTCACATGTTATCTGGAGCCTTCCAGAAAAATTCACTCTGAGCGTGACTGGCTGTAACCCCATCCACCTACTCTGGTAGTTCAAAGACTTCTCAGCATTTCTCAGATTTCCTGAGACTGAATTCCCCTCAGCCATCTCCACTCTAGGCTTGCTTTCACTGAAACTGTTCAGTTTTCAGTTATTTCATTCCACGAGCATTGCTAATTATAAACCAAATAGAACAAGTCGTACAGCTAAATGCCTTCAACAACTGGAAGACACATGAAAATATATCTGGGCAAGTTAGGAGGAGAAAAAATAAGCTCACAATAAAATAAAGAGTATTAAAAATCTCTATTGTTAAAATATCTTTTGACTATGGCATCACCAGGGAATTTCCACCAGCTGCCTTTTTCCCATGCTCTGTCTCAACCTAATCTCTTTAAGGCTCCTCAGTCCATACTTTTCCATGTGCCACTCCTCACCCTCCTGTGTTGTTCCCAGGAGATAATCCTTTTTCCTCCTTCTTAATATAGTAGTTCATCCTTAAGGTCCTTGAAATGCTAGGTCTATTTTCTTTTAATATACAGAATTATCAAATTGCTCAACACAACAGTAAAATTCCATATAGCAAAGTTGGCCATCTGAGCAGGTAGTTCTATTTGCACTTATCGCATTTCCCCCTCAGGTACATTTAACATGTAAATGTAGCTTTTTGTAAGAGAAATGGAAAGAAGAGGTGAAGAAAGGTGAGGAAGAGGTGAATAAACATATAAATATGTTTATTATACTTTCCAGTGATAAAAACAGTAAATATATTATAGCCTCTAAAGTTTCGTCCTACTGTTTTTGTTTTTGTTTTTTCTCTAGCACTGTGATTCTCAGTTGGGGACAATTTTGTCCCCCACGAGATATTTGCAAATGTCCGGAATCATTTTCGGTGGTCGCAGTTGGGTGGGAGAATGCTACTGGCATTTCCGGAGGCCAGAGCTGTTGCCGAACATCTGAAAACGCACAGGACAGTTCCCCGTGATGAAGAATTATCTGAACCGAAGTGGCATTAGTGCTGACACTGAGAAACCCTGTGTATTGCACTAGCAAGTGTCAAAATTTGAAAGGTTAGCTATGTATTTAAAAAATATATATATATGACACTGTAAAAAATTGAATTAAACTTGGTAAAATTTTGTCATGTAAAAATGATAAACGTATGATAACACTGCATTTCATAGACATCGATGGCTATACCTGCCAGTCCTTCGACCATACGTGAGCGGCTGGCGTTTTAACCTCATCTCCCCCAACATTCCCCGCTCGTACCTCATACTGTAGTCCCTCTGTGGAATGTGAGGAACCTCAGTCTCATGCACCCTAATAAAAGGTGCCTTATTTCCTGGGGATCCCTCTAACTATACTTACTGTATACCAGGAAAATTTCTAAATGTTTTACATGATTGATTCGTTTAATTCCCACAATTCTACAAGTTAAACATTACACCCACTGATATACAGATGAAGAAATTAAATAACAGAGGATAAGTAATTTGAAAAAGGATATATAGCTAATAATTTGTAAACACAACTTACTCCAGATTCTCATGTATAACTACGGATTTAAGAGGGAAAGAATTAGCAATATGCAGACTACCCAGAACCAGCAAGATGCAGTATTAAGTGTATTGGAAATTACTGAGTGTGAAAAAAGTCCAGACCCAACTGAAAAAAATGTAGGAAGAATATATGAATTGCAAATAAACTTGTTTTTGTATATTGTATTGACTGTAGCAATCATTTGTATGCCTTACTGCATACTGAAATACCAAAATGTTTTTATAAATACATATAAATAAATGTTATATATTGTCATCACATAAATAAAGATTATGAATGGAAGAAATCATAAGATCTCTTACAAAGGAAATATAACCCTTATTTTGAGGAACGGCTAAATTACTTGTGATGTGCAATGGAATGAATCGTGTGTGCGTGCACACGCACGTGTGTGTTACTACATTCTGCAAGAATATGAAAGAAAGAGAAGACAAAAGAACTATGATGAAAGTAAAAAAAAGAGCTAAGATAATTTCTCTTCCTATCTTTCTGTAGAGGTTAATTGTACATTTTTCTAGGGGACCAAGCATCGAACTCAAATATGTCAGAGGCCATAGAACCGAGCTTGGCTTCGGCAGCAGATGAAATGGAATGTGCAACTAAATTTCATGCCACCTGAAGGCAGGGGTCATGTCATTTTGAATGCATTAAGAATCATTGATGTCTTCCTAAAACCTGACACAGTGCTTATCATTCCAAATAAACACAAGTAATGCAATAAAACTAAAAGGAGTTTGAGATTTAGAAATATGATTATCAGCTGCTCTGCTCCATATTAGGTTGGAAAACAGGTGAATCTGTCATTCTTTAGTCTATATGACCAAGCAGAACAGATTCAACTTCTGTTTGTTTAGTCATCTGCTTCTGGAACTTTCTTCTGACATGCTACATGCAAGCACACACACATATAGAACATGTATATGTAATCAAATTATATCTAAATGTGAATGTTTAACATGCACACACACACATATATATATAAATAAACCTTCAGAACCTACCCCTACACATACATTTTTATGTATTTTAGTGGCTTTTGAGTGTCAGAAATATTTTATAGAGAATAAAGCAAAGTGTCAATAAAAGGTAATGATAAAACATTTCAGAGAGAATGATATATAAACAGGCTTGGTTAAATTATTATATGAATAACAGATATCAAAAATTAAAGTTCAAAGAGAAGAGAGGTAATCATTGGTAGAGAAACTTAAAAGGCAGTAGGTTGATGATCAATTTCTCAATTTCTGATTTGTTATTTAGTGTAATTGTTTTCCATCTTTGTTTTCTTCTTTTCATTGCACATTTAAAAGTAAAGTCTCTATTTTTTGCTCCTTTCTCACTCCTAATAATTGGTGGAAATTTTTTGGAAAAAAAAAAAAAAACGCTAATTCCCGCAGTCGAGAATCCTTACAGATTTCTTTTGCCTCCGCTTATGTCATGCTTCTTCCTGAGGCTCAACTGTGTATAGAGGGATCAATTACAGAAAAAAAGCTGGAATGACAGTCTAAGTCTTCTGTGGCTTGATTATATCTAAAATTTCTTAGTGAAGCCAGTGAGACACTCCCTCCAGGCATGGATCATTGTATCATGAGCATCTTTGGAAGAGAGAGAAAGACAGGAGGGAGGGAGGGAGAGAGAGGAAAAGGAGAAATGATACTGGTACTGAATGTAGGATTTGGAATTTCTATGAGGAGTGGACACTTGATAATTTTTAAATAGATCACACATGTTCCTTTCTGCTTGACAGCATTGCTTAGAAAAAAAACAATATGAAGTGATATTCAACGTGACAATCAATGTTGAAATCATGCTCCCTTTTTAAGGGTACTACCTGGAAGAAAAAGAAAAAAAATATGTTCCTAGTGTTGTAACCAAATATAGATTAATCTTTCAGAGGTTTTAGGAAATTTCTCTATATTCTAAAATAAGAGATATATTAATGAATAATTTACATCTTAGATTTTTCAGTTGTTTTTATTGTTCAAATATTATTTAATTCAGTTTTATTCATGTCTACATGTTTTATGAATTTTCGAAAACATTTTATATTGAGTATTATATAAAGCAAAGTCTAATAGGAAGTCATCTGAAGTCGTAGAAAGTAATTTTTAGTACTGAACCCTTTTAGTATTGACATTTTCTAAAAGTAAGATATGCGAAACATAAGCAAAAGCACAGAATATTATACACAGACATTAAAATAAATGGCTGAATTGATTATTATGAGCAAAAAACAAAAAAATAAAACTGCTAAAATCATAGAAGTGGTTGATTTCTATTTTTTTTTGCATCATAAGAAAGCTTTTAGCAAAGTACATGACTTTCTGAACCTGCCATAAACCTTATTCAGAAAATGGGAAACTACAGCTAGCAGTTTATGTCAGAATGAGAAAAAGAGAAAGAAAAGCTCAAGCTGTTATGTATATTATATTTTTAGTGAAATAATTTGTTATGGCTTATTCTTTACCACAGCAGACACCTTATTCAGACAATGGCTAATAGATGTCAGAATTCTGGTGAGAGATTCAAAAACTCAAGTAACATGAAAATTGAATTCTGTTAGTTTATTAGACTATGAAATGATAAAAAAGTATTTTAAAAGGCTTATGAATGATTGAGGTTATCCAAACAGTGTCAGTCTATTAATGCTGCAAGTCTTCTATAACAAAAAGCTTTGGATCTATAATACCATATTTGATACCACCTGGGAGCTAAAATTTGCAGAAAGAATTACATCTAAAAATTCCAAATGAAATTGACTTAAGTGACTGAACCTAAAATGAACTTGAAATCTTTAGCTAACTGGATAATTTGTTCCACTTCCTTTTCTCCAATGCTCTAAAAAAATGCAATATTTTAAAATATATTAGACAGTCATTAAAGCTCAATTTAAAAACTGTTTTTACCACAACTAAGATGACAATCTAGAGGATTTAAATGGTCAGCCATTTGAGTATAAAAGATACAAGGAATCATTGTGTGTGTGTGTGTGTGTGTGTGTGTGTGTGTGTGTGTGTGTGTGTGTTTACCTTAGGTTTGAAATAAAATAATTGACCAGTGAAGACCAATTTAATCCAATAAGAGAGAAATAACTATAAACTATACAAAATTCATGTAAAATGTTAATATGTTAATAGAATAATTTGCTTAGTCCACTAATAAGTGTATAAAAAATGTTTACCTGTGCTCTTAGGATAACTTTGTTGGTTTAAAGATACCAAACTTACAGAAAAATTTATTGAAAGCAACTATCATATTAAAATACTTTTATTGGTAAATATTCATTCCTTTTAGGAATCAATATGTAAGTGGCTTTGATAAAGAATGTGCACCAATGAGTTATGGAAATCAAGGCACACATAGTACACAAGGAGGACAGATCTCCAGAATAAACATTCTAAGGTCCAAGGAAGACAGAGTTTCCAGAAATAACGAGGCATGAATGGCCTTTGTACAACCATCTTCAGTATCTTCACCACTACTTGGTGGTGCAAAATATTAATGTGTGGGGACAACCAGTATGTGAATAAAAATTAAATCTACATCACCTTAAACATGTTCTTCATTCACTGTTTATGTACAAGCTAATTGGCATTGTGGAAACAATCATTATAGCAGCATGTAATTTGTCTTTGAAAGCATATACATTAATATGTATTGCCTGATTTTCTCTCGAACGATGGTCTTGTGATAGAGACTAGTACATTTTTAGACATTAAATGGAGGAAATTTTGTTCCACCAAAGAGCAAAACATGAATTTCATTTGGTCGATGCTATGTCAATCATCATCATCAATCTCTTATATGCTCAGCCTTAGAAAAGACTTGCAGAATACTGAACTGAATGGAATTAAAAACTGTAGTTTTTAATGTTATGCTTAGGCTATCATGTTATTTTTCTATTAAAATCATAAGCAAATAAAAGTAATGAGATTTCTAGGATAATTACATGTTTCATTTAGACATTTTATATTCACTTGACGAGACATTAAAATAAAAATGATGTCATTGAAGCCTGGGCTTCAATGACAGTTACATGGTTAACTCTGGAAAGGAAAAATTCTTAGAAAAGATTGACATAATTTATTTTGGATTTTATAATACCAGGTTTTTAAAAACTTCTTTCTCTATTACTAGACTACAAACACTTCTGATTTCCATGACATATTTATTTTTGCAGGCATTCTATTTGCCAGTCCCCCAGGATTTCTAACTCACTTTCACTCTGAATTTATAAATTAATTGCTCTAACTACTGAATGTATATCCGATGAGCAGGTCCAGGAATGTGTTTTCAGTTAAACATGAATGGTAGAAGAACAAACAAAAAGCAAAAACTTTTCATTCAATTTAAAATTAATAATGAACATAAACTCACTTAACTGACCAACATTAAGTTAAAGTTCATTCTCATTTTTAACAAGCTTTGGATATTTTTATTTTGTATAAAATTATTTTTGTTTACTATGGAAAATCTATGACGTAATCTATTATTTATAATTTTTAATAATCTTAGAGTACTTTGTAATAAATGTTCCATACATCTGATGCAACACATGATTTAACAAATATATGGGTGGGGAAAAATAGATTTACCATGTATCTATACAGCAAGTTTCTTTATGCATTTATTTCATGCCACAAACATGCTTTCATTTTCTCTTCCATTTTCAGACCCCTGGCTCTACCATATTTTAGTTTAGTTGGTAAACATTTATAATTGTAATATATAGTCAAATAGTTTTTCAAAGAAATATATGTATCTTCATATGCTTCTTTAGTATGTTTGGAATTTCTTTTGCATGTATAATTATATGTCAGTAGGTAGCACTGGTATCTGATGTTTTCTATACTGGAAATTTGTCCTACAAGACTTAAGATAAAAGCAATAGTCATGGTACAGTCTGTAATTCTCTTCATGAAGAGCAATATATGGTTTAGAGATGGATAAAGGTAGAACATCTAGAAAAATTCAAGCTGTGAAACCAAAGAAGATATGAAAATCAACCAATTCTATACTTTTTCAAATTAAATAAGAAAATTTCAAGGAATTCTGGTGTAGTGGCCTCAGTTGTTCAACTTCTTTGAAAAAGACAAATTTTATTGATTAGCAGGCATAGTCAGGTGAAAAGCCAAAAACATTGATTTCATAAGAAATACTATGAAGAGTGAGCCACAACTGTAGTTGAAGTTTAGTCGATACAGATGAAGCAAATGTTTGGAAGTAAAAAGTCTCTTATGTGATGATAGAGGAGGAGCTAAAACTTTAATTCTTGTTATAAAAGTCTCCCTGAGATTATCTGGTTCTGTTTCTTAAATATATACCATATTCCTAAAGTGACAAAATATTTTAAATATATTTGTCATCCTCACGTTTCTTTCAGCTAAATGTGTTGCTTATTCCCTATACCAAAAGGTAATTTGACCAAATGTGTAAATGAATTCTATTAGTGAATGGCAGACAAATAAACAAGGGGTCATTTTACAGATTCATTTCATGAATATAGACTTTAGCTCTCAATATTCTGATTTCAAACCTAGGCTTTACATCACATGACTATTAAAATTTGGATCAGGTACTTTATCTCCTTGAGCAGCCTGTGTTCTAATTACAACAATAATAACAGCAACAACAACAACAACAAAATGGTGATAATAATAATTACCACCTATGTTCATTTTGAGTATAAAATAGCTTGGTAGTAATAGTAACTCTTTTTAATGCTAATATTTTCAAGAAGTATATGTTTTAAATTGTTATAACAACCCTATAAGTAGGTACTATTACTTTCTCCAATGTGCAGATGTTGAAATTGATAAACAACTAATATTTGGAGAGGCAGGAAGTGAACATAGATGATTAGCTTCAGAGTCTGTTGTTTCCCACCAGAGAACTAGTTTTATCAAAGGACCTTTCCTAGGCCTGGCAAGTGCTTAATGAATGTTGGTTCAAAAGATCAGGATAAGACAGAGGGATTCTAGGAAAATGGGAACATGGTAAACTGATGGTGTTTCCCTCTCCCTCCACTTCCACTTTCAATCCATGTTTCTTTCCTGACTCAGAGGACGCCAGGGGCCCTCAGGCAGCTTTATGCATGAAAAGACTGGGTTCTGAGGGATTTTATGCCGAAATAATTGGTATATGTGTTCTATTCAGTGTGCTGAGCCAAGAGCTAAGCAAGAAAGTAGCAGATTCTGAGACAGGCTTTTTTACCATCAGAGATCTATGCCTTCCCAGATTATATCACAATTGTTGTCATTGTTATTATTCAATTTCAAGTTGTTTTTGTGTTATTCATGGTTTTATTTTACTGAGTTTGTATTTATTTGCTCTGATTGTTACAGGCTGGAATTACTTAGGCCATTTGCAATTTTCCTTGTTGACCCGCTGAGGCTCACTCAGGTCCAGTGGATGTTGTTTGTAAAACGGATGGTGAAAGGCAAACTGTTTCTATATCTGTGCCAAAGAATGTTATCTGCCAGGCCCTTGTGAACCTTAAGAAACCTCTTTGATTTCTTGATCCCTGATGTTCGAATACCCATCCACCTTAACTGGGACAATTCAACTTCTGTCAATTTCTGGGACACAAAAAACAACTAGAAATAAATTGATGATATGATGATGATGATGATGATGATGATGATAATGATGATGATACCACTTTGGGAGATTTAAATTCTACATAAAATACGTCTGCAACTAAAGAATGTGATTTATCAACTCAATAATTCTGCTTATAAATGATGGAAGAGATAGACACTGTTGAATCCTACATAATTCTACCTAGGTTACCTAATGTGATACATATCTTAAAGAACTGACAAAAACATAAGGAGATGGAGATTCTAAAGAAAAAGATAAGGCAGATATAGAAGAGATAATCATTAAATATATTAAATAAGAAATTTATCCAGATCGAAGAATCGGCTAGTTAAAGAACTCAATAAGTTTAAAGAGATAAAGGATCAAAGACACACATCAGAGAAATTTTCTGAATTTTGTATAGAAAGAGAAAGTATAATAATTCAAGACAAAAAATACCTATAAAAAAAAGAGCACCAGATGGCATCAGATTGACATGCACAACATGACAAAATAGAAAACCATGAGATTGTTTATTCAGACAACAGGGAGAATTCTAGCCTCATCCAAAATATCATTCAATTGCCATAGGAAGAGAAAGTTATTTGAGGATATGAATAACTCAGAGAAGATGACATATAAGTACTCCACTAGAGGAAAATATCACTACATTTTACTGTCTGAATCTTGTTTGGATAGTGAGTGAGGCTTCATAATTCAAATCTGTTTGATTCTTGAGTTTCATATATTAGGTAGCCAGAGTTCCCTTTTTTGACTATTGTCCTAATCCCTGGTACCTGTGAATATGTTTAAATTTATGTGGTGAATGGGATTTTAAAGATCTTGAGTTGGAGAGATAATTTAGGATTATCTGAATGAATCCAGTGTAATCACAAGAGTCCTTATAAATGGAAGAGGAAGGGAGGAGTGTCAGACAAAGAGATGTGGCAATGAAAACAGGTTGGAGTGATGAAATTGATGGCTTTGAAGATGGAAGAGATCACAAGTCAAAGAATGTGGGCAGCTTCTAGAAGCCAAAAAAGAATTCTCCCCTAGAGCCTCCAAAAGGAATGTAGCTCTACCCACAACATGATTTTACTCCAGCGAGACTATTTTAAACCTCTCATCTATAAGATAATAAGTTTGTGTTGTTTTAAACCAGAACTATAAGATAATAAGTTTGTGTTGTTTAAAACCTTTGTGGTATTTTTTTTATATAGTAGACATAAAAACTAATACCAGGAATATCTCAAAAAATGCATCCTAATCTTTTTAGTTGCTGAGTTCAAGAGAAGGCATTCACGTAACAAGGGATATCTGTACTCAAGTCACTCTCAAAACCAACTAATAAACCAGAGCAAATGTCTGGCTTCCAGGCAGTGAAGAGAAATGGAACTAGTGGTGAACAAAATAGAGCTCTTCTCTCTTTCTCCTTCTCTTTCCCATCTCTCATGCACCCCTTCCCCATCTCTCTTTCTGCGTTATTTCTAACACACACACACACACACACACACACACACACGAAATAATAGAATAACTGAGTATATGGACCATAAGTGCCAAATGAGAAATCTTAACATGGAAAGCAAATATGAAATGAAGAATTCTAATACTGTATTTTTTTTAGTCAAAACTAAGAAGTCCTTACTGTAAGACACATTATTATTTTGTATAATTCTAGAAGAGAATAGATCTCTCCATTTGTAAAGAATACATACATGATCCAACAGTGTGATCTTACAGAAAGAAATCTGATTGAACATCTTTTTACTTTATAAATTTTACTTTTAAATTTAAGATTAATGTAGAAGAACTGAAATATGTAATTATGGCTTTGGTCTAGAAATAGCCAGAGATTGATGAAACTAAATAGGTAATTTAGGAATCAATTTCATTTTATATATGTATGTGTTTATTTAATAAATAAAAATGTAAAAGTTTATTTCAGTGGGAAAATAGTAAACCATTTATTTTTTTTAATTTTTAAATTAATTATTTTTATGGTAACATTGGTTAATGAAATCCAATAAGTTCCAGTTGTACAGTTTAACAGTAAGGCACATATATGTTTACACTGTGTGTTCACCTCTCATAGTTAGATTTCTTTGTGTCACCACATATTTGACCCTCTTTATCCCATCTACCTCCCCCTCTCCCCTCCCCACTGCCCTCTGTTAACCACTAGTCTATTGTCCATGTCCATGAGTCTCTGTTTGTTTGTCCTGTTCATTTGTTACTTTTAGGTTTATATCCCATATATAAGTGATATCATGTGACTTTTCAACTTTTTCTGTCTGGCTTATTTCGTTTAGCATGATATTCTCAAGGTCCATCCGTGTCAATAGCAAACTATTTAATAAATATATTGACTTATCCAGTTATCTATCTGAAAGAAGATAATATATGTCCACAATTCTGGTAAATAAAACTAAAAATATGTTAAAAAATACAAAAACATCCTACAAGAAAATCAGAGAGAGCTTTTACAACACTGGAGCAGAAAAGACCTTCTCAACCAAGACTAGGATCCCAGATACTATCAGAGAATATAATAGACATGTTAAAATATATAATATTTAAGTATTTGTATGGTAAAATATACCTTAAAAAATCATCAGAGAAATCATAAATCTTAGGAAAAAATATTTATGTTAGTAACAAGTTTGTTAAACATTTAATATATACAAAATCTACTAAAATGAACACTGAAAACAGAAATAGTTCAATATAATGCTGTGCAGCAAAGTATATGAATAAGAAATTTATAGGCATTGTCAATAAGCACAAGATAAGATGTTCAACTTTACCAGTATTTAAGATAATACTAATTAAACAAAATTCACAAAAATTCAAGAAAAAAGCATTATATTCTAATCCTGCCAAGAATTTGTATCAGTTGGTGGAAATAAATAAATAAATAAAACAATCTGACAATATGTATAAATATTCAAAACATATAGTCTTTGATCAAGCAATCCCTTTCGATGAATCAGTGCCTAGAAATAAACACATATACTTATTTATATGGTCATGTTTATATACATATTTATTACAATATTGTTTATAATGGAAAAAAAAACCCTAAAAATAAAATATATATCCAGAAAAGATAATGCCTGAGTAATAGTATGTCAAATCACATAAAATCAAATATTACATTGAATGATAATTTATTGTTTAATAATATTAGATATAGTCATTTAAGACAATGGATTAGAGTTCTACCAGCCAAGCTGGGAGAATTTTCACTAAGTTGTTGAATGAGAATATCTATTTATGTATACAAGTGTATGTGTATTTGTACCAATAAAGATATTCTAGATTATTGACATGGATTATGTTGGGGTGGGCCTGGGAGAGGTCTGGGTAGAGGGATGTAAGTGGTAGAAGTTGAAAAAGATAGGACGGCCTAGAGTCTTGCTTATCTTCCCAACATTTCATCTCCCAATCTGGTGGCTAGAATGGCTGAAGACTAACTTTCTCACCAACCCTTATGACTAAGGTAGAGGGACATGACCCAATCTCAGATAATAGGTGAAAGAGAAGTTTAAGATAGCATATCTTGAAAATATTTTCTTCTTTATTAATAAGAGATTCACAGAAGAAAGTGCTCATCTTTTTTTCAGGATTTTAGTATTTATTGATATGACACCAGAAACTACTATATCTGTGTTGAAAACAGTAGAGGAGAAAGTGACATCCCTGGTAAAATAAGGAGAACAGAGGAGGAGAATGGAGAGAAAATGTCAATTAAACAGTGAGTTAACTGTGGAACTTGCCCTATCTCTTGTCTCCTTGTTATGTGAGGTGATAAAGCTTATTATTTAAATCCCTTTTAGTTGATTACATGTAAATGTTTCAGCAGGAATAATACATAAATGAAAAGAAAATTTATGAAATGATATTTAGACACTTTTTAAAACATAGATATGTATGTATATATAATACAAAATCGAAATGCTATTATTTTATCACTATTTAATATAACTAGAGTACTAAAATAGTTAATATCAATAGCAGGATAAATTGGGAACTAATTTCAAATAGTATATTTAGTTTTAAAATTTTCTAAATGATCACCTCAAAATGATCATTTAGAATGCTCATTTAAGTGATCATCTAGAAATAATCATTTAAAAGTTGATCACTTTTTTAATCTCAAATGTTTTTACTCCCTTTGTCAAATGCTAGAGAGAACTATATTTCCCAAGCTCCCTTGCTCTCTGGTTTCCAGGTAGTTTGAGTCATTAGGTTTTACTGGTGGAACATTTGTGGGTAGGAAAAAGGGGAGAAACCAGAGTATTCTCCTTTCCATCTTTCCTTCTTGTGGTCTTGCAAGTAGTGAATGCATTTCCTCCATGGATCTAGTTCCTATTCGCTAGCCCCCATCCAACACTTGGCTGTAGATTCTGGGCTATGGGAAAACTACTTTTTGCTGTTGCACCTAACCCATTGGGTGATATCATTGACTGCACCTTTTATTTTATTTTTTAAATAAATTTATTTATTTAAATTAGTTTCAAGTATATAGTACATCGGTTAGACATCTATATCGTTCTTAAAACGATTCTCCCAATTGCTCCCTCCCTCTCCTGGCCCTCTGCTTAGCCATATTAATGCTAACCGCGTTCCCTATGCCGTGCTCCGCATCCTCGTGACCATCTATCAACTACTTCTTTAATCCTTCACCCCATTCTCACAACCCCCCAATGCATTCCCCTCTGTCACCAAATTGTCCACATATTTGAGAGTCTGTTTTTGATTAGTTTTGTTCTTTTTGTTCCTTAGAATCCACATATAAATGAAATCATATGGTATTTATCTTTCTCTGTCTGACTTATTTCACTCAGCATAATAATCTCTAGGATTTCATTTTTTTAATGGCTAATAATATTCCATTGTATATATGAACCATAATTTCTTTATTCAATCGTCTGTTGATGGGCATTTAGGTTGCTTCCATATCTTGGCTATTGTAAATTGGACTGCACTGCCTATTTTAAAATTTCAATGCTCAGACCATATTGAGACTACTTGCATCAGAATTTCTGGGGCAAAAATAGAGGCATTATGTTTTAAAATGCCTCCAAGATTGAGACCTAATTCTCTAGCTCTAGAGGTAGTCACAATATTCTAATTCCTTACCAACACCTGTGTAGCTTCTCAACTCTTATTTGCAAAGTCTAGATTAGTTAGTTTTCTGGCTATACCTGACTTATTGCTATTATTACTATTCTGCTAGAATTAATAATGAATTAATTAAGGTACAGCAGGGCGACTATATTTAATAATATTGTATTGTATATTTGAGAGTTTCTAAAGTTCTCATCACAAGAAAAGAAATTATAACTATGTGTGGTGATGATGTTAACTAGACTTCTTGTGGTATTTTTCAATATATATAAGTAACATTGTTATTTGTATACCTGAAACTAACATAATGTTATTTGTCAATTATATCTTAATTAAAAATAAATGAAATAAATAATAATAATTAATAAATAAGACAACTAGATGACTGGATACCCAACCATTTTCACATTTCTGAATACTAGAATGCATCAAAATAGGCAGAGAAAAGATTGCAGCAGCAAGCCTGGGATGGTCAGGCAGTCTCGATGCGATTCAAGCATGTTCATCTCTTGCGTTCTCAAAGGCAATGTAGGAAATGATCAAATAGAATAACTAAAACTGCATATAACAAAAACTGATAACCTCAGCAATTCATCTCATCAGTTCATCATTTTCTATTTATTTTTAACTGAATTTATAAAAGTGCACATTTTCTTTTGGTTTAAGTATAAAGCATTAGGTAGAGAGAAATTCTAAAAATTAAGAATTTAAAATAAAATAATCTCAGTAGAACTTCATTCCTTTTGCCAAAACTTTCCTAAAATTTTCTATTTTCTAATGATAAATATTGCTCATATAAATGGTAATTCAAAAATCACCTTTTTCTCTTACTATGGAAATAAAACTTATCAATATAAATGATTCCTTAAAATAATAGCTGTCAAATTATTTATGTTAAAAATCATCAAAGATATTAATCAACAATCTTTATATAACATAGATTTAGTCTTTTAGAAAAAACACTATTTCTAAACCTGTGTCTAATCAACAAGTTTATTAAAGCAATTACTTTTGGTTACAATTACTTTTGGTTAAACTGATTAGTCATGATTTATTTTTATGCACTTTTTTTATGTTTTATGTAATGCTTATCCTTGATAATCATTCCATCACTGCCATCACTAAAAACAGGCTATTGCAATACTAAGCAATTTCACCAAGGTTTATTTTGTTTTATATTTTTCTAAGCATTTCTTAACATGGTATAGAGCAGGTGGATGTTATTACCATTTTTAAGATGCAAAAATTAAAACACAAGTGTGTCACCTAAAAGCCTGATCTCGGAGGAAAAGCTTTCATTTTTTTTTTTTTTTTATCACTGAGTATAATGCTAGCTGTGGGTTTGTCATATATGATCTTTCATATGTTGAGGTACTTTCCTTCTATACCCATTTTATTGAGTTTTTAATCATATATAGATGTTGAATCTTGTCAAATGCTTTTTCTTCATCTATTAAGATGATCATATGATTTTTATCCTTTGTATAGTTACTGTGGTACATCATGCTGATTCATTTATGGATGTTACATCCCTGGACTGAATTCCACTTGATCAGGGTATATGTTCCTTTTAATGTTTGTTGTATTTGGTTTGCTAATATTTTGTTGGGAATTTTTACATCTATGTTTATCAGAGATATTGGTTTGTAATTTTCTTTTTTTGCAGTGTCCTTGTGTGGTTTTACTGCCGGGGTAATTTTGGCCTCATAAAATTAATTAGGAAGTATTCCCTCCTCTAATTTTTGGAAGAGATGGAGAAGGTATTAAATCTCTAAATATTTGGTAGAATTCACTAGTGAAGTCATCTGATCTTGGAATTTTGTTTTTTGGAAATTGTTACAATCTCCTAACTAATGATCACTTTATTCAGATTTTTTATTTCTTCATGATTCACTCTAGATAAGTTGGATGATTCTAAGAATTTATCCATTTTCTTAAGGTCTCCTAATTTGTGACATACAGATGTTGATACAAGTCTCTCATAACCCATTGTATTTCTGTGGTATCTGTTGTAACTTCCCCTCTTTTGGTTCTGATTTTAGTATTTTTAGCATTCTCTCTCTCTTTTTTTTAATGAGTCTACCTTAAGATTTGTCAATTTTGTTTATATTCTCAGAGAACCAGCTCTTAGTTTTGTTGATCTTTTTATTTTTAGTCTCTATTTCATTTGTTTCTGCTCTGATTTTTATTACTTCCGTCCTTCTACTGACCGGGTTTTGTTCTTTTTCTGGTTATTTTAGGTATAAGATTAGATTAGAATACTCTTTGGCCCTAGTATACCTGTTGCTTGGAGTGTGATATGTATGTTATGTTATAAAGCCACTCTGGGATTATTTTGACTGTGAGGTGTGTTCTCTGATAAGCTACTAGAGAACCGAACTGCCATGTCTGAACAACTTCCTGAACAAGACTAATGGTATTTGAAGCAGTAGCTATTTTTACCATGAAATCAGTGCCTTAATCTGAATATGATTTTACTGCTGAAGTGATAGATGATTATTCTCTACACATAACAGTGTGATGGGAAGGGAAAGAAAAGACTTAAGAAACAAGTTGTTTTACCCTACCTCTATCACAGTATTGCACATTCTGCTTTGAATTTTACTGCCTCAGGTTGTATGGTGATTGCTACAGGAACACCTCAGGTCCATTCCTATGCTAAGGCAGATTCTCTCCTCTATGCCTGTTATATCTAGGCACACATTGGTTACCCTGGTATGCGCAACATGAAAGAGAGGCAAACTCGCTTTTGATAACATCAATAGCAATGCTGCAGTCTGAATTTTCTTTGGAGATTTGTTGGAATTCACATGTGAAAATACAATTTTAATTTTGTTAGAAATCCCAGTCAATCTGAACCTGCAAGATTTGCTCCATAAATGTCTCAGTTCAGTAATGCCAAGGGCTAGTTATGGAGATTTCCTGATGTCATTATACCAGAGTACCTTAGAGGAATTTTTAGCCAAAGATGAGAAGTAACTGTCTTGCCTGACCTCAGATTAATTTACTGGTTCTTTTATAGTACAATGGTGAACAAGTGTGAGTTTCAAGAGATCATCAGATTTTTTTCTTAGAAAAATACCTTTGTATTCTAAAGATAATAATAATTAGCCACTACCCACTGCTTGTGAGATTTCTCATTTTTAACTAGTTGAAGCAAAATTGGAAGCTCTTCCTTATTTTAGACCAACGATGTGTAAGTACAATTTAGAAATAGAATTTCATCCACAATCAAGCTTATTGAAAATGGCATTGTCACTGCTGCTTTTTTCCCCCTCCAAAGTGACCTATCTTATACCATATGCATGATTGACAGTGAAGATGTTGAATTGTACGTTTTATCTCCTGTTTTGGAATATTGATGTGACTTTCTCCACCTGCTAACAGAAATACTACAAAGTAGAAACATGCAAAATTGTCAAGATAAATTACAACATAAAAAATGTGAAGAAGCTTACAGGTTTGTTGTTCCCTTATTATAATTATAAAATAATTTATTGCATGGGAATGAAACAACTTCAGCCTTACTAGACCATGCTTTCAGGGTAAAGGTCTATTAATCTCGTATGTTCAAATGATGGAAGGATTTTTCAAATGGCCAATGTCTAAGGAGCCTCCTTGACCTGACATGCCAGGGTTATTCTGTTTTCCAGGCACCTCGTTTTATCTTTAATGTGTTTCCCCAACACTTTCAGATCAAAATTCTATTTTATAAAGACTGAAACTCTTGGAAAATGTCAGAGAAATGCCTTATGAATATTTACATATGATAAACTTAGTTGTCCATATTTGGCTCTTTCATCATATGCCTCTGTCCCAAGCTGGCCTTTATTCTCTCACGCCTAACCAAAATAACTGAGGGACAATCGTGCAGTGCTTCCTTTAAACCTGATAGCTGTAAGATGCAGCACGCTGTGGCACAGCATGTTCCAAACGTGTCCTTGGAAGCCTTGAGACCCAGTGAACTGATTCAAGGGTTCTAACACACTGATTTGTAATATTAACATTTGGTAGTGTGGTAATTAAAACGCTTAAATGTGCCGTCAAATTTTAACACATTGGAGACCACTGATGTGTTAACTTAAACTGCAAGGTTAATTTGCTTTTGTGCATTCCTTGATGAAGTTACTCCTGCCATCTCTAGAAATACATTCGAAGGTCTTATAATATGTACTGATTAGTAAAGTTGAAGCTCTGCCGTAATCTCTTAATGTCTTTAATTCCTGTGTGAACATTTCAACACCTTTAAAATTAACCAGCATTCCTTCATTAAAGTATTCACCTAATGTACCCAATTAAATAGTAAATAAAGCTAAGAGACATAAGCTTATTTCTTACTACCTTCAATTAGTAATGGTCAGTTATACAAGGGTTACCAAATACAAACAAGGTCACTTTTAATGCATAAAAATTATATGAGCAGTTTTAGCTCTAGTAAAAAGAAAGCTGGAAAACCTGGAAGTGGGAGGCTTTGATATACCTCTTGTGTCACTGTTTTTGTAGGTTTGGGAAGTCACTTTTCTAGGATAGCACAGAAATAAGAGACATAGTCTGGCTTTGCTATTTAAGTATTAAAGATCCAAAGTTATTTGTAGCTGTTTCGGGATCAGACTATTCATTCAGCATGAGGCAACATTATGAAATATTGTTTTTTTCTATTAAATTGAATTACAAGAATATAACTTTTATTCTTTTGTTTGAATGATCCCCAAATTTCTTTAGGTAGATTTAATCAAATTTTGACTTCAAGTTTCCCAGTAAAGCCCAAAGTTTTCATAGCTGACAGATGGATAGATTAAGGAAGATAGATTGCAGACCTTAGATTAAGGAAGACCTCAGAGTATAGGATGGGAGGCGATTTATCGGAGAGAGAAAAAGGTATGATTGTAGCTACAGTTATCAAGGAGGTTGATTTTTTTTTTTTTTTTTTTTGCAATTCTTCCATACCTCCTTGCCTGACTTAAGATAAAGAAATTATGATTTAATAAAGTACTAATTTTGGAGAAGATTATGTAATATTGTGTTAATGGACCATCAAATTCTTGATAAAACTATTGTGCATCTTTGAGGCAGGCATTTGACGCAACCATCCAGTGTTATATTGTCTGTCTCCTGTGTGACCTATTGACAGCAAAGTAATGACAAAGTCTTCTGTGTTACTTCCAGGTACCTTGATGTAGCTCCAAGATGTAAAGGGTTAGGAACTTCAAACTGAGTAATCATAGTTCTCATACAAACTGCTTTTTTTTTTTACTAATAATCAGTTGACCTTTAATGAACTTTTATACTTCCTTTCATACTAATAAACAAGTTAAGGCTATAATCTTAAAAAAAGAAAATATTCACAGGGACATTTCAGAAATTGAGCTTTTTACTATAAATTGATATTTCAATTGAATATAAATTAATCTTTACAATAGAACATTTGAAAAATATGTTTATTCGTGTGTTCTTTATTTAAAATACCATATCTGCAATTTAAAAAAATTGACAGTTATAATAAATATCGGTATGAATGTACCATAATAGGTTATCTTCTGGCTTGTTTATTCAGTACCAAACTATGAATATGATTCAAACTTACTGTCTTACTGCCAACTCCCTTCTCCTTTAAATTAACTGCTCTTAATCTTCACTGCTCAAGAAATCCTTATAATCAAAATTGTTAACATGGCTAAAATATAGAGTGGAAAGGCTGTGAGTAAACTCCATAGAATTAAACTCTATGGAATTTAAAATATCAATGATGACTTTTATTTGAAAATGTTATTGTTTATTCAGAAGCATTTCCCAAGTAATTGGAACCGAGTGTAATTCTAACACACCATTAACAGAATTTTCCAACTCCCCTAGATGGCCTTTCTCTCTTTCACAGACTAGTATGTATTTATTTTTTTCTCTTCATGTTTCTAACTCTAGTTAGACTCTGCCAGTCAGAGGGAGAATAAAGGATCAGAAAAGATTTTACCCTAATGGTACTGTCTCAAGATGGCAAGTATTAAAAGCTGACTCTCTCTAATGACATTTTCATACATTTTGCATTTTCTACGAATGCTGATGATGCATTTTACTCTGAATGACTGTCCCCCTTTCAGCTACTGTTTTTCTTTTTTTAAAATTTTTTCTGTGATCATGTCCATACCAATTCTCTGTCTTTTGTGATTTCATAATCATATCCTGTAAGTCGTTCTTTTGGCAGGATGTAAAATGACTCGATCTGTCTTTTCCCACATGTGCTCTCTCTGTATATTTTCTTGAATATCACATAACCTTTGATCTAAAACCTGAGAGAGAAAGCTAATCCCCAAACAGCAATAGTTTCCTTAGCTCCACTTCTAAAACATCTAGACAGCCGTCTTCGTATCCTGTAGATTAAGTATTAGTGAAGTGGGGCCCACCAGTTAAATTCAGTTTATTACTTATTTGCATAAAGTTTTCTTGGTACACATGCCATTTATGTTGTTTACAGCTGCTTTTCCATTATACAGGCAAAATGGAATAGGTGTGGCATACAAAATCTAAAATGTTGCATATCTAGCTGTTTACAGAAAGTTTGCTGACCCTGCCCTAGACACTTCGGGTTGAAAGTAAACTTTAGTCCAATGTGCTCTGTGAACATCCAGAGGCACATAATGAGCTCTCTGAGTGTGTTCACTGAAGACCCATTGGGAAGAGGGTGCACACTAAGTATCCTCTCAAAAAATCCCCTTCTCATGTTCTCTTTCTCCATTATTTATCAAGGATGCTTGTGAGTTTTGAACATGATTTTAGGTATTTACTGTGACTCTCCAGAAGGTTGTCTATATAAGAACTATTTTGACATCTGATATCTAGTAATTTAACATTTCAGTAGAAGCCTTGAGGTTGACATCTTGTTACAAATAAAAATGTATTTAGTAAGATGAATCACCTATTATTTCTTACTTTGTTCCTGCTCAATTCTCTTAAACTGGAACTTGTTTTCTAGAGCCATCTGTGCTGTTATTTTTTTTTCCCAAAATTCTCTAAATAGAATTCCAAATTTTTATTCTTATGGAATGAAGGGTGACTTACCTATTTGGAGAATTGGGGGGGGGGCGGAAATAACAGTACAGAAGCTTCAACTAATTTCTTTCTCTGTTTTGTGTATGTCTGTTCAAAGAGTGTGATAGCATTCCCAGATCTCGTTCTATTGTTGAAGATATGTGGCCAAACCCTATGCATTCTACAGGAAGATCTGGAGACCAAACCTCCATCCCTCCCCATATGAGAAGTGTGTTTGAGGACCCAGATTGGGTATATTTTGTGTTGCAGTCTCAAGCATTCCATTAGGTGTAACATTTAAAGATCAAGATTTGAGAGGAAATATTAAGGGTCTTGGCTGTGTCATTATAGCTATGCTGGGTTCTTCAATCTATTCTTACAGGAATAATCTTTAAATCTCTATTTGCCATTTTGCTTCTTTTTTGTCTGTACTCAAAGGGTTGGGAATCATTTTGTTTTCCTAATTCAACATAAGTGATTTTGTAAGTAATAGGAACTCAATTAAAACCAGCTTTTACTTTCATTATTCCAAGCCATAGGTTCTGAATTTAAAATTTAAAATACCCTAGAATTTGCAATTAGCAAAAGGAAAATATCATTCAAGATAAATATAAAATCCTTTCTTCCTTTACCTCTTCTCTCCCTTTTCTCCTTTGTGTTTTTAGCCTATTTTAAAAGTAATATCACAAGTTTTTTTTTTTAAGTTTTCTAGACTATGTAGATACTGACTAGCTTTTACCTTAAACTTCTAAAATTGCCAAAGGCTAAAATTTAAATATTACAACTGAATATGTTATACGTGTCTATAAATATATATGTATATGTATTGTGTATAATCATAATTATTATGAAAGAGAAGGAATCCTTATTTATACTCTCTCTCTCTCTCTCTCTCTCTGTCTCTCTCTGTATATATATATATATATTTATGGACACAGTGTGACTCTGAAACAGATTGATGTCATATGTTTCTGATGGACATGAATTTTATTATTTTACTGCTACAAATTTTATGTCATAATTTGTGGCCTTTTATCCAGTTGGGCACATTACAAAATGCTTTTTCCAAAGAAATAATTTTTTAATAAATTTAAAATTAAGGATAGATAAATACTAGGGTTTTGGAAATTTGACACTACATTCTTATTAATGGTTGACCTTTGTCTTTCTCGGGAATAAAATGGATCTAATAATTTCTAAATCTCTAAATCTAGTCACTGCAGAAAAATATACACTGGTTCAATCAATATTTTATGCCAATATGACTAACAGTGACATTAACTTTTACTTAACAAAAATAAAAATAATTAATGATTCGAGTGGGAATAACATCTGAACTACTTTATTCACAGCTGGCATCTCCCTTTTGAGATGCTTTATATGAGGTACAAATTAGTAGTTAGAAAATAGTCATGGGGATGCAAAGTGCAGCTTAGGGTTTATAGTCAATAATATGGTAATAACTATATATAGCGTCAGGTGGGTACAAGATTTATCATGGGGATCACTTTATAAGTTAAAAATAAATGTCTAACCACTATGCTATACACCTAAAATTAATATAATATTGAATGCCAACCGTAATTGAAAGTAAAGAAACAAAACAGAAAAACAAAGTTAAAATGCCTTTAATACTTTTTAGAACAACGTAAAGATACACAAATATATTAAAATTGCACTTATTTCCACAGAAAAAATGACTACAATAGGCATCAAAAGAATGCCTGTAACAGCAATTTTATATCACACAAGGAAGACCCTTCAAAGAATAATATAATAAAAAGCATCAGTATCATATGTCCCAGTTTTGAAATTTCAAGTTGGTCTCTTAAGGTTTATAAAAGAGTATCTCTCACTATCACTTGAACATTTTTCAAAAGTGGGGCAAGAGTTGCATAATTAAATAACAAAACAAAAATACATTGAATCGTGTCATCTCAGAGCTGAAGTTTTTTGTAAACTACCTTGTGTTACCTCCTTATTTAACACTAGCAACATATTTAGTGTTGTAGCTTGACTCAAGGCAAAAAGCCAGGCTTTCTGACTAGAGACTATGTTCTCCACTCTTTGATTCTTACAAAAAGTCAGCAAATACCATGAGGAACTGGTGATATTTATGTCAATCATATCATTATTTCCAGATTTTCTTCATTAGCATTGCCAAATAATTTATTCAACTATTTCCCTTCCATCTTTTTCTTTTAAACACAACACTTTCCTTGGCAAATAAAGCATCCAAAAGTACATTTCTGTGTACTATCTCTGGGGTTTCCTTCAATTGGCAGTTTAAGATACAAATAAAGGGAGATGGCTTCAGGCAAGATACCTTGGCAACATTTCAATTTTTGTCTCTTATAAAGGAACATGAGCCTTCCTCTTAGGAAGCTGTACTGCAATACAAAGGTTAGAGCAATTATGAAAGCCTTCTTTTACTTATCACAAATAATACTTCAGGAAAGAGTATTCTATATTTTCTCCTCTACGTATCTGTACAAAACTTTAGCTCGGAATAATTTGTGGAAAAATAGCTATAAAATATCATTAAATATGTATAGTTTATCAAAGTATTGTCCATTAGGAAAATCTGATATAACATCTATATAAGAATCATTTTAAAATACATCCCAACACATTACCTAAATAATGGTAACACTGTATGTGTTCTGTTCATTGCTTTCATGTACATAGATACCTCTAAAATGCCAACAAGACCTCTTTTTTTCTCTCCTTCCTTCTTTCCTCCTTCCTTCCCTGCCTCCCTCCCTCCCTCCTTTCTTCCTTTCTTTCTTTCTCTTTCTTTTGAAAATTTACTCTTATGAAGAGATAAAAGACGTTATTATTATTTAAAAATTAATATAAATTTCTAGGTGTCAAATATAACTTCCCATCAACTTGTTCCCTCAGATTCTAGGCTGATGACAGTGATAAAAAAAAAAAAAAAAAAAAAAAAGAATAAACTGATGACGTTGAAGAATATTTGCAAAGAAAGCTGTTTGACTTCAAATCCAAATATTCTATGACATGTTAAATAAAATATGAACAATTTCCTCCTTACCAATAAGGGAAATTGATTAGAACTTGGCTTAGCTATAACTGCTCTCGATAAATTACTCTCTTTGAAGTGGAAAAAAAACAGAAATTCAAATTCATGGACTTATTTTCTCCTGTAATCTTTTCCCTTTATCACTTCACACCTCCATTGCTAGCTTTAAATCACAGATTCCTAGAATAGATAATTCTATAAAGATAGTACCGTTACTATATCTCCTTTTTAGAAAGATCATTAATATTCCAGGAACATGAATTTAATCACAATTACAACATCGAATCACACTTGAAACCAGGTAAAGGCAAGAAAATCTTTTGCTCAGTTACTTCTTCCAATTTACCAGCTCAATACAATGATTCATCCTAACATTGAAAGTACTAGGATATCTATTACCTTCCACTAAGTGCATGAATCATATGAGAGCAAAAGAAGAAAATTATGTAGCAGAATTCATAATCCACTTAGATCACAAAGAAGTAGTTCCTTAAAAATAATTTCCTATTTGTTAATCTGTTCTTCCTTATGAATTCCACCACATAGAGTAGTTAAAAAATAAAAGATAAAGTAATACTTAGACCTAATCAGTAGCTAGTTTAAGCTAATACTTTCTTCAGTATCTTTTCTAACTTACTCTGTGTTTGAATGGATTATGCAAAATTCTTATATTTTTAGAGTTCTGGCCACACCTGGTGCTCCCAACTAAGACGGTAACTGGCTGGCTGTTATGTAAGTGTGTATCTAATATGTCTTGGTGAAGAGCAAGAGAAATGAGGTGTACACATCCCTATCTTCTGGATTCTCTTTCTGCTTCAAAATGATGCATTTTGCTCTTGGCAGGAAAATATGTGCTTTCATCCAGAGCTAGCATCTGGAGTCCTAGGCACCTGTCTTTGTTCTTGACATTCCCATGTACAGTGATCGCTTCAGCTTTATATGAGGTACAAATTAGTAGTTAGAAAATAGTCATGGGGATGCAAAGTGCAGCTTAGGGTTTATAGTCAATAATATGGTAATAACTATATATAGCGTCAGGTGGGTACAAGATTTATCATGGGGATCACTTTATAAGTTAAAAATAAATGTCTAACCACTATGCTATACACCTAAAATTAATATAATATTGAATGCCAACCGTAATTGAAAGTAAAGAAACAAAACAGAAAAACAAAGTTAAAATGCCTTTAATACTTTTTAGAACAACGTAAAGATACACAAATATATTAAAATTGCACTTATTTCCACAGAAAAAATGACTACAATAGGCATCAAAAGAATGCCTGTAACAGCAATTTTATATCACACAAGGAAGACCCTTCAAAGAATAATATAATAAAAAGCATCAGTATCATATGTCCCAGTTTTGAAATTTCAAGTTGGTCTCTTAAGGTTTATAAAAGAGTATCTCTCACTATCACTTGAACATTTTTCAAAAGTGGGGCAAGAGTTGCATAATTAAATAACAAAACAAAAATACATTGAATCGTGTCATCTCAGAGCTGAAGTTTTTTGTAAACTACCTTGTGTTACCTCCTTATTTAACACTAGCAACATATTTAGTGTTGTAGCTTGACTCAAGGCAAAAAGCCAGGCTTTCTGACTAGAGACTATGTTCTCCACTCTTTGATTCTTACAAAAAGTCAGCAAATACCATGAGGAACTGGTGATATTTATGTCAATCATATCATTATTTCCAGATTTTCTTCATTAGCATTGCCAAATAATTTATTCAACTATTTCCCTTCCATCTTTTTCTTTTAAACACAACACTTTCCTTGGCAAATAAAGCATCCAAAAGTACATTTCTGTGTACTATCTCTGGGGTTTCCTTCAATTGGCAGTTTAAGATACAAATAAAGGGAGATGGCTTCAGGCAAGATACCTTGGCAACATTTCAATTTTTGTCTCTTATAAAGGAACATGAGCCTTCCTCTTAGGAAGCTGTACTGCAATACAAAGGTTAGAGCAATTATGAAAGCCTTCTTTTACTTATCACAAATAATACTTCAGGAAAGAGTATTCTATATTTTCTCCTCTACGTATCTGTACAAAACTTTAGCTCGGAATAATTTGTGGAAAAATAGCTATAAAATATCATTAAATATGTATAGTTTATCAAAGAATTGTCCATTAGGAAAATCTGATATAACATCTATATAAGAATCATTTTAAAATACATCCCAACACATTACCTAAATAATGGTAACACTGTATGTGTTCTGTTCATTGCTTTCGTGTACATAGATACCTCTAAAATGCCAACAAGACCTCTTTTTTTCTCTCCTTCCTTCTTTCCTCCTTCCTTCCCTGCCTCCCTCCCTCCCTCCTTTCTTCCTTTCTTTCTTTCTCTTTCTTTTGAAAATTTACTCTTATGAAGAGATAAAAGACATTATTATTATTTAAAAATTAATATAAATTTCTAGGTGTCAAATATAACTTCCCATCAACTTGTTCCCTCAGATTCTAGGCTGATGACAGTGATAAAAAAAAAAAAAAGAAAAAAAAAAGAATAAACTGATGACGTTGAAGAATATTTGCAAAGAAAGCTGTTTGACTTCAAATCCAAATATTCTATGACATGTTAAATAAAATATGAACAATTTCCTCCTTACCAATAGTGGAAATTGATTAGAACTTGGCTTAGCTATAACTGCTCTCGATAAATTACTCTCTTTGAAGTGGAAAAAAAACAGAAATTCAAATTCATGGACTTATTTTCTCCTGTAATCTTTTCCCTTTATCACTTCACACCTCCATTGCTAGCTTTAAAGCACAGATTCCTAGAATAGATAATTCTATAAAGATAGTACCGTTACTATATCTCCTTTTTAGAAAGATCATTAATATTCCAGGAACATGAATTTAATCACAATTACAACATCGAATCACAGAATCACACTTGAAACCAGGTAAAGGCAAGAAAATCTTTTGCTCAGTTACTTCTTCCAATTTACCAGCTCAATACAATGATTCATCCTAACATTGAAAGTACTAGGATATCTATTACCTTCCACTAAGTGCATGAATCATATGAGAGCAAAAGAAGAAAATTATGTAGCAGAATTCATAATCCACTTAGATCACAAAGAAGTAGTTCCTTAAAAATAATTTCCTATTTGTTAATCTGTTCTTCCTTATGAATTCCACCACATAGAGTAGTTAAAAAATAAAAGATAAAGTAATACTTAGACCTAATCAGTAGCTAGTTTAAGCTAATACTTTCTTCAGTATCTTTTCTAACTTACTCTGTGTTTGAATGGATTATGCAAAATTCTTATATTTTTAGAGTTCTGGCCACACCTGGTGCTCCCAACTAAGACGGTAACTGGCTGGCTGTTATGTAAGTGTGTATCTAATATGTCTTGGTGAAGAGCAAGAGAAATGAGGTGTACACATCCCTATCTTCTGGATTCTCTTTCTGCTTCAAAATGATGCATTTTGCTCTTGGCAGGAAAATATGTGCTTTCATCCAGAGCTAGCATCTGGAGTCCTAGGCACCTGTCTTTGTTCTTGACATTCCCATGTACAGTGATCGCTTCACCATGACCACAAATCTCCCTCTGCCTCCATGTTCCCATAAAGCACATTGGGAAATTTGGGTTCTCGGCATAGCACATGTTGGTCATGAAGGGCAAAGGCCAACTAAATTGCTTTCTCCTGCCAGTCACTTAACACACAACGATTTCTCTACACATTGTTGGAAATGACCTTCTTTAGAATTTTTTCAAAAGCTTACAGGTAGCGTTTAACCATTAGCTGCTCTATTGTCAGGGGTTTCATTTTTTTCTTTCTGCCAAGGCCTTTCTCACTTTTCTTGTCATTTTCATACTTTTATCATCATGTCTTCTTTGTTCCTTTTCTGGGCATATTGTAAAACTGTAGCATGCCAGTTGGCCAGGTTAGATACAGGACTTTGAAAATACTTAATTTCCCAAGGAAGTCTGATTTTCAGGTTTCTTATCTATTATTTGGGAAGTCAGAAACTAAATATTTCTTTTTTTTATGTGTTTGAATTTCTGGCCTAGCACTCATAACTTCCCACTATTCATCACCCTCCTCTCCCCTCAGAGGATGACTAGAGAAAGGGCATAGACACCAAAAGGCAAGGAGAAATATTGAGGAATAAATTTAAATTCATTTTCTTATTATACATTTCACTAAATGCATAATTTTATTAGTTAAATATTAATATTTTATACATTTTAATATTATATGAGGTTTTATTGTTTAGAGTATAACAGATCATAAGCTATAACCTATTTCAGCTCTACGATATAGTTAAAAGTGAAGAAAAAATGTAAATTAGGTAAATATAGTGGAGAAACAGTTGGGAAAATGGAAGTAAGAAAATCTAAAACAGAATATGGGTCACACAGATTCAGTATATTGTACATTAGATTTTAATTGCATCCTAATATTGAACAACCTGATACCAATCTCCCCTTTGTTTTCCACGCAATACTTCTCTAGAGCAAACAGACTTTCATGCTTCTTCCCTGTACTAAGATAGCATGTTTTCACACCCTAAACCCCTGCCCCTGTTTCTGTCAACCTTTTTTTTCAATCTGGACATGTGCATTCTTAGTTTTCCCAAAACTCAATTTTATGCTCAAATTACAGTGGCACTATTTTTTTTTTTTTTTACTCAAATAAATTCTAAGTGCATTTCTTTGGCATTAAAACCTGATTGACATTCAAAATTTGCTGTTCCTTCATTGCTCTAAGTTTTCCATCATTATATTTGTTTGTTTGTTTGTTTGTTTATATTCTCTATTACCTACTCATCAGTCTGTTGTTCCCAAAGGGTTATACTGTGTTCTCTCTTCTCCTTTCATTTTCTTCACAATTACAATCATCATTTTACTGATAACTCTTAACATGCTATCTCTCACCAATCCACTGGACAGACTCAATCATTCAGCCAACTACATGCAATGTGGATATTTCAAAACAGAGAATTCTAAAAGTGAAAGAGTCTTACCCCAACATCTGCATGTTGTCCTCTATTACTTTATCTTTACTCGTAGCATCGCCGTTCATCCTAGTTCTAGTGAATAGGGCAATATAATGTCTAAATCAGCTCTAATATCAAGTTAGCTTTTTATGATTTTTTCCCTTTTCTTTAGCTTTATTGAGATATAATTGGCAGATAAAATTGTAATATATTTAAGGCAGGAAGTTTTTTTATGAAAAAATGTATGACACAATATTTTAGGTTTGTGAGGTAAGGGCTCTGAGGCAGATTTTCTTGAACTGTTTTTATGAACTGTCAAGTGAGCTGTTTATAGAGAAGTGTAAACTATCACCATGATTAGGCACTGATTTCCCCGATGAGCAAACTGTTTGCATGAAAAAATAGTTTTTCATCATTTCTTAAAGAAATAGTAAAGTTTTATAGCTTTGCCTCTGAGGCAAGAAGTTCTTTGAGCAAGCAGTTATTTTGACACAGATATTCTCAAATCTGAGTCCCAACAGCTATGATGATGCCGATGGGCTCAATTCTAAGTCCCTGCCTTGTGTCATTATCCAAACTAAGCTGATTCAATCAGGTTTTGTTCACTTGTAAACCAAGAAAACAAGAACACCCAACTTATATGAAGAGAAAAGATTCTATCCCAGTGTGAAAGATTCTGTCCCTCTGAACCAGGTAAGGAGTATCAGCCAAATGACCTAATTTTATTCTTTGTTTTCTTGGATCTTTTTCATACCATCAAAGATCACAGGAAGGTCTAGGGTTTAGAAGTAGTGCATACTTCCTCAAAGATAGCACATGCTCCTTCTAAAGAAATCAATATTGTATTTAAGGATAATCTGTTTTAGTCAACTGCTTGTCCAATCTTATAGGGCAAGTAGTTGTCTGGTATCTTAGTCAAGATTTGAATCACAGAATGAAGACTTTCTCCCCATTTTCTGGACCCCTTGTAAAGTATGAAATGAAGAGCATTAAAGACAGTCCTGAATTCCTTTTTGTTGGTTAAGTTTTGGGGTTACAGTTCAAAGGCTAGATATCTTTTTCCTTGAATTAAGTTATCAAATAATCTTTTTTTTTTGATAGGATAAATCAATATGTAATAATGGACCCTGGGTTTATTTGAATATGAGACTATCAGGGAGATGGGTAACAATCCACTAAGGTAAGCCCCTCCTAGTTTGCCTACAGTAACCTATAGGCATTGGTGCTACAAATCAAATAATAATTGTAAAGGACCACCTAACTATCTGGTTTTTAGAAAACATACCATTGAAGTAGCCGATTAGTATTGTACATTTTCAATGTTGTTTAAAAAGAGCGGTGAGGTGCCACTCAGTTACAGATCATCTATTAAAGATCTGAGTCAAAAAATTCACCTAGTGAGCCTTCCTATTCAAGTATATAAAAGTGGGAAAGCTTCAGTATGAACACAATATCTTTCATAGAGTCTTCCCAAGCTCTATATACATGAAAGTTTGCTTACAAATCCAGGTTCCTACAAAAGGGCCCGGGACTTTTTACTATGTGAGACGTTAGAGGAAGTTTTATGTGATTAGCTGTCTTTTTGTAATGTTTGCTTCTAAAATTGTTTACTGGTTGAGATCATTAAACTTGAAGCTATTTGTTTCACAATGGAGTTGGATGAAACATAGAGGAATATATATACAGACCAAAAAGTTGACTGAATTTCAGATATTGGCTAAATCATAAGCAAACTATAGCTAGATATTGAACTTATACCAGGGAGTAGCTGGGAATGCAGCAGCGATACTAAGGGGAAAAAAAGCCTTATGGGCATCATAGTTAAAAACTAGTTAGAATCTATTGAAATCAAAATCTTAACCCCGCAAAGAGAAAATAAAATAGTTCTAATAATACATTACCATACATTAAAGCACGATACTCTGCCAATTCAGGATCTTGTTCTCTCAGTCTTGGACAGGAACTTCAACTTTACATTGTTATCTACATGAGCTTGAATGTGTCAGCTTCCAGATAATTCCTAAGAATTCTCATTTTCAAGTCTGCACCCAGAGCATCCTGCAATTGATATGAAGATAGCTTGTGTCTCTTAAATAAATAGTTGTGATTCTAACAACCAGCCTCTTTCAGTTTTGCTTACATGCTGGCAGGGTCCTTTCCATAGGAGTTTTCAGGCTGTCTTTCTTTGATTTCTCTTCCAGAATACCGAGGCTCTAGGAATTAATTATTCAAGAGTTGTTAAAACAATGTTGAGGAAGGTTCAACTGCATGTCCTGATAAGAACAAGTATTTTGCAGAAATTCCTTGGAGTATTTGGACATGCCTATTTGCAATGGAGCAGAGTCCGTCATCAGAGCAATATCTTTAGATAGGTGGGTTGACCTATTACTAAATCATAAGGATTAGATGAACCCCAGAAGCAGTTAATTCCTTCATATTAAAACCAATAACAAATCATAGGCCATAGAAGATCAAGATTCATTAAATGCTTTGCAGATTTTAATTTCAGAATTATGTATTTTTCTTTCTAACTTTTTTGAAGATTGAGTATAATTTGGACAGTGAGACTTCTAAGCAAGTAGCAAGGCTTTGCAACTCTCTGTAATATTATTTACTCTAAACTAACGTTACTTTCACTGGAGAGACAGACTGAAAATCTCCAGATTTGGAATGAATCAATACTTTTGCTAACATTCAACCAGTAGCCTTCCATCAAGTAAAGCTTCAATCCATTACGAAAGTAAGGAAACAATGACAAAGACACATTTAAAATTCATTGCAGAATGTACTGTATGAAACTCAGTTGAATGTGTTCAAAGGTACCCTAAGACTTGTTCTGTTTTGTCCACATCCCATCTTTACAGGTTCACCAGGATAGTAATAATGACAGATGATACACAAAGCAGAGATTCCTTAGCCATTTTAGTTAAATCTCAACTCCAATATTGGTTGAATATAATATTCTAATTGTCTTTACTGTGGTAGAAATTTTAATGTAAAATTATTCCAATTTTTCTGAGGGACCAGCAAGTGTCTGATCTGAAAGTGCTAAGGATTATTTTCATGTAATACATAACCAGATATATATGTATTTTAATTGTGATACCACTCACTGGCATTACATAATAACTTCTTCTATCTTCTTTAAAAAATTAGACTTTGGTTAAGGCTGCCAAGATCTTAATTAAAGCTCCTGTCTTTCACAATGATTACCTAAAACCTTTCCTTTGGCCTTCAAGTTATTCTTTTGTGTGTAGATTTCTAATTATATGATGACTATATACTTCAAAAGTATCAGAACATAAAGAGTTCTTTAATCTATTGAAGAACTATATTCTGAATGAAAATTCCTGATGATATCAAGAATGCTTGCTTCTTCGAAAGCATTACAAAGTCATATACTAGATCCAAAACATGTCTGCTACTATGATAGATGCTAGCTCCTTATCTCTAGACATTTGTCAAGATCTAGAGTGTGCATTGTGTTCTGCCATCCAGGCTGATTTGGTCTCTAGTAAAGGGTCATATACTGTGCATAAGTTGAATTCTGTTTTGATAAATCTTGAAAATTTCCTGCTCTGATCATATGATGATACTCATATGATATCATATCTAAATTTTCTGTAAGAATTTGAAAAATAAATATGTTTGGAACATAGATGATAATTCTAGGCAGAGTTCAGTCAGTTATTTATATCCTCTTATTCTGACTATGGAAATAAAGTGCCATGATTTAAAGAATTGCATTAAAGCTTAGAAATGTGTGAGGGAGTAATAGAAGTTTAGAGGGGATAGACCTACTTGTTGATAAATATTGAATTTTTAAATGAGCAATAAAAATTGTTTAGCATGAGGAACTATCAAATTTAAAAGAAAATCTAAATCTCAGTTCACAGGCTTCTATTATTTGAATTAAAGCCATTATTGATGCAAAACAGAGTGTATAGGCTTTTGCCACAGAGTAAAAAGAAATGTTATAATAAACTATTGTTGTCTGATGATTTTCATGTAGTTGAGTCAGAACACCAAGGGCTTGTCCAGATCACTTATTCATGAATGGATGGAAAGTTATTGAAGAGTTTATTTTAAATCATCAATTGTTTGTTTCTGCTTAGAGGTACAATCACTGAAAATTTGGTTATATTATACCATACATATATATAATGATTTCAGAAAAGTAATGAACCCATTGCTTATATTGGCAGTGAGACGAAGGAATCTTCTAAATACCTCTTGACCAGAATGAAAAAAAAAAAAAAAAACAGTAATGATATGAAATGTGTCATATTTGAAAGACTAGCATTCTTGGAATATGTTTTATTCTGGAATAAGTCATATCTTTTGACAAAGTATAACTTTTTTAAACAAGCATAATGTTCTTGAGCTAATTAAATATATAAAATCAATCTTAGACATCACATTATCAAGAGAATATAATAAGAGGTGATTCATATATTGGATAAGAGAATCATAGGGGAATTTAAGATGATGAAGTTCTTGGTTAAAGACTTGTGAAAAATGGAGAGTCTTAGTCATCTTCTGAGGAATAGTAGTACAGGTATATTTTAGACCTCAGAAAAAGGGCAATAAATAATTAACTTAATGAGGAGGGCGTTAAAAAATTAAAGCAAAGTGCAGATAAACATTGTAAAATGTATAGGCTTAGGTGGCATTGAAGATAAAATACTTCTTGGATTCGGTATCATGAGAAGCAGGGCATTGCTATCTCCTTTTTTTGTCATGGAGTACTGAACAAATCAATATCTTTTCCTACTGTGTTTTGTGTCTTGGAAGATTAGTATTACAGTGATTGGCACAAGTATGATAAGTCTTTTTTTGTATCAGGTTTACAGTGATGGGTTTTGGTCCTTTTTTGCCTTCTTGTTCTAGAGGAAAATATACAAGTTGAATAAATGTATGTATGAGACAATCTAAATGTTAATATATTCAACACTAGTAAGTCTGCTAATATCAGCAGAATATTTAGACCATAAAAAGCCATGAACTCCTGGAGATCTTCAATTGGAGCTTAATTCAGACACAAGCAAAATAGTAGATTAAGATTCGAATTTTAGTCATGCGCTGCATAACGAAATTTCAGTTAACAATGGACCACATATACAAAGGTGGTCTCATAAAATTATAATGGAGTATAAGCAAAAAGTTGGTCTGTGAGGTTGAAAGAAAAGGCTGGACCCAACCACAATGTTGAATTTACTGCTGGCTCTGAGTGGTTTGAATAGATGAGAAGGCTGGGCAAGCTGTCCGCCCACCACATGCCCACGGACACACATGCACAAGCACACACACACACTCGCGAGCACAGATTCACTTCACTTCCCTGTTTCTCTTTACCTCTCTTTGCTCCTGGTTCTGCCCCCATCCCTCCCCATCTCTCTCCCTCTCTCTCTCTTACCCCATTCCTTTTTATTATTTCTCCTATCAAGCTTTATCTTTCTAGGTATTTTTTTTTTATCTCTGTTCTACCTTTCTATCTTCGCTTCCTCCCATCTCACCCTTCCTCCCTTCCTTCTCCTGACATCTATTCTCTCTCCAACAGTGCCTCCCTCCAAAGCCCTCGCTGTGTCCCACCATGTGGGAATGCATGCATACACACACACTTTATTTTTTAAACTATGTTTTTAGTTGATTTTTCTATGTTAACATATATTTAGATACACAAATACTTAACACTGTGTTACAATTGCCTACAGTATTCAATACAGTAACATCCTATAGATCAGGGCTTCCCAACCTCTGAGCTATGGACCATATCAGTCATATGGAGAGTGTCTTAGTCAACTTCTGAGGCATAATAGTACAGGTATATTTTAGACTTTCCCAGGAAAATGGCTATAAATCTTAATGAGGAGGGCATTAAAAAGTAAATCCCCGAAATCACTATGTATATGTATGGTATAATGTAACCTAACAGGTCAGTGGCCTGTTAGGAACCGGGCCGCACAGCAGGAGATGAGTGGCAGACAAGAGAGTGAAGCTTCATCTGTATTTGCAGGTGCTCCCCAGCGCTAGCATCACCACCTCAGCTCCACCTCAGATCATCAGGCGTTAGATTCTCATAGGAGCGTCGGTCCCAGCTGCCAAAACATTTGGGGACTGCTGCTACAGAGGTTTGTAGCCAAGGACCAATAAGCTATACCATCTAGGTGTGTAGTAGGCTATGCCATTTAGGTTTGCGTAAGTGCATCTATGACGTTCGCACCATGACAAAATCACCTAATGACACGTTTCTCAGAACATATCTCTGTTCTTAAGTGACACATAAATGTACTACGATTGACCTGATTATTAAGAAGAGTTCTTGGTTATCTCAAGAATGAAGTCTCCCTGAGAGCATTTAAACATCTATAAAATAAATTTATTTCTATTAAGTTATCAGATGTGGTTTCACAAGAGAAAAAATATTCTTTGGTTGCAGACACACCGGTGAGGCTTACTGTGCAATGAATGCATAATGTCTGAAGTTTGTTACACAGATTTCTGCCACCTGAGTAGTGATTCCTTCCAAAGATAAAATTGTGTGATAGTGGCAAAATTTAAGGTTAATATTTCATTACATGATATCCATATTTTTTTTTTTCCTAAGAATTTTCTTTTGTATTTAGAGAAATTTATTCTGAAGAGTTTAATAGAAAACTGGATTAAGTGCTTGGTTCTTTTTCAGAGTACCTACATTGTGTACCCACATTATTTTTTCATCCTTCAGCTTCTTTGGTAGCCTAGAACAATTGCAGATTGTGAAACAGTCTAAATCTGCATTAGTCAGGGTTCTCCAGAGAACCAGAAACAACAGGATGGGTATATAAACAGAGAGAGATTTAAGGAATTGACTCATGTGATGATGGAGGCTGGCAAGTCCAAAATCTGCAAAGCGGCCTGCAGGCTGAAGACCCAGGGAAAAGCCAATGTTAGAGTTTTGGGGGAAAATTGCCGGCCGTGGAATTCGTTCTTGCTTTGGGGAAGTCAATCTTTTTGTTCTATTCAAGCCTCAGCTAATCAAATGAGGCCCACCCACATTACACAGAGCAACCCGTTCTCCTTAAAGTTCACTAATTTAAATGTTAATCTCATCCAAAACTGCTCTAACTGAAACATCTAAGATCAAGCAGTGCTGAATTTATAAACTTACAGCATCAAGGGACAACTGTACCTTAGCAGAGTCTTCATAGTGATTCAAAATAAGAAAGTTAGGAAAAGATATTAAGAGGTTTGGGGGTATAAGTTCAATGAATTTAGCATAGGCCATCCACGGCAGGGGACTGGTTGGCTAAGTGTGTAACACAATAGATAGAATTATTTCGCATGGAAAGATGCAGGTCTTATGACAAGATCTGATAAGAAAACTGTTTTGATATTTGAAGTTACTGTCCAAGTGAAAAACCTGTTGTCTTTTTGAGGCAACTTGCTTAATGAGCAAATTTTTCGCTCAGATAAATTGTAAAACTTTCCTGAAGCAAAGAGCACAGATATTGACTACTTTGCAGTCCGTTGTACTGGGCAAGAATTTTCTGGAGCAAATAGTTGTTATTACCAAGTTTATCTCAGTTCTCAGTCAGAACAGTTAAGTTATATCACTGTAAGTGGTCTCAGTTATCACTATTAACATACTGTATTATGAACTCATTATGCCTTTAAACTTTCCTAGTGATATATTATTGTACTTAATAGACTGTTGTCTACTATTTTATCTTATGTACCTTTGTATCCTGTAAAGATTCTATTATAATGTTAATTTTAAATATTTATTTTATGTCTGATTTTATCTTTGGTTCAAACTGACCTATTAACCAAAAATAGATTAGTTTAAAGTTAATATTTTTGAAAAATTATTTTTATGAAAAATTATTGCAGTAAATGGATAATTATTATTTTATTAAAACTGTATACTCTCTTATTAGGACATTAATTTTATTTTCAGCCAAGACCTAGTGAAATTATTAAAATATACTATAATAAAGGTATAGGCAGGATACTGTTTACAGAAACTGAAGAACAAAGTTTCCCTCCCTAAAAAGTATTTTATGACTTATTATTTTATACAAAAAGCTTTGGAAAGAGGCAATCTACAAGTAGTATATAAGCTGGACTGAGACTGTTTGAATCATGTTTACTCCTGATCCTCAATGATGGAATAACATATATTTGAAGTAAAATACTCTTTCTTATTTTTCATATTACAATTATTTTTACAATTAAATTTCTTGCTTGTGTTTATTTGAGAGTAACAGGACAACTATACTTTAATTCAATGCTAAGACTAAAAGAGTAGGACTGAAAATGGTCACATGAGGTACTGAGGTTTGAAAGTAATCATAAGATGTTTGAATCATAATGAAGTTCATTATACTGAAAGACCTAGAATGAATGAAACATCTTAGACGCTTTGGGAGAGAATCTATTATATTTAAGGACGTGATGGTTTATATTTTTGGTGTTAGCTCTAAAAGTGGAGAAGACCCTACCAAATTTTCAAGTTTGCTTTTCCAGTGAGCAGTAACAGCATGTTGTTATCTGAGTTTCATAAAGAGAATCCGTTCACAGTCACGCATCTTTTATGGGAAACTTAATCAAGTTAGTTTTGTACCATCTTAATGAAAAGGGGTTTTATATACCTCATTCGGAGAATTTTAAAATCATTTAAAAAGTTATTTCACTGTCTTTGGTTGGCATTTTCCTCTTTTTTTTTTTATGAATTCTGACTGAAGTGGAAAAGTTTTATAATCTAATTTTAAACGACAGATTAGATTTGTTCATCACTTTTTCTCTTTCTTCATAAGAGTCTTTTCTTGCCCATTCTTTTATGAGAATAATGATTTTTTTTTTCTGTTAGGAAGTGTGAAAGCTACTTATTCGTAGAGAATAACAATAACAACAACAAAACTCCTTAGCAAAATGTGATAAAATTTAATTAAAGATTCATAAAAATTCCATAGTAGATAAAGCAATAGTACATTCTTTCCAGTGTATATTTGAAAAATGATGTATTAATAGTACATTTTACTTTACATAAGTTCAGCTATTCAACCACATGATTCCTTGAAACTTTGTAAAAGTAAGATATGATAAAATATCTATTTGTTCACTACCCAAAGTCATCTCCTTCTGTCATCATACACATGACTCCCTTTACCGTCTTCTACCTCCCTTCACCCCAAACAATATACAGATACTGTATTATAGAACTGTACACTTGAAACTTATATAATCTTATTAAACAATGTTACCCCAATAAATTTTAATTTTTTTTTAAAGATCAGTAAAAATAGATCAATTTGTGCAGCTTGGCTCTAATGTACATCTTTTCTAATAAGAAGACATCTATTATGTGATCCAAAGAATTTCGTTTTTATCAGCTAGATAATCATAATGAATTTTTACTAAAATTTTTTTCTCTAAGTATCAGCTAACAAAAGTTAATTTTTGTTCTACCTTTATATGATATTTTCATGAAATAAAATAGCTGTTGCTTCTTAATAAGCCTTGACATTCTTCATCGTCTTCTAATTTGTTTTAAAGGACACCTGACTATATTTCTCTATTTTTTGTATTTGAAATGGAAATGCACTGTACTATATATATACTAACTTTTAGATTTTAGACTTTAGATCATCAAAATGCTTCTGGCTTCTTGTTTAATTTAATAATTCTTGATTAGTCGGTATCTGAGAAAGAACCCAGATAATATTTGAATAAATTACATTGTGTCCTGTCCTTGTCCTAACCCACATCTCTGTACTGATTCAAATACTTATATACTTGTCTTAACTGTCACACTGTTGACATTTCAGATTTCCATGAGACCAATATTTCACAGGATATTTGAGGGTAAACGAATATTTGAATACCTACAGCAAACATTTAAAATAATTAATATACATTCTAATAGGACATTATTGTACTTCTGAAGGCTTCAAACTTTATAATATTTTATTTATTTACATAAACTGTAATTATTTTCAACTTTGGTTTCCTTGAAAAACACACTGACATAAAATTTTCAAAAAATCTTTAGAACTTAAAAATCTGTGAATATTGTATATTTTAGGAGCCTATTACTTACCATCTGAATGATGAAAATGCATAAGAAAACAAAACTTAAGTTTTGTTCACTTGTCTGATTTATAATGATTTTAAAGGTGTATGATAATATCATTTAGCTGGACATTTATTGTAAGCATGGTTACAGATGACATAATTTCCTACTTTAATATTAATAATTAAATATTTTAAGAATATTTTAATGACTATGTCATGACAAAACATGTAATTTTTATTTTATAAGACTATTCTTCCAATAAAATAGAAACTTCTAGCTGAGTTAGAAAGGAAAATTATACTGTTATTTGCCTCGTGCTTGTAATCCCATGGCTTCTTAAAAGTGAAAGTGATAAATTACTGTCATTCTGACAGCTTTTTGATGTGTCCCTTTGTACATGAGAAACTAAGTTGAGACCACCTGAACTCATTTCTCTTGAGATTTTGAACAACTATAAAAAATGGTTTTGTTTTGGACTTGGTAGGGCTCTGAAATGAAAATGCCATTATGTGGAGGGCAGCACATCAATCTAATTTGCTACCTGGATCTCCAATCTCATCCTTTCCCAGATGAGATTGTTTTATAATATGCAAGATAATATTAGCCTTACTTCACATTTTAGTGATATATTCTAAGTGATTTTTATTTTTGCATTAATAGAGTTGGAATATGTTTTTACTAATTCGTTACTAATTAAATAACCTAAAGTTCTGAAAAAATGAAGGTTGAAGTATGTGATGCCGTGGTTTTTGTGTGTGCGGTTGATAGACCAGCCACGATTATACCAAGGACATCCCCCAAAGACAAAAGAGTAGATGGGGAAAAAAAGCTACTATTATGTTTTGCTAAAGAAAAAAAAAAAGGAAAGTCTCTAATTGTGTAGGTGATCATATGCAAAGGTGGGAACCAAAAATTTTTTTTTGATTTCTATTATATTGTGATTAAATATGGATATGATACTTTAGAGGAAAGGGGATATAGCTAAACAGTGAAATCCTATGCCATTTTACCACCCTAAAAGAAGAACTTAAGAGATATAATCATATTAATTTAATAAGAATTACAACTTTGAGCAATTGACACATAACATTTCTTATCAAAAAAGAAATCTCAGATTTGACAAGTATACCATAATCTGTTTCTCAATTTATCTAGACATTTTAAGTGCCTTTTATGCATGAATGTGTTTGTTTTAATATATTTATCCAAACTTGTATGTAATGACTCTGATGTGATTAAATGCATACACACATACACACGCACACGCACACGCACACGCACACATACACACGCACCCGCACACGCACACATACACATGCACAGAGATGATCTAAAGTTGCATTACTCTGCCAGAACTTATTTCTGCTGAATTGAATGTCTGTATTTTAGGCAAAGATTCTGTTTGATCTGAAATACTTAAAGCCTTCAGGGTTTGATATAACATTCTCTTTGTGTGTGTATGTGTGTGTGTGTGTGTGTGTGTGTCTGTGTGTGCATGCATATGTGTGTGTTGTTTAGAAGATATATGATTATCATCTTATAAAAGATAATAAGACAAAAAAATCTTAGAACTAGTAATCTCTAAAGTGATTTTATTATTCTAGGGTCACCTTTATTAAAGTTACTTGTCTATCCATTCTAATACATGGATAGGAGGAGAAAAGAACTCTTAAATTAGCTGAAGTATGCACAGGTATCTTAGAGCATTGTTCCTAGGAAGTAGAATGCAAGGACAATGGGCATCTCAGTTTTTTATATCAATCATGGTTACTTCAAATGACATCCAAATTGTATTTTTAAAAGCCTTAATTGAAATATCTATTTATAGTGTTGTAGATGGAATTAAGTTGTTTCATAGGAGGTTCAAGTACTAATAACAGCTGGAAAACATTTTCAACTCAGAATCCCAGTGCGAATTTAGTCACCTGCCAGAAGCTATAGTTGTAGAATAACGCAGCTCCTTTCAGAACCACATGAAAGCACAGTTCTAAGGGGCTTCAAAACCTGAACTCATGATTTTTCTTCATCTGACCTACTGCTAGATGCCTTCATAGGTTGAAGCCAACCAGAGCCAGAAGGAAGGGAATCCTGGGTGATGCAGTCTGTGGACCATTCACTCTTCCAGTGCTCAGAACGGGAAGGGGAAGAATCGAACGTGAGCATTGAGAGAGCCAAAGGAGAATAACCAGCACAGGGTACTATTTTCTAAAACTCATTGAAAATTATTTCAAATATTACTACTCAATCAAAACTTTTGGAATTAGAACCTAAGAATCTGCATATTTCAAACAACACTGAAGTGAATTTCTACATATTAAAGTTTGGAAGCCTGAGAAGAATCACCTGAAATACTTCCAGCAAAAGAACTAGACTTTGCATATTTTTGTTTGTCAACGTAAATTTTAACAGTTTTCCCAAACGAATGGGCTCCTCACTCCCTAAGGTGAATTGCATGTTCTTCTCAGAGAATGTTCTCATCCTGCTTGCAGTTTTGAAAGAGCAGGGTTTTCTTTCTCTTGTAACTTGTGTGAGAAAATATCTGTTCGCATCATTGTTAAATGAGGCTACTGCTTGGTCTGTATTTCTACTAACAAAAAGCATTATCTTGCTCATAAAATGACTTTAAATTTGGATAAAATATTCGTATCAGCAATCATTTCATTAAAAGTACTTAATCTTATAATTTTTTAGAAGGTAATATTGTGACTTTCATGAAAATTTATAAAATAAAAATGTGTCAGTGACTTTATTTAACTCATTAAAGATGGAATCAGTATGTTAAACTGGTCCAAAGAACATTTGACCATTTAAGCAGACTTTCAGAGTATTTATAAAACTGGTTACTGTCCAACAGTGTCATAAACCACAGTCTTTATTGTTATTAGTCCCAATGGATGAAAAATACTTTCATCTCTACTGGCTGACAATTTACAAGTTAACCTGTGCCTCTGTGGAATTATAAAATAGACAATAACACATCAATTCCAACACTGTGCTGCATGACAGCCAGTATTCTCTTTTACCTATTTTTGAACTTAAAATAACTTTATACACACTAATAACTATCCCTAACATAAATATCAAGTCAAGAGCATCTATAATATTTGAGAACATAGGCTTTCATTATTATCTTAATACTGTAAGCAATTTAAAACTCCACTGGATAAGATTTATTTAAATATATACATTAGATTATCTTAAGATATACAGATGTTCCTTGACTTTAATGGGGTTACATACTGATGAGATCATCATAAGTTAAAAATATCATGAGTCAAAATGGATTTAATATACCTAACCTACCAGACAGCATAGATGAGCCTCACATAGCCTACTTTAAATGTGCTGAGAATACTTACATTTGCCTACATTTGGGCAGTTACCAACTTGAGTTTCATCTCAAGAGTAATTGACTTCCTCTTCTTTTTCTCATCAGAGAAGCAGGAGACAGAGATGGGCATTTTGTAGATATGATGGAATGTGAAAATACAGAACACAATATCCATAAAATGCTGGCAGCACAGTACACTGTGGAGTATCTGTCACTCACCCTGTGATTGCAGGGCCGACCAGAAGCTGAGGCTTGCTGCTACTGCCCATCAACATGAGAGCGTTTCACTTGGCATGCCAACAGCCTGGAGAAAGGTCAAGATCAAAGCACAGTTTCTACTGAATGCGTTTTATTTTCACACCACTGTAAAGTCAATCATAAGTCAAACTGTCGAACCATTGTAAACTGGAGACTGTGTGTATTTAATTAATATATTAATGTACCAAGTAAATACATCAATTATTCTTATGTTGAAAGTTGCAATGGAGAAAACCACAATCATAAAAGAAGAATAAATTTTAGTAACTAACTTAAAAAATAATATTTAGATCCCTATGATTGTAAAAGATCTTGAAGCACTGAGTGAAGGTGGTCTATTAAAAAAAAAAGATATATAAAAGACAACATTGGTCTTAATAATCTCATAATACAGGTAATTGTTTAAAGAAATCCAGTGCATCCAAGGATAGTGATTAACACAAAAAATAAATACCATGTGGTAAATCAATGCCATAGCATGTAGCAGAAAAATAAAAAAGGCAGTTCAGAATGGAAAAAATCAAGATTCTTTGAATCAAATAAAATTTAAAATAAGCCTTGCAGGACAATAAAATTCAAATTATAAGAGTAATTCTGAAAGGCAGTACAAAGAGACAAATGATTCATGCCTGCATCTATTTCCAAATATTAACCAAATATTGATTATATATCACGTATTGGCTAGCAACAAAAAATATAATGGTGAACAAGATGGATGTATTTCTTGCTCTAAAAAAATTTTCATTATAATATGTGCCAACAGTAGTTATGTTGGCTGTAGTTTATTTTTAAAAACTTTAGTGTATAAATAAATATCACCTGACAAGCTGTTAATAAAGCAAAGCTTCGTTTATTACAGTTTATTATAGTAAGAGAGAGCACAGCTTTGACAGAATCTTAGCAGTGTCTTGGAAGGGAGAAGTAGGTGGAAGACATATTTAAAAAGTCTGGGCCTGAGATCAAATGTTATAAGAGAGTTCATCTAGTTAAGAACAGGTTGAGATTGAGCAAAGAATGTGATCAGTTTGGGAATGGTTAAACTGTAAAGAGAGGGTCTTGAAGGATTATTGATAGTTAAAATAGTGCTTAATAAGAAGTTTTCACTTAGCTGTGTAGAACGTTGTCACAGATAAATTAATCTGCAGGAATTTCTAGAAGCAAAGTATGATAATACTTACTGGTATATCTTTATCAATTTCCTAGAACCAAACTAAACCAAATGGTCTCAGTTCTCAGTAATAGTCACTTAGACATGGTGCTTGAGAGAGGAAGATAGATACAAATGAATTTTGAAAGGATCGTTAATCTAGATGTTGAATTTGCCAAAATGATGATAGGAGAAGTTTAAAGGGACACCGTAAACAAGGGATAAATATTTCTAAAAAGGATTGCAGCTCTCATGCCTCTTTTCCCAAAGTACATGGTGTCAGAGAGGTAAATATCTTCTGCTTTTGTGTCACTGAAGAAATAGCATCACCTCAAGGAATAGCCACATGTCAGTTTAACACAGAGGCTGGAGGAATGTATGAGAATAATATGAGGATATCTTGGAATTTTCTAATCACTAAGGGAGAATTTGGAGAATAAAACTGGAAGTTTGTACGGAACTAAATTTGGGCGAATATTCACAGGTTAATGATGATACTGAGTTATATGTGGGTAACAATGGATTATCAAAGAGATTTGTATCTAAAGTAACCAGGAATACAAGACTTAATAAAATTGGTCTTGGTGGAGACATAGAGTATAGCTTTCCTTCAACAGCCTCTGAGTAACCCATTAAAAATTTTATAAAAGGTTCATATAAGAATCCTTTGAGAAAAGATTATAGAAGACATTGAATACTGAGATAAAATACTTGCTTTAATCTTATGGACTGCATTACATAAATTAGTGTGAAGATGACTTTGTCTCTAAAATAGAACTTAGCCCTCTTCCAGGCTAGCTGGTGACCTTGAACAAGACATTAAATGTTTAACTGTTTAACTCTATAATTGGTATGACAACTTGCTTATAGACAAACGATTGATACCCTTGCTTATAGACAAACAATTGATACCCTTGCTTATAGACAAACATATAAAATAAGTGTTTATAAAGTATGAATATGTAGTGTTTATAAGCAACAACATCACAATGAAACATTGTCAAATGTTCAACACAGTACTTTTTCTACCAGTTTTAGAAGTAACACAGAGAGATAGAGACAGAGAGATACAGGAATGGGGAGAAGAAGGGAGGGTCCTATTCTGGTATTCTAACTATGGCACTTGTGGACTTTCACTTCCCAAAGAAAGATCATGAAGCAGACACACCGAACGAAGCAATGATGGAGAGGGGGGACATCATCTTTTTACAGTATATCCCCAATTCCTGATCTCGTTCCTGAGACCCAGCTCCATGGCTAGCCTTGCATTTTGTGAGATACCCTACCCAATATTGTTCCATTAAATTCTTCCCATTTCCCTAAAAGTTGTTCAAACTGGGCTTCTGTAAGTTAGAATCAAAAGAATTCTAATTCCAAATGTATCACATTGCACTTAAAACAGAATACGAAGCCTTTCTGTGGCCTTCTGGTACCATGCAGTCCTTCCTTCCTTTTCCACCTCATCTCTTTCCAGTCTCCTCCTCATTTTGTGGCAGAACAGATCATCTGCTTTCTAGACCCTTACAGTTTGCTTTTGCCCTAGAGTCTCTACACTGATTTTTGCACTTTGTCTAGAATACCCTGCTCCCATTTTCCTGGCTGATTGCCCTAGGTAAGTTAACTAGGAGGTCGGCAGCTTAGAAGGCCTTTTGCTGACCACCCTCATAAAGTAGCTTTTACATTACCACTCCCCTACATATTATTGTATACTATTTAAAAATAAGATTTAAGCCTCATTATATTAGAGAAATTTTATGTTTTATATACTACTGTTTTCATGTGACCTAAATTAGGGAATAGACCATAATGAGCATCAAATATTTGTTCAATGAATAAATAACAAAACATAAGAGATGGACTTTTACAGACATTTTAGCAAGAAAATTACACGGCCATAGTTATTTTAAGAAGTTACAAAAGTTGTAGTATTCAATATATATTAGAATACAGAGGAATTGAAGTAAGACTCATTAAAAACTGTTGCTATAATAGAAGCCTCAAATGGTGATGATCTTACATGAAGGGAATCAATAAGACCAGATAGAAAATAAAAGAAGTGATACATTTCAAAAAAAAAAAGGGGGGTGGGGAGAGGTAGCTGGCTATGAAAAAGCACTTATATGTCTATTTAGATTTTTAAAAATAATAATTTTAATGTTACTAATGGATGAGAATTTCTAATTGTAAACTGATTCTTTACATACTCCTTTTAAATAAGAGCTTATATGTTTTTGGTGCCAGGTGAGGGAGGATGAAAACATTTTATGTGTGCATTAACGATATAAAACAAACACATGCTGTGTGTTCTCGTAGAAAACCTACAGAGTTACAACAAAATTTCAAGTGTGCATGCTTTCGCTTCAAACTGTGCAGACATCAGAAGTGTACTGCATTTTAGAAGAGCCTTTTCTTTATTATTATTGGAGAGGTAAACCAGACGGTTTGTGTGTAGGCATGTAAATAAAGTATGGAAGTTATAAAATTGATTTAAATTAAGGAGTTCAAGAATAACAGAGCCACTTCATGGTAGATGAGCAGTGAGAAAATTAAAGTCTGTGAGCAAGGTTAGACAGGAGACCAACACAAAAGTTTTCACGAAAGGTTTGGATTGTCCTGGTAGCTAGTAAAATAGATCAATAAAGAAAGAGTGGCATAAATGAGCACTTTGGAATGCAAAAGAATAGATGTCATTGATGATAATAATTAATACCCAGGAATTCACAGTGACCACCCATCCCTTTTTTTCTGGTAGAGAAATGTTGTGTCTTATGGAGAGTAATAATAAACATGGATAATCTAGTAACTATTTGGTCAAAAATGTGGACAGAGAGGAGTAGGGAAATTTAATGTATCATCAGTCTCAAGAAACATGTAGTCAGGGTGTTGGGGTACACCCTTTGGGCATTTTTTACACTTCGAGTTTAGACCCCTGCTTAGTTCTAATCTGATTCTTTGCCTTCTGTTTTCTTTCTGGCAATCAATCTCTGGACTCATCCAGCATGTCTCTCTTTAAGTAATGCTTGATACATCTCAGATTCTTACTCTCTTACTGCTTCTGAAAAAATGCACAGATAATTTCATTTAAAATTTAGCTGCTAACTAATATGTGAGAACGTCTCTGTTTTTATTACTGAGACAGTTTCTCACCACTTTTGTCCCACTCCCCTGTTAATTCTCCCTGAACACAGATCCACACATACATATTCAAACCCTTTCTTCTGATGCCATGTTAACTAAGTGTGTGAAATTATTTCCTTCAGTAATTTGCCTCTTTGAAAATTGAGGGTATAATGTAGGCAGAATAGTAATATATAAATTCCAATCATAGATGGTTATTTTTCTTTATATTTTAGGATACCCCAACTTTGTGGAGGCTTTCTAAGATATAGGATTAATGTATCTTAGATTTAGTGAGATACATTAATCCTGTATCTTACTAAGGTTCTTACTAAATGTCAGAAACTATAAAAGATGCATTACCTATATTTATTTTTTAAATTTTCATAACATTTCTGTCAGGTAGATTCTACCAACACTCTTGATTTATGAGAAGACGGACTGATAAGTAGAAATGCAAGTGACATGATGAAGGCAGGATGCAAGCCCAGGCATTTAGGTTCAGAATCTTTCTTTTTTTAATCAAGATGCTATATTAACAAATAAGGACTTAAAAACTGAGATTGGATATAGAAGGAAGTTGCATAAATCAAAAAAGCAATGAGAGTGAATCGAGTTTGGTGAAAGAGCTAACATACTCAGAAACAAAAAGAATAACGGGACAATCCATTCACCCAAGCATTATTGCATTATAAAATATTTTCTGTGATTAAACATAGAGGAATATAGAAGAAAGAAAAACCTTAATTTATTTGAGTAGCATATGTTTTTTTGAATTATTATTAAGAATTTAATTTGGATTATAACAGAGAAAAAATAACAATCTCTACCACCACCACAATCGCAACAAAAATATGTATATGGAAGATGCTGTTTCATAATAAATCCCAGAAGATTATCTACACAAAGCAGAAATAATGAGGTTGTTGCAAAATTTTAATAATTTTGAATTAGAAGCTCTATAGCTATTTATTTATGTGGTAACCATTAAAAATGGACTTATTTGTTTTCCATTGAGAAAATCAATTTTCAAAGTCAATTTGTGAATAAAAATATGTTTATTTTTAGAACTATAATCCAGATAAACTAGTCTTAACAAGTTGTAGTAAAAGTGTAGTTGCTATTTTTTGTAGAGTCTTTTCAGACAGAAGATTTCATGTCTTACAAAAATATCTTTCTGCTGACTTTCTCATGCCCTTGATTGAGAAGAAGCTAAGGTTCCTTTAATTATGTTACTTTCTGTGATTATTTAAAATATTATATTTCCACTTTGAGTAATAAGTAATCAATTAACATTTCTCAGTGAATACAATCATACTTAATCAAGCAACCAAGGCTATTGGTAATTCTTTGATTTGTCTTCCCAAGATCAAACTAACTTTGAGAGGAAAAAACAATTAGTTTATCTTTCACTCTTAAAGCTATCTTTGAATTTTCCCTAATGTCCTTTGACACAATTACAAAGAATTATTTTTTCATTGTATGAAAAGAAGGATACATATTAAATAATTTGGTTTGTTTAGAATGTTTCATATTTCTCAATTAGACCCAATATTATTGTAAGACCTTCACGGAAGGGTTGTCAAATCAAAGGGCAATTTTGTAAAATATTTTAACATAAATGTTTCAGGTTGTGCACATGGCAAAATAGATTAAAATACTATATATGTAATATATATAATTATGTATACTATATTAAAAATTATATATAATAATTTATAATAATATATAAAATTACATGTATAATAAATATTATTTGTATCCTCAGTATACGTTCTTATCTTTAAAGCAAATTTAATTAAATTAATATGCAATAATTATCTATTTTACTGTCCTACATTCCAATATACCTTAAAGTTATACAATGTTATATGTCAATTATATCACAATAATGCTGGGGGGAAAACAAAAGAATAAAACACAAAAAGAAACAATAACAAAAAAAAGTAACTACAGTTATTTAGCCACTCTACCTAACAAGAAGTTTCCACTTTCTTCTAATGCTTGTCTGAAAACTTAGCTATGTAAGCTACAGGCTAGACTTTGTGTCTTAAACAAAGAAAAAAATCTCAGAGCTTCATGCAAAAGATAAAACCAGGTACTCTTAATTAATGGTATTTCAAGCAATTGATTTATTTATATAGGTTTCAGAGCTTAAAATGACTTCGCTTAGACAGAGTATCTGAGTCATATAAATGATAATAAAGATCATTTGATCATTTTCTGGGAAGCCAGTGACTTTAACAAATTTGAGGAATGAAACAGAAAAATTCAACAAAATCTATAGGTACTGTAAGAAAAATATCTGAAGAGAAATTCTTAAACTTGTTTGTTCTAGGCCTCCAATAGGAAGAAAGAATAAGTCTTTTTAAATATCCAATCATATGTTCCTTAGTGAACTTAAAAAAAAAAAAAAAAACCACTGACCTCAGCAGTTGTTCATATTGTACGTTCAAGGGGCTTACCCATCTAATTGACACCACTCGCCATATCTGTGTAAATAATCAGAGCAATAAACAATAAAATAATCATTTTTGACATCAAGAATAATTCTAGAACATTATTTGTGATCAAAATTTTGAGACTTAATAAAAATTTTCCAAATTTTGGATATAGACAAAAAGAATACAGTTTGACTTTCCTGCATGGTCATTTTTAAAGGAAATCTCAATGATTATTTCATTTGTGGGGATACCTATGTTTGATCTAGATATTTACTATTAATTAAGAGCACAGAACCTCTGAAGTTACATGCTAGCTTGAAGACCTAGACAGGCAGAAATGCAAATCATTTCTAACTCGTCAAAAGGTAATCCTAGTTTCGGTATTACTACTCTGTGAGCTATTACCAACAATTTTATATGTAACCTAATAATGTCTTTCTAATATTTGTTTATAAAAGTATATATTATCTAGTCTCTTAAAATGCTTTTAAACGCTTATTAATGAGTTGAAAAAACTATTTGGTATATGTTTATTCTATATTCTTATAAATGTCATGTTTTTAACTTTTGGAAAACTTATATTTTAAGAAATCTGAAACTTCAGGATTTATCATTCAATGATAAATATTTTTATTGAATATAATGTTTTTTTTTTCTTTAGATCTACTTGGCCAAGGTGTCCAAAATCTTTAGTGCCGCCAGACCCCTTAAAAGAGTCAGAATTCTCTTTGTTCTTTAGGCTTAGTAGTCACCCACTTAAAATATGTGCCAGCTTCTCTTAACACAATAAACTAAACACAAAAGGAAAAAACATGTTTTTATTTATTTTAGAAATAACCATATTCTTTATCAAAGCAAAATGACAAATGTCTACAAAGCCTGGCTGTATCAGTTACCTATTGCTGCTGTAATAAATTACCACACACTAAATGATTTAAAATAATGCAAATTTATTATTTTGCAGTCTTGTAGATCAGAAGTCTCACTGGGTAATAATCAAGGTGTCTCACTGGGTAATAATCAAGGTGTCAGTAAGGCTGTGTTCATTCTGGAGGCTTTAGAGGAGAATCCATTTCCTGACCTTTTCCAGCTTCTAGATGTCACACACATTCCTTGATTTATGGCCCCTTCCTCCATCTTCAAAGCCAGCAACACAGAGTCATTTCTTCTCACATTGTATTACTTCTCACCTTCTCCATCTCTTCCACTTTTAAGGAAACTTCCCAGTACATTAGGCCTACCTGGGTAATCCAAGACAATCTTCATATTTTAAACTCAGCTGATTAGTAAACTTATTTCCATCTGCAACCTTGATTCTTCTTTTTATGTAACATAACCTATTCACAGATTCTGGGAATGAGACATCTTTGAAGGGAGAGACATTATTCTACTGACCATACTAACAAAGGAGATTGAATAATTAACTCATGCAAGAGAAAGATGTCTTAAAAGTGTTTTCCTTGGTAAAGTCAAGATTATTTATTGACTGATTCACTCAGAGGCAACATGTTGTACTAGAAAAACCAGGATATAAAAGTCATGAAGAAGGAAAAATAGAATTTGCATCCCAGTTTACTTCTCACAAGATATGTAACTGTGGGGAACAATTTAGTCTCTTTGAGGTTCCCTTCTAATTTTTCAATCAGAAAAAAAAAAAAAATGAAGGCAATTAAATCTACCTCAGAGTGTCATTCTGAGGACTGGGTATGATAATTAATATAAAGCAGTCTCCAGGTGCCAAAGAAATTTAGTCAACAAATGTCACCTAGAAGCAATGTAGCACAATGCCTAACCTAAATAGATTTTCAGTAAGTCGTGTTTATTCATTAATTAAATAATTTATTTAATCATTTGTCGTTTGAAAAAAAAAAAAATAAGCTCCTTCTATGCAATACCAAAGCACACACAATATATAGCACATGTTCTTTCTAAAATATTAAAAGAACTCTCTGTGTGATATAACTAAAAAAGACAGCACTCACGTCGTTGTAATTATTACAATTTTTCATTATATGGTCTTAAAAAATTAGTCACAGATTAATTAACAAAAATTAGCAGGGTCCTATAAGAAGTTAAGAAGT
>NW_011888794.1:1468342-1470730 GCF_000151845.1 Pteropus vampyrus
AAGAAATATTATTTTATTAATCATCCCTCCACCTAGAAGAAACAAATAAATCTGAGATTCCCCAAACATATTTGGAAACTCCACTAAACTGTTGATATTACACTTTCCCACAATTTTCCCATCTATTTAACTAGCTCATCATCTCTGATTCTCACTTTACAGTAGCTTCTTCTTTCTTCTGGAAAATCTTCAAATGTGTTTAGGGTGCTTATCATACTTTATATGTCCTTTATTTAATCTTTAGACTAATGCTACTAAGATCCCCATAATCCTTGACCTCGAAACTGAGTCCAACTGAGGTATTACAGTCATCACTTACACATCAAGGCTGTCACTATACCGCTTTGTAAAATAACACTTCTGTATTCTAATTGTATGCTTCATATATACTTATAGTAATCAATGTAAAGAGAGACTTTTGTAATAGCAGAATAAGGATCTCTATAAATCCACTCACCTATAAAAGCAATGAAAATCCTGGAAAATTGTCAAAATTATATTTTTGAGATCTCTAGAAATTTAACAAAGGCTTGTAACAGTCTGAGAAGTACATAGCCAAGAGAAACAGCTGACCCTTGGTAAGAACAACAGTGTTGTGGCTTTTTAACTCACTCAGTTCAGGTCTGCTTCTGCCCAGCCCCACAATAGCTCCAAATTGAACGAGACTTGTAATTATGGTAGCTATGAAAAACCAGCAGCCTTGAAGTTACCACAAAGGGAATACAGGATAAGATTGCCTCAAAAATTTTAACTCTATTTAAAATAATTAGAATTAACTATTATTTCTCTATGGAAATGTGTTGTTATCCTTGTCAAAAATAAGCTAACTGTAAATAGGAGTATTTACTCCTGGAAATTAAATTGTTTCATTGATCTACATGTTTATTCTTATGCCAATACCATACTATCTTGATTACTATAGATTTGTAGTAACTTGAGATACCAGAAAATGTGTATCCTCCAACTTCATTTTTTTTTTTTAACATTATTTTGACTATTCTGGGTCCTGTGAATATCCATATGAATATGAGGATCAATTTGTAATTTTGTGCAAAGATACCAGCTGAGATCTTGATATAGATAGTCTGGAATCTGTAGGTCATTTTGGGTGTATTGCATCTTAACAATATTAAGTCTTCTGATTCATACATATGAGATGACTTTTCCATTACATAGAACTTTGATTTCTTTCAACAATGTTTTGTAGTTTCAGTATATAAGTCTCCTTGGTTTAATTTATTCCTAGATGTTTTACTCTTATGAATGCTATTGCAAATAGAACATTTTCCTTAATTTTATTTTTGGTTTGTTCATTGCTGTTGTATAGAAATACAATTAATTTTTGCATACTGATCTTGTAGCATGCAACAATGTCAAACTCATGTATTAGTTCTTGAACTTTTTGTTAATTCTTACTATTTTTATATATAAGATCATGTTATCTGCACATAGTAATAGTTGTACATCTTCTTTTCCAATCTAGATCAATTTTATTTTGTTACCTTGACTAATTCCCAGACTAGAATCTCCCATAAATGAGAGAGGCCAGAACAGACTTTCTACTCATGTTCATGATCTTAGTGAGAAAGCATTCAGTTTTCACCATGATGGTAGTGGTGGCATTTTCATAGATGCCCTTTATCAGGTTGAGGAAGTTCCCTTCTGTTGCTAATTTTTTGAGTACAATTATCATAAAGTCACATTTAATATTGTCAGATTAATTTTTTGTTTCTATTTATATGAACATGTAGTTTTTGCCCTTTATTCCATTGATATGATGCATTATGCTAACTGACTTTGGATGTTAAAACAATGTTACATTCCAGGGATAAAACCCACTAGACATGGTGTATAATCTTTATGTGTTGCTGGATCAATTGACTAGGATCTTTTTATTTTTATTTTTTTGGATTTTTGCATCTGTCCTTATGATTAATATTGATCTGTAGTTTTCTTATCTTATGAAGTATTTCTCTTGTTTTGATATCAAGGTAATACTAGTCCCTCGAATGAATTGGGAATTGTTATCTCCTTCACTATTTTTTAGAAAATGTTGTGAACAATTGATATTTCTCCTTTAAAGTGTTGATAAAATGCACCAGTGAGGCCCTCTCATCCTTGGCTCTTTGTGGGTAGATTTTAAATGACTAATACAATTTTTTTAATTTGAGGCAGTTGTCTTGAGTAAAACATTTAACGAGGAGCTAAAAACTCAGTAATCAAGATAATATTTTAATGCAATATTTTAAAAGTAAAAATTAATACAAAATATTTATGATTAACAAAACATCAAAATTTTACATAAAGTCACGTTTTACTATTGACTCTTCCTTTGCCTCAGACGATGATATACCTCTGCATGGCACTAAATGTGTGGTTTATTGTATT
>NW_011888794.1:1470780-1486222 GCF_000151845.1 Pteropus vampyrus
GTTTCATCTCATTGAGTGAGGGACAAATTAATTGTGTTGCTCGGGAACCAGTACTAAATTCACTTGGGATTATTTCTACACAAATTATGTTTGGAACATTATGGTCAGCAAGACATCCAGTTGTCCCATTCCTCAAACAGTAAATCAGACAAGTACCCTTGCAATAAATGAGGAGAATTAGGTAGTCAGTTCTCTGACAGATGCTACCTGTTTAAGAAGACTCATATTCAGGGATGTGGATTTTTTTCCTATCTGGAGGAGTTATTCTCAATGAGTGACAATTTTGCCCTCAGCAGGGGACATTTGACAATGTCTGGAGACCTCTTTTTTTTTCATGACTATAGGGATGGCTGTGCTATTGATATTGAGCGGGGAGAAACTAGAGATGCTGCTAAACATCTTAAAATAAATAGGATGCAACAAAGAACTATCAGTCCAACATGCTAACAGACATGCCTTTGAGAAACCTTGATCAAAAGAAATTCAGAGGTTTGACATTATCATATTTATATTCTATTATACCACTCTGATTGTGATGGTATATTAGGATTGGCATAAGTGAGACTATATTTAGTGCATCAGATAAAAAGTTCGAATTAGAGACTTTGGTGGCCTGAACTAAAGATGATAAGAAGACATGGATGATATTGAAAGATATTAGAGCAAAGTAATTAAAATTGTTTTATGAATAATTAGATGAGGCCAGAAAGTGAGGAAGGTTTCTGACTGTGACGACAGAATAGATGGTCATTAAAGGGGACAAATAGATTGTTGGAGAAGAAGCAAATTTTTGAGAGAAGATTTTAGTAGATTTAAGTCTTATTGTCTGTCATACAAATGAAAATATCCAATAGATATTAACACAGAGTTTAAGACAAAAAAATCTGACATGTTTATTGAATATATAGCTCAACATAATACCTAGCATACAGTATGTATTCAGTGTTTATCAGATAAATATAAGAAATATTATTTTATTAATCATCCCTCCACCTAGAAGAAACAAATAAATCTGAGATTCCCCAAACATATTTGGAAACTCCACTAAACTGTTGATATTACACTTTGCCACAATTTTCCCATCTATTTAACTAGCTCATCATCTCTGATTCTCACTTTACAGTAGCTTCTTCTTTCTTCTGGAAAATCTTCAAATGTGTTTAGGGTGCTTATCATACTTTATATGTCCTTTATTTAATCTTTAGACTAATGCTACTAAGATCCCCATAATCCTTGACCTCGAAACTGAGTCCAACTGAGGTATTACAGTCATCACTTACACATCAAGGCTGTCACTATACCGCTTTGTAAAATAACACTTCTGTATTCTAATTGTATGCTTCATATATACTTATAGTAATCAATGTAAAGAGAGACTTTTGTAATAGCAGAATAAGGATCTCTATAAATCCACTCACCTATAAAAGCAATGAAAATCCTGGAAAATTGTCAAAATTATATTTTTGAGATCTCTAGAAATTTAACAAAGGCTTGTAACAGTCTGAGAAGTACATAGCCAAGAGAAACAGCTGACCCTTGGTAAGAACAACAGTGTTGTGGCTTTTTAACTCACTCAGTTCAGGTCTGCTTCTGCCCAGCCCCACAATAGCTCCAAATTGAACGAGACTTGTAATTATGGTAGCTATGAAAAACCAGCAGCCTTGAAGTTACCACAAAGGGAATACAGGATAAGATTGCCTCAAAAATTTTAACTCTATTTAAAATAATTAGAATTAACTATTATTTCTCTATGGAAATGTGTTGTTATCCTTGTCAAAAATAAGCTAACTGTAAATAGGAGTATTTACTCCTGGAAATTAAATTGTTTCATTGATCTACATGTTTATTCTTATGCCAATACCATACTATCTTGATTACTATAGATTTGTAGTAACTTGAGATACCAGAAAATGTGTATCCTCCAACTTCATTTTTTTTTTTTAACATTATTTTGACTATTCTGGGTCCTGTGAATATCCATATGAATATGAGGATCAATTTGTAATTTTGTGCAAAGATACCAGCTGAGATCTTGATATAGATAGTCTGGAATCTGTAGGTCATTTTGGGTGTATTGCATCTTAACAATATTAAGTCTTCTGATTCATACATATGAGATGACTTTTCCATTACATAGAACTTTGATTTCTTTCAACAATGTTTTGTAGTTTCAGTATATAAGTCTCCTTGGTTTAATTTATTCCTAGATGTTTTACTCTTATGAATGCTATTGCAAATAGAACATTTTCCTTAATTTTATTTTTGGTTTGTTCATTGCTGTTGTATAGAAATACAATTAATTTTTGCATACTGATCTTGTAGCATGCAACAATGTCAAACTCATCTATTAGTTCTTGAACTTTTTGTTAATTCTTACTATTTTTATATATAAGATCATGTTATCTGCACATAGTAATAGTTGTACATCTTCTTTTCCAATCTAGATCAATTTTATTTTGTTACCTTGACTAATTCCCAGACTAGAATCTCCCATAAATGAGAGAGGCCAGAACAGACTTTCTACTCATGTTCATGATCTTAGTGAGAAAGCATTGAGTTTTCACCATGATGGTAGTGGTGGCATTTTCATAGATGCCCTTTATCAGGTTGAGGAAGTTCCCTTCTGTTGCTAATTTTTTGAGTACAATTATCATAAAGTCACATTTAATATTGTCAGATTAATTTTTTGTTTCTATTTATATGAACATGTAGTTTTTGCCCTTTATTCCATTGATATGATGCATTATGCTAACTGACTTTGGATGTTAAAACAATGTTACATTCCAGGGATAAAACCCACTAGACATGGTGTATAATCTTTATGTGTTGCTGGATCAATTGACTAGGATCTTTTTATTTTTATTTTTTTGGATTTTTGCATCTGTCCTTATGATCAATATTGATCTGTAGTTTTCTTATCTTATGAAGTATTTCTCTTGTTTTGATATCAAGGTAATACTAGTCCCTCGAATGAATTGGGAATTGTTATCTCCTTCACTATTTTTTAGAAAATGTTGTGAACAATTGATATTTCTCCTTTAAAGTGTTGATAAAATGCACCAGTGAGGCCCTCTCATCCTTGGCTCTTTGTGGGTAGATTTTAAATGACTAATACAATTTTTTTTAATTTGAGGCAGTTGTCTTGAGTAAAACATTTAACGAGGAGCTAAAAACTCAGTAATCAAGATAATATTTTAATGCAATATTTTAAAAGTAAAAATTAATACAAAATATTTATGATTAACAAAACATCAAAATTTTACATAAAGTCACGTTTTACTATTGACTCTTCCTTTGCCTCAGACGATGATATACCTCTGCATGGCACTAAATGTGTGGTTTATTGTATTGAACTCTGGAGTTGTGAATCATGGGCACAAATTCCTGAACATACTTGTGGTATAGTAAGCACATAACATCACCTGTATAAGCACAGATTTTCTCACCTACAAAATGTTTCTAACATTATTGCTTGCTTGATACTGTGTATGAAAAGATTAGAGAGACAAAATATTTGGAACATTTTTTAGCAATTTATAAACGCAATACATGACATACAGAGTTTTATCTCCTATTTATAGTTATAAGTTAAATATAGCTATATGTAGCATATATGCATATATACTAATGCGATATATAAATAAGTTGAACACACACTCAACACACACACACACACACACACACACACATTCTCCAGAATAAAATATGATCAAGCAGTGAAGCAGCATGAGGTTTATTCAGTCTATTGTAGTCAAGAAAAGACCACCTTCACAGAATCTTGGAAAGGTTTCAAAATAAGAATATAAGTGAAAGGTATTTATTGGGTTTTAGATTAAAGACTGCATGATTTTAAGGATAGTCTTAAAGAGAGAGGAATTGTCAGGTATGATCAGAGTTTGATATAACATCTTTGGATTGTGGATCACAGAGAAGAAATTGCTTTGATGTGTGTTGGTGAGTACATCGTTAAACCTGACAAGTAAGTGATTAGTTGTTTTACACACCCATCTCTTAGGAACAGTTATTTCCTAGGGAAATTTGACATTAGTTTTTGTTGTTTAGCACTGTTTAACACAGAAGCAGGAAATATATTACCTTTATTTTTCTCTTTTTATATACATATACACATGTGTATATGTATATAAATGTTTTATACACACACAGATAATAAATAGCTAAAATCTTTTTAATTACACTGTAAAGTAATTTAAATTGGGTAGTTACTAAAATGTTTGCTGCTCCAAAATCAAAAGTCCCTGCTAGGGACTCTGTTGGTAGTCACTGCTCCATTATCTTTGGGTTGTGTCCTCGTAGTTTCAGCAAACTCCTTTGCATAGTTATGCTGTCTCTTCAGATAAGATGACATTTATTGTGCATGATCAACTTTAACCGAAACTCAGTTCACTATAATCTGTGAGAACTATTTTTTTAATTCATTAAGAAATATGAATCTAAAACATATCAACGAACAACTGACTATCTTTGAAAGAGAGTAGTTTACAGTCATTGACGAATGTTTATGTGTGTGCTTTTTATGGTTAGCTAGTTTTTTTTAGAAGACTGCTACCTAGCTGGAATTTTATTATGTTCTTTCGAGTTATATTTCTTAAACTATATTCAGAAATTTTTTTTTTTTTTTTTTTGCTTTAAAAAAAGACTTGCAATACCTGCAATCTAACTAAAACAACTAGGCAAGTGACAGGTAGGAGAGATGTAACAAAGGTGGGACCCAGGTGACCACGTTGCAGTCTCTTGAAAAGCCTATTTTCAATGGGAAATAATCTAATATGTATCTTGTTGCTATTCAGCTATAAAATAAAGAAGTTAAAAGATAATATTATTTAGGCTATTCTGTGGTTTTGCTTTAATAAATTTATATTTTAAAATGTTTTATAATTCCATGTTATTGAAATTATAATTAAATGAAAGAAAGAAATAGTATAAATTAATTAAAGATCTTGGCACTTATGGAGAATTTCTTGAAGAATAGTATACACCTTTTTTTTTTTTATCAATATCTGAAAGGCATGAATAAAAGAGTACAAAAGTCCGTACAATGCTGTGCCTTTCTTTTACGATTGCAATTCATAAGATTTCTATAATTGGTAAAAAAAAAAAAAAAAAAAAACATACCTGGAGGTGTATAAATCTTCACCGGACCACATAATGTAATCATAGAAAGAGGGAGAAAAAAGATCTCACGATAGGATAAAAAATAACAACATTTAACTATTTCAAGTAAAATATCTTTTTAATTCTGATTTTGTGGTCTTGCTGAGAAAAGTGATACTGTGTTGACAATAGAGAAAACGAAGACTTTACAGAAAGATTCATATATTAATGTGTTATTCCTAAATGACCAAATCACATGTATAAACCACAATAGTCAGATTCTCCATTGATAGACGTGTTTTAACTTTTCTAATTGAACATCAAATATAGAAACTAATTGTGTTATATCTAAAAAGTGATTTTGTTATTGGAAAGGAAGTACTTTCAGAGCATTTATGATGTTTACTAGTGCTATATAGGCTTGTATTTTTAAGTTCTACAGTTATTTGTATTCTTTCAGGGTGGGTATAATGCAGCCGTTTCTTTCTTATATTGAAGTAATGAGAATACAAAACAGCACTGAGGAACAAACAGTGAAGAAAGGAGAATGGAGGAACAAAGAGAAAATCTGTGTGAGAGGAAGGGAGAGGCCAGAGGGCTATAAATAGGGCTCTAGTCATTTATTCGCTATTCATATGTATTTACAGAGTGTGTGAGAGGCCATGACCTCGATATCATGAACTATATCTAGATCATAAATAGCATTCTAGTGCAGTGGTCCCCAACCTTTTTGTCATCGGGAACCGATGCACCTAGGAGAATTTAATGCCTGATGATCTGAGGTAGAGCTGAGACAGTGATACTAGTGCTGGGGAGCGGCTGCAAATACAGATGAAGTTTTGCTGGCTTGCCCATTTGCTCACCTCCTGCCATGCAGCCCAATTCCTAACAGGCCACAGACCAGTATCAGAAATTAGGGACCCCTGCTCTAGTGCATATAAAATAAACATATAGTGCTTGTAAAATAAATAATGCATGGTGTCGTTAAGAAAGGATGTCTTGATATGTTATTTTTCTTGTTTTTTGGTCTCTTGATACAATGTTCAAAAATTGTCACACGTCACTAAATCTTATTTATCAAACATCTGCATTTCAATATCCAAAAAAATCACAGTCACCTATATGTAGACTTTTTAAATTTCCTATAAGAGATTAGTTCTGGCCACAAAGCATTGAGGGCCACAAAGACTAAAAAGAAGGTAGTTTTAGTCTACCTTAAATTCAAGTTTTAGGATGTTAAAGCTAAACCAATAATGGCTTTCAGGAAATACAAATTCTCCTTGTTGGATTGGAAGGCAGAAGGTATTATTCAGGCCTGTGGGGTCATTAAAACCTTGACTTAATTAAATAAGAATAAATACTGGATAGTTGTTTGAATATAGAATTGGATTTGAGCAGGAAATGGAGTCCAAAAGGAAACAGTTTAAAAGGACATTTGAACAGATTATTGAAAATTAAAGGACGTTTTATGTGACTTTTCTAGAAAATACAAAGTTGATGTTCCAGAAGGCAGCAAGGGTCATAGATAACTTATGACTTCATTTATATGACCTTCTAGAAAAGGAAAAACTAAAAATGAAAGAAAAAAAATCTGGATGGTAATTGAAGGAGGAAAAGAGATTACAATGAGGCCACAAGGATACTGTTGAGAGTGATGAAAATAACATATTTTAAGTTTAACATTACTGTCAACATTCATGTGACTCTACACAAAAAAGATAAACTTTGTTCTATGTAAATTATGCATTGATAAAAATTACTTTTAAACTTTTTTAAAAAGCATAGTGAGCAGATATTCAACCCTGATTAGTGATATGCATGCTGGAATGTTTAGGCTGTAGTATACTGATGTCTTCATCGTATTTTAAAGTGCATCAAAAAGGTAAGACAATTCATCACAATATTTTTTTCCATTCCCTTCCTTTTCATATGTAGGGGTCTTGTTTTCTTATCTTTTTAGCCACTCCATCCCTTGGTTGCAGCACTTAATTCTTTTCCCTTTAAGGTACTTGTTGATAAGAATGTAGTTGTTACCATTCTTTATTCCTGTTTTTGATACATGTTTTTTCTTCTTAAAGAAGTTCCTCCAACATTTTCTGTAATTCTGGCTTGGTGTTGATAAATTCCTTTAGTTTATTTTTGTCTGGGAAGCTCTTTATCTGTCCTTCAACTCTAAACGATAACTTCACTGGATAAATTATTCTTGGTTGTATATCCTGGGTCTTCATTCTTTCAAAAATTTTTTGCCAAGCCCTTCTGTCCTGCATAGCCTCTCTTGAGAAATCAGCTGCCAGTTGTATATGTAATGATTTGTTTTACTTTTGCTGCTTTTAAATTTTTTTCTTTGTATTTAACCTTTGCATTTTAATTATGATGTGTCTTGGAACGGGCCTCTTTCTATCCCTGATTTTTGGAATCCTCTGAGTTTCCTGGGGTTTTATGTCCTAGAAGATATTTAAGTCAGACAGAGAAAGACAAACACTATATGATTTCACTTATATGCAGACTTTAAGGAATAAAAAGAACAAACTAATCAAAAACAGACTCACAAATATAGTGGACAATTTGGTGATGGACAGAGGGGAGAGGGGTTTAGGAGGCTGGGAGAATGGGGTGAAGGGTTAAAGAAGTACTGACGGTCACAGGGATGGGGAGCATGACATAAGGAATGCAGTTTGCATTAATACATTAGCTAGGTGGAGAGTCAGGAGAGGGAGGGAGCAACTGGCAGGATCGATTTCTAACCAATGTACTGTATACTTGAAACTAATAAATTTTTTAAAAAAGATAAGATGAGTTGAAAGATGATGGAAGAATAGAGAGATATCAGATAGATATGTGTTAAAGCAAACATAGCAAAATGTTAATTGGTCATTCTACAGTTTTCTCAGATTTTCTGTATATTTAAAAATTTTTATAATAAAATATTGAGAAAAACTACACACCCAAACACTAGCATATTTGTAAATGCATGAGAAAAGTTTTGGAGGTGCAATCACACACCAAATATTTAAAAATGTTTATTCCTAGATAATGTGCATGATGAGTTGAGAATAGGCAGGAAATGGATGGTAATTTGACTTTCTGCTCTATAAATTTCAAATTATTTGATTTTATTACAGCTTCTATATTTTAGAATTTTAATTAAAAAATAAATGGGGGTTGTAATCACATATTGATAATTTCACAAATATATTGAAAGTTGGAGGTTATAGAAAGGGTGGCTTTAATGTCATGTGATTTATAGATAAGAGAATTTAGTCACATGATCTTGTTAATGGGTTAACTGAAAGAATTAAAGGCACATCAACATAAGCCTCTATGACAAGGGTCACTGTCAAGCTCTTTAGCCCTCTCTACAATTCTTCAGTCACTTTCAAAAACATTTTATTGAGACACCTCAAGATCGATAGGACTTTGCTTGCTCATGGATAAAATTATTATTGTAAAAGGAGAAGTATATGATTATGTCTTTCTCCCCTTTCTCTTTTTTTCCTCGCCCCTCTCTTTTTTTCTTTCCTCCATATGGCTGAATCAGTGCGTTGACTGGAGTGAGATATGATTCCTTCCACAGATTATTTGTTCACATGAACATCTTGCCTTGCCATGTCTCCAGGTTCTAATATTATGTAGTCTATCTGTAGGTATTAGTAGATCATGATACGGTGTGAAATTATGAGGACAGAAATTATGAATGTTGACACGAGCCTAAAATATATGATCCATCAAGTTTTAACAAAAAGTTTACATTAGAGTATTAGACCCAAGTCTAGAATATATAAAATGGTAATTAACAAAAACATTATCCATTGTGTTTAAATCTTTCTTAGATATCTCGTGAGAAGTAGAGGTAACTCAGCCAATGCAAGAGTCAAGTATCCCTGGCATCTTTGGCCTTCCTACGTGTAATAGTACCTCAATAATCCAAATTGCATTGATTTCAAAACATATATCAAGAATACTTGTTGTTTCTCAACTCCTGGGTAGTCACTCTTTGTGACACATAGATTCATCAGTTGAAATAATAATAGGCAGAGTCAGACTCGTCAAATTGCAAATTAAAGGTAAAATTTATGATGATCTTCTTTCACTTAAATATCCAAGCACATAAACCTGTGGAGGATTGGAAAGATAAGTTCTTAATTTTTAATTGTTACATGATAATAAAAATCTCCATAAGTCCATATAAGAAAGGAAGTGAGCTGAGATATGTACTAGGTTTAAAGGCCAGTAAAAAATAGGGAAAAAATACAAGAAACTGTAATAGTGATATATTTTTAACAACAAAATTATAAGTGACAAAAATCTTCTATCAGTTTTTTTTGCACTTAAAATTATTAAAAAAAAAAAAAATCCATGCTATAGACATGACCCTGTGTGAATTCTCTCCTGCCTGCATCTCCCCATCATCTCATGTCACTCTCTCTAATTTTTTTTTTTAAGATCTAGCCACATTGATCTTTGCTTCAACTATAAAGCATACAAAATTATCTCCTGTTTAGGAATAATATTCATATTTGTTTTGTTTTAGATCTACAGTAAGATTTTTTAGAGAAAGCTTCCCTAAACCTCAGTATCATTTAGATTCCCTTGAATACATTCTCTCGTAGTGTCATTTGTTTCCTTCATAGCACTTATAAAAATCTGTAATTATGTTTTTGATGTACTCAATTGTTATCCAACTTTCTCTTGATTAACAATAAACTTTAGGAACTGTGAACACAATTGCTGTGTTCACTACCACTCAATCATTAACCCACACAATGATTACTATCTTGTAAGCACCCAGTAAATGTCTTTCAATGGCTAAATATTCCATTATTGATATAAACGCCATCTCCTTCTTAAGAATACATATTGCCTTGTTATGTATGTAATGCCAGGAATTCTTAGCACAGTATTGGTGTATTGCTCTTAACATATGAAGATTAATAACTGTTTCAAAATAGAAAGCAAATAATCATTAATTAATTAGTATTTATTGAACCCCTTAATTGTTATATTTGTAGATCTCAGTTTTCTGTTCTATAATATTAACATATTGTGCTAGGTGATATCACAGTTTTTAGGCACTTATATTCCTGACTTTTAAAATATATATTCTGCTTGCTTATTAATGTCAGTTCTATTAACTTATAAAAAAAGGGGAGGAAAAACAGTGTTTTGCACACTTTCTTCCTTTCAAAGAACCTGTTAAACAGAAGAGTTAAATAATATAACCTCGATTTTACTGTAAAAGGTTGCAACAAATTCTTAATTTTGAGAGAAAAAAAATGTTTGGCTAATATTGAGAATATAAGTTTGAGACTATAAGATAAATATATATTTTGACTAGACTTCAAGGCTTCATTAAGATTAAAATTGGTGGAACTGATACTTGTATGTCAAAAGATTTCTAAAGTAACCAAGGCAGTTTCCTAGTGAAAAAGGAATTTTGATTGACAGGTTCTTATTTTCTCTAAAAGCACTTGTCTGATACCAGTTTTATACCAGCTGTAATATTTCTTGATAATATTGGGTTATCATTCACACACCTATTATTATTCAAATTTTAAGTCAATAGTCCATATTTTTATTCCAAAATTCACCTAATAGACAACCACAAAGAACAATGTTAAGGAATGATGATGTATTGTTCCCTCAGAGTAAAAGTAATAGATCATTTCTAAAATGAGAAGACAAAATTAAGAGAATACATCTTGACATATTTTATTCAAATTTGAATGTCTTTAAATATCAGCATTTATAATGGCATTCCAAAGAAAAAATAATGTCTTACTTGAAGATAAAAGTGAAAGATAAGAGAAACTCAGGCTCGTTAACAACTGAGAACATTTCTGGGACTGATTTAATTAAAGATCATGGAATAAAGTGTACTGTTCCTCAAAGATTAACTTTTATAAAAACCATTAGATATTTTTAGCCTTTATTGGTACATGGAAGTATAATTTTGTGAATGTAAAATTTTCACATGCTAAAGAATATCATATATACAAATCACCAAATGGCAAATGACTTAGAATATTAAATCAAATATTACATTTGCATAATATATCTGTATCAGTATATATTCTTTCATATAACTCAAGCTCTTCAATATCTCAATTAGAAGGCAGATTGCATGACAGAAAAATGTAATTTCAATAGTCATCCCAAACTACAATATTTGACTGTTTGGGTTCATTTTGCTGTTTTGACAACCAAGAATAAATTTTCTTCTAACACTATATATATTTTTTTTCCATATAGAGAATGCTGTATGGAAAGTTATGTCTAGAGAGTAACTTAATTTCCTATATCCTACAACATATGCACAAGCTCTTTATACAATTAGCAAATATTATATCCCTCTTATGCTTATTCCACTTCTTTTATTGTTTCTTTACTGTAGACAAACATCCAAGGCAATGAATTTAGTAACAGAATGATAATATATGAGGATTGTGTGAGAATTCCTTCCAAATTACCTATTTTATGAAACCTGAGACTCTTCGTGCTGCTGTGTTCTGCTGAGAGTATGTGGAAGTGAGTGGAGAGGAGCAGGTCAGCTAGACAGTGGGTAGAGAAAGAGGTTGCTTATCTGAGGCTGATATTTTCAAGTACGCTTAGCTCTCTTTACTTCTTTTCAGTACTTGGTTACATATTGTCAACAAGAAAGATAACTGTGCAATATTTTTAAATAACCAGTAAAATGCCCCTCTTCCTCTGAGATCATGATTCTATGAGCAATTATACTTCACTTTTGCAAACTTGTTCAGTTGTTCTTGCAGAAGTTCATCTGCATAGGCTCACCTAAACCATGGACAGTTTTTCCAAATGCAACTTATGTTTCATAAGGAGGCATTCATATGTTGAATTCACGAGGGTTTGGGTAACCGAAGAATTTCTCATGCAGGCAGAAAGCAAGGGCAGATTGATCAACATCTAAATAGTTCTTGCAATCATATTGGGTAGGAAAGAAAACTCAGCCTTATATGTTTCCTATAGTCCTGAAATTTCTATTTCATTGCGATTAAAGACTGTATAAATTAAACTATGCACAATATTATAGAGAAGAAGACACCCCTAGAACAAGGGGGATAGTGTGTGGAGAGGAAAGATGTTGAGGACGAAAGTAATTAGTATTAAGGTTTCAAACTGAAGCATTGCTCTTAAAGGTTCGAGACTAACATTTGCCCATATCTGATGCCAGGAGCACAGAATAGAGAAAGGCTACCATTTTTTGTTGTTGTTCTGGGAATTAATGAATATGTATAAGCACAAGAGTCTTGAGACCCAAGAAGATTGTTGGGAACCAGAAAGCTAGTTCTTATTTTCTTGTTCTTGTTTTATGATGGAAGGTGTATTATGCTCTTGCTTTTGAGAGTAGAGAGCGATTTAGATTGGTGAGACTATTTCCAGGTATTTTTACATCATTGTTTGTGGTAGGGTGTCTACTTTATAATTAGAATACAACTTGATTATGTTGGGTCAGTTCTTAAGTGAGTGATACTCAGTACCAAGAGAAAACAAAATAGAGGGAATGGAACCTATCAGTTAATGAGCACCTGCTCCGCATTGCATTAGAGAAGATACTTATCTTCCTCTATCATTACAAAGACACTTAGAGGAAAATTTTATTGTCTGTGGTTCAAGAATAATAAATTGGAACTCAGAAATTCAGACAGTAACTTATCCATGTACCCACAGCCATAGAAGTAATCTATGAATCAAACCTAAAGCTATATGTTTCTAAAATTAAATTCCATTCATGATAGTACACTGCCATTCAGAATACTGTCAACTATATAATTTGCAGGATACAATCAATGCAACTCAAAAAATGTGTCTGTAGAGGTGTTAAAATATAAAACTTTTCCATTTCTTCTGTGGTCTCTTTCTTGACTTGGCACAATGTTTTCGCTTATGATTTAATGTTCTAAGGAAAAAATTATTACTATAAATTATCCATTTTTATTTTGTGTAACGTTATTTTTGAGAGGCAAATATAAAAGCACTTAATTTACATACGAAATCACCAAAAATATGTAAGTTGTGTTTGGTAACCCGTACACACATACCCATTTTATTGTTACTGGAACAGCAGAAATGCTTCACTAAACTAACGGGTCTTCTTACGTCACTTTGTGATCTGGGTGGGCATAGTCGCACAATGCTCTCTACTCCGAGCTTCCTGATAATTAAAGCAGGGTTAAAAAAAATGAAACACTTATGAGTTGCTTATCTTTCTCTATCTTTTTATACCTTCATTTTCAGCATAAGTAATTGGCTTATACAGGGATGTACCATAAGAAATGATATGATAGGGTTTCTTGGTGGTTCACATTTGTTGGAAAGCTATCGTTTCTTCCTGTGTTTGACGCAAGTTGTGTTTTAAATGGAAAGTGTAGCCTCTCTTGTACCTTGTACTGGTTTCAAGTCTCACTGAATTTCCACATATATTTTTTTTATTCTGTGGAATTCTGTACTCATAGGGTGTCATAGCACTGTAGGTGAATTGGGTTGCAAGGAGTGTCAGGCGGACGTATTGTGTGTATCTCCTCTGCTCATGCACATGATCCGTTGTTTTTGTTTACAAACACACATTCAAGAAATTAAGACAGTGGATTGAAATTCAATTAAGAAATTCAAAACAGTAATGTCAGAGCACTAAACACGTAGCGATTGCACAAGTTGCATGTCTGTGAAGCCAGCCTGTAGTTTTTTTAGATTCTGAGCCATGGGGCTATATCAGGACAAGTAGAGCAACACTCTTCCTGAAATTAATACATGACAACAGAGGGTTGTGAACAAATTACATGTTAGCGTGCTTTCTTGCAGAGGGCATGGTAGCCAATAAGATGGAAACAATTTATTTCTATGAGGATCAGTGATTAGGCCAAGTGGGATTGACAAAGTGTTTGAGGAGGTCGATAGTGATAAAATAAAAGTTTAGTATATTCTGAAATTAAACAACAATTTCATTCAAAGCCATGAATGGTAGTAAAGGAATTTTGTGATTTGGATGGTCAGAAGGCAGAGGACAAGTTAGTGGAAGTTATATAATTATGATTCAACCATTACTAACTGTTATAAATGAGAGATTTGGAGTACAGAATAAGTAAGTAAAGGGGCACGTAAGCCAATTAAATTCAGACACTTCTGGCCCAGAACCTGAGGTCCCCAGAGCCACTACAGTCCATGCGCTTAGAAGTTAATGCAAATAAAGTTGACTTGAACATAGTAAGCCCTCAAAAAAAGAAGTTGCCATTATTAGGCTAATTATTATTATTATCAAAAAAGGTTCATAGACTTCTCTAAGACAAGAACTACTAATAAAATGACTATGTAAACAAGGCTATATATAATAAAAACCTAGGATTCCATATGTATGCCAACTGTGGTTATGAAATTTTATGTGAAAGAGTTAACAGAACTTTTTAACATTTATATTAAAAAAGGAAGACCATAATCTTGTAGAACTATTTATACTCTCCAGTTCTGATGAGTCTATGATTGACACCTGCGTGTTCTCAGCAGTTCCCCCAAAGTCTATAAGAGTGTGTATATTTTTACATTTTTTAGGAATTTGGCTTACTAGAGAAGGCAGTGCAGCATAGTTATATCTAAATAATTGAGTCCACTGAGTTTTTTTCTAAAATGGAATATACAATTCTTCTCTACAGAGTAAATGTAATCATGACATAGTTCCATGAAAAAGTTATAAAAAAGATGAAATAACTGCCATTTTGCCATTAACTAAATATACTTAAAATTTTTCAGCAAAAAATAGTAAAAATATACCAGAAAGAGGTCTATGTATTTAGAAGGGAAATAGGAACCGTAAAGAAACATGCAGAGAAAGGTATTGAAGGAGAGAGGTAGTGATAAATGGGGAAAGAGTATTATATCACCCAGAGAGTTTCTGGTAATTTTATTCTTCTGGTTTTATACATTGTGAATCATAAGAATTTAGAAAGAATTTTGAATAAGTGATATCCATCAGTATTAATAGCTTGTTGTATGTGACATACACAAGAGAGTGTCTTTTGGAGCAGAGGCAAAAATCAAGCCAAAAGTAAGTTATGTTTATACAACACATTTAGGGACAAATTCAGCCAACCAATTAATAGATAGAATTGGAAAAAAAATAAAAGGAACTGATTAATATTAACTCATTCTTTTCATAATACTGTATATAATTTTCCAATGTCCCTGAGTGTAGACAAGGAGTAAAAGTCATCAATAATAATTTTATTCTTTATTAAGGATATGCCAGAAGAAATGCAATACAAATCAACAGGGTCATAATAAGAAAATATTATGCACTATCATAGTGTACATATTTCTT
>NW_011888794.1:1486387-1516380 GCF_000151845.1 Pteropus vampyrus
AATATATCCTAGGGAAAATAAAAACACTACCTTAGCATCATCACTTACAAATTCCATTTCATTTGTTTCAGTCCAGGCAGTTTTCAGGCAATTATGCCAACAAATTTGTCTTCTAAACTCTGCATAAATATTTGCTCTATCTAGTTTCTTGTTCACATTGTTTGCAGAATCAAAAATGTATTCTGAGGGCCTTCTATGTGCAAGCCACATGGGAGGATGAAAATGAAGTAGAGATCAAATCTATCACAAAGCTACTAGCAATTCATAAAGAAAAGACATTTACCTGTCTAAAGCAATAAGACAATATATCACAAAGTTTGCTAATAGCATGTTAAAGTACTGTATTACTGTTTTGTTGCTGCTGTAACACACTACCAAAAACTCAGTGACTTAAAACAGCACAGATTTATTATCTTACAATTCTGTAGGTCAGAAGTTGGAAATGGGTCTTACTGGGCTAAAATCAATGTTTCAGCAGGGTTACATTCATTCCGAGGAAGAATCCACTTCCTTGCCCTTTCCAGCTTCTAGAGTTCATTAACATTTTTCCTTCATCTTCAAAGCTAACAACAGTGGGTCCCGTTCTCATATCAGATCGCTCTCACCTTCTCTCTGCCTCCTTTTACTTTTGAAGAACTGTGATTACATTGGACCTACATAGATAACCCAAGATCACCTACCAATTTAAAGGACATCTGATTAGCAAATTTAATTCACTCTGCAACCTTAATTCTCCTTAGCTATATAAGATAAAATTTTCATAGTTTCAAGGGATCAGAGCCTGGACATCTGTGAAAGTTAATATTCTGCCTACTAAGGTAACTCGTAAAATTCAGATTATGGAGGACTTGACTGTCTTTTGGGGAAAAGCTTTGTAAAAGACATGGAATTTATAGCACACTTTTCTATCTGTATGTAAGATGCAGGACAAAAACTACTATAAATCTTGAGACTATCAGTTAGTAAAATCTTTTTAGTCTATATTATTTGTTCTTATAAAATCAAGACTAGTAGCTACTCCATGAATCGTAAAGATAAATGTTATGTATTCATGTTTTTATTCTATCAGGTTGAAATTAATCAGATAATAATTATAGAGGATAGTAATTTTTTAATATATATGTTAGGATCAGCAAAAATTTTGGAAGATCTCTTTCAATTTGTTCTAAGACTGTAAAATGCATTTTTTTATTATTATGATGGCGCAGTGATACTGAAAACATATTCAGAAGAGCATATGATTCAGTATGGTTTATTTTATTTTCAAGAAAATTTCATTTCAATTTAATTTATAATATGTTAATTCTTTAAAATTCACAATGTCAATAACATTATAAACTTATTTAAGCATAAAGTTATCTTTAAAAAACAAATATTCTAGGTCATGGTGGAATATTACATTTTGTAAAACATTTACAGACATCTACTATTAAACATATTTGAGTCATTGGCCATTTTTTATATCATTTTAATCTGGATGTTTGGTGTCTCAGGAAGAAAAAATTAGTTTTTATTTCATGAACACCTGAACAGACCCCAAATCTAGATGAATGACACTATTACCTAGATAGATAATCCATTTTTCTGTAGTGACAATTTTCCCTAATATTTCAGTAGTGCTGCTTTCAAGACATGATGTTAGATGCCCAAATCTGTGCTTTAGTCCCTGAAGTGACAGTTAAAGGTATCACAGATGAATGTTTAATAGAAAAACAAATATAACACACAAAAGACAATATTATTTTTGTATAATTAAATGATGTGACAATAAGGAGATAATATTCTTATTTTAATATATTTATGATAAAAAAGCAGTGATTTTTTTCTCTTTTCTCCTGACTACATCTCAAGAGCCTCTGATGAAAATGCCTTGAATATAACAGATATTTTCAAAAATGGTAGCAGGCAGCAGCACTGAATTTTCATTTATTATGTCAAATAACTGAAGCACTTAGGGGATCCCTATAGTACTGTATAACATCACACATTTATAGCAAATAGTCGCTAACCCAGGAGGCTCCTCCCTGTATAAATACGACTATGTCATCGATATAATGACAGTTGTAAATGCAATAGGATTTTAAATAAATGAATACATCATCTCAGAACTGATGGATAGATAAAAAAAGTAGTACTTGATATCTCAAAGTCCCTACAGAAGTCGGCCCAGTCTTTGTGCATTAGAGTGAATTTCTGGAAAGTCAAGAACAAATGCCTTGTAAATTGTCCTCTTCAAAAACTTACACACTACATACACAAGTATATAAACCATATATTCTTTTATATTTGTTCATATTTGCTATAAGTAGTTATTATTTCATTCAATTTTATAGAAATATTAGGAATCTCTGAACATAAAATATTATTTTATTTTCTTTCTTCAGTAATAGGCTTTGATCTGGTATCATTTCCTTTTAGCCTTCAAGCTTCTTTTGACATTTCTTTTATCAGAGATTTTATGACAACTAATTCTCTCAGCTTTTGTCCAGCTGAAAATTATTTGTTTTTAATTTCAAAGGTAATTTCTACAAGATATTGAATTCTAGATTTCCTTTTGTTTCTTTCAGCAATTAAAAAATAATATTTATTGTCTTATGGTCTTTGTCATTTCTCTTGAGAAGCCAACTGTCTTTCTTGCAAGAAATATACATATTTTTTTCCTTTGGCTGCTGTCGTCTTTGGTTTTTAGCCATTTGACTCTGCTATGCCTGTGTGTGGTTTTTATTTGTATTATTTTCCTTGGGGATTTCTGAGCTTCTTTGATCTGTAAGTTGATAGTTTTTAGCAGTTTTGGAGTATTATTAGCTACTATCTCTCTAAATATTTATCTGTCCCACAATCTCTATTTTTTGTTTTTCTCTCTTCGTCTTCATTTTGGATAATTTTCATTGAACTGTCCTTAGGGCCACAGTTGTGTCAAGGGTGCACTTAAACCATTTGAATTAATTCCTTATTTTAATTATATGTAGCTGATTATACATAATATATAATATAATATATAATGTATAATATATAATATATATGTGATTTATTTATTTTAGCACTCATGATCTTCTCCCTGAATTCTATGGACCACTGCTTTGCATAAAGAAAAAACATTGTGAGAATCAGCGTCTACCTACCCAGCCTCATTCTCAACAGCCAGTGACTTGCACTCTGTGAAGCCCTGGGATAAATTATATCGATATGGATGTGAATTAATTCTTTTGTCCTTTGGTATGCTATCTTCATAAACTTGAAAGGACTCTAGGATAGAATAGGTAAGTTATGGTTAGAATCCCATAAGATTTGAATATTTGACACTAGCTTTCATGTGTCCATTAAAGTTTTTAAAACACTGGATAATTTCTCCTTATTCCCACATGTAGTTGGTCATCATGAACCTGCTGGTTGTCCATGGAAAAAAGCAACTATGGGTGACACACCGAGTAAGAAGGCCCAGTCGCTTTCTGGACTTTAGTTTATTTAGATTTGTTTTGGGTTCTCAACTTGCTAATATGTTTTCAAAAATATATGTTTGTAATTTATCTAGCTTATTCTCATTGCTAGGGTGGAGAGTGACAATCTCTTAAGAATTTCTGTAATTCCAATTTGAAATAGTTTCAAGGGATCAGAGCCTGGACATCTGTGAAAGTTAATATTCTGCCTACTAAGGTAACTCGTAAAATTCAGATTATGGAGGACTTGACTGTCTTTTGGGGAAAAGCTTTGTAAAAGACATGGAATTTATAGCACACTTTTCTATCTGTATGTAAGATGCAGGACAAAAACTACTATAAATCTTGAGACTATCAGTTAGTAAAATCTTTTTAGTCTATATTATTTGTTCTTATAAAATCAAGACTAGTAGCTACTCCATGAATCGTAAAGATAAATGTTATGTATTCATGTTTTTATTCTATCAGGTTGAAATTAATCAGATAATAATTATAGAGGATAGTAATTTTTTAATATATATGTTAGGATCAGCAAAAATTTTGGAAGATCTCTTTCAATTTGTTCTAAGACTGTAAAATGCATTTTTTTATTATTATGATGGCGCAGTGATACTGAAAACATATTCAGAAGAGCATATGATTCAGTATGGTTTATTTTATTTTCAAGAAAATTTTATTTCAATTTAATTTATAATATGTTAATTCTTTAAAATTCACAATGTCAATAACATTATAAACTTATTTAAGCATAAGTTATCTTTAAAAAATAAATATTCTAGGTCATGGTGGAATATTACATTTTGTAAAACATTTACAGACATCTACTATTAAACATATTTGAGTCATTGGCCATTTTTTATATCATTTTAATCTGGATGTTTGGTGTCTCAGGAAGAAAAAATTAGTTTTTATTTCATGAACACCTGAACAGACCCCAAATCTAGATGAATGACACTATTACCTAGATAGATAATCCATTTTTCTGTAGTGACAATTTTCCCTAATATTTCAGTAGTGCTGCTTTCAAGACATGATGTTAGATGCCCAAACCTGTGCTTTAGTCCCTGAAGTGACAGTTAAAGGTATCACAGATGAATGTTTAATAGAAAAACAAATATAACACACAAAAGACAATATTATTTTTGTATAATTAAATGATGTGACAATAAGGAGATAATATTCTTATTTTAATATATTTATGATAAAAAAGCAGTGATTTTTTTCTCTTTTCTCCTGACTACATCTCAAGAGCCTCTGATGAAAATGCCTTGAATATAACAGATATTTTCAAAAATGGTAGCAGGCAGCAGCACTGAATTTTCATTTATTATGTCAAATAACTGAAGCACTTAGGGGATCCCTATAGTACTGTATAACATCACACATTTATAGCAAATAGTCGCTAACCCAGGAGGCTCCTCCCTGTATAAATACGACTATGTCATCGATATAATGACAGTTGTAAATGCAATAGGATTTTAAATAAATGAATACATCATCTCAGAACTGATGGATAGATAAAAAAAGTAGTACTTGATATCTCAAAGTCCCTACAGAAGTCGGCCCAGTCTTTGTGCATTAGAGTGAATTTCTGGAAAGTCAAGAACAAATGCCTTGTAAATTGTCCTCTTCAAAAACTTACACACTACATACACAAGTATATAAACCATATATTCTTTTATATTTGTTCATATTTGCTATAAGTAGTTATTATTTCATTCAATTTTATAGAAATATTAGGAATCTCTGAACATAAAATATTATTTTATTTTCTTTCTTCAGTAATAGGCTTTGATCTGGTATCATTTCCTTTTAGCCTTCAAGCTTCTTTTGACATTTCTTTTATCAGAGATTTTATGACAACTAATTCTCTCAGCTTTTGTCCAGCTGAAAATTATTTGTTTTTAATTTCAAAGGTAATTTCTACAAGATATTGAATTCTAGATTTCCTTTTGTTTCTTTCAGCAATTAAAAAATAATATTTATTGTCTTATGGTCTTTGTCATTTCTCTTGAGAAGCCAACTGTCTTTCTTGCAAGAAATATACATATTTTTTTCCTTTGGCTGCTGTCGTCTTTGGTTTTTAGCCATTTGACTCTGCTATGCCTGTGTGTGGTTTTTATTTGTATTATTTTCCTTGGGGATTTCTGAGCTTCTTTGATCTGTAAGTTGATAGTTTTTAGCAGTTTTGGAGTATTATTAGCTACTATCTCTCTAAATATTTATCTGTCCCACAATCTCTATTTTTTGTTTTTCTCTCTTCGTCTTCATTTTGGATAATTTTCATTGAACTGTCCTTAGGGCCACAGTTGTGTCAAGGGTGCACTTAAACCATTTGAATTAATTCCTTATTTTAATTATATGTAGCTGATTATACATAATATATAATATAATATATAATGTATAATATATAATATATATGTGATTTATTTATTTTAGCACTCATGATCTTCTCCCTGAATTCTATGGACCACTGCTTTGCATAAAGAAAAAACATTGTGAGAATCAGCGTCTACCTACCCAGCCTCATTCTCACCAGCCAGTGACTTGCACTCTGTGAAGCCCTGGGATAAATTATATCGATATGGATGTGAATTAATTCTTTTGTCCTTTGGTATGCTATCTTCATAAACTTGAAAGGACTCTAGGATAGAATAGGTAAGTTATGGTTAGAATCCCATAAGATTTGAATATTTGACACTAGCTTTCATGTGTCCATTAAAGTTTTTAAAACACTGGATAATTTCTCCTTATTCCCACATGTAGTTGGTCATCATGAACCTGCTGGTTGTCCATGGAAAAAAGCAACTATGGGTGACACACCGAGTAAGAAGGCCCAGTCACTTTCTGGACTTTAGTTTATTTAGATTTGTTTTGGGTTCTCAACTTGCTAATATGTTTTCAAAAATATATGTTTGTAATTTATCTAGCTTATTCTCATTGCTAGGGTGGAGAGTGACAATCTCTTAAGAATTTCTGTAATTCCAATTTGAAGATGTCCAATGCATATTTAATTTTAGGAGCCGAAATTATGTGTAAGTTTTCCTTTAATCCATTAAAATTTATACTATAGATATTAAGCTCGACTGAGTAAAATAAAGTAAAAGTATGAAATATAAAGAAATTATATGGAATAATTTCTTATATACAAAAATTAAAATTAAAAACTATTTTAAAAAAATGAAGCAAACAAAGGAAAGATTAATAAATAGCATCAGGAAGTGTTGAATTATGTGGCACAAATAAATCCCTGTAGAGATTAAAATAAGTTTACTTATCTTCTAGTTACCTTTAATCCATCACAGATTAGAAGAGATAAAAGTTGAGCCTTGAATGTCTCATAAACCAAAAAAGAATGTAATAGCATAAAAAATTTTCATGTGCTGCTGGGCTCCAGTAATTTATTTTCTATTCATATGTATTTATAGAGTATGTGGAATGCCATTATCTCAATATCATGAACTATATCTAGACCATAAATAGAATTATAAGTAACCGTCCAAAGACAAAATAGTTCTGACAGATCTAAATACTGGAGATAAGGCCAAAAAAGTTCCATTAGAATAAAAATAATAAGGCAAGAGGTCTAAAGAAGATATACTTGTGTGAAAAATATTGGTTAAAACAGTAGATTTAAACAGCATAAAATAAAAATTAAAGACTTGCAATTATCAAAGGCAAGACTTAAACATGAGTTGAAAATCCAGATTAAAAAGAAAGCTGCTATGTGATTTTGATATTAATGCAAACATTGAGTTTATAAGTTCCATACGTTTTTTTTCATTTCCTTTATAGGTGTTGCAGAATCTGAATGTATCAACAGCTATGGATATATGGTAGAACAGTAAAGGGAACAGAATTGGCCATTAAAACTGATCATGTTGTGGGGTTATATAACCAAGATGACAAATGCCATTCTTTGTCCCTCCACAAAGATCAACAATTAGACAACAATTGATGAACAAAAAGCTCTAGGAGAGCTCTGGAGTCCACTTAAGAAACTTCAACAGTAAAATAGAACAGAAAGTGGAGAGTAACGTCATGGAAAGAGAAGGAAGATCACCTTCACTTTGGCTGAACTGCACCATTCCCACAGCTGGTATTGCTCACCACCAAGAGGAAATTCCCTAGATAGAAAGAGGTCCCCCTCCCTGGGAAAAATAGAGCCAGCGAGCAATCATCTTCCCCAGCCTTTCAGGGCATCGCTCAAAGGGCCTACTTCGGTTTCATCCCACCCAGAGACCAGAAAAGCTGAAAGATAAAGAGACAACTGGGAACAAGGAAGAAAAGCAGAGGCTACCAGCATCAGCCACAAAGCAGGAGTGAACACTGTTCCCAGTGACCTGCTTTGCAGATCATCTCTGCATTTTTTGACACTTAAAAAACCAATGACGAGCACAGCTTCTGCAGACTCCCTGCAAATTTTACCAGTTTTTACCCCCAAGTATTTTCATTAGCTGGGGCCACCCACTTGAGTTCCTCTTGCTTCCTATTCTTCTTGCTCATACCAGAGCCTGGACTGTGCAGGCAGCCAGCCTAGGCCTCTTTGGCTATGTTAGTCCAAGACACCAGCCTAAATCCCCACAGTTGACCCCCACTGCTTTGCTCAGGGCTAGCCCCTCCAGCTGTACACTTGTAGGAGAATGACGTGATGCCCATTCCTGGCTTTCATTACCTTATGCACACCATGACAAAATCTTATACCCAAAGAAGTGCATGCCAAAATCCCAAGCTGCTTGGGGGCTTGGATCCAATCCTGTCTCCTGCTCCTGGCCTGTACAATGTCCTCATCAGCAGCTAACCCCTCCAGCTTTGCACCTGAACACCCACAGCCTGATTCCTGAAAATGACCTCCATTGTCATGATCCAGTGATGAGACCCAACAGCCACAGTGGTTCATGATGATAGCCAGAGTCCCCAAAGCTGCCAAAACACCCACATTTGACACTGGTGATTGCTACTTACTTTGGCTCACATCACTACTTATATTTTTCGATTGGCCCCTGCTGCTACACAGACAGCTACTGCTGCCCCACACAGCTAAATGTGTGAATATTACTAGCTACAACTTGCATTATTAATTTCCCAGGTCCTTAGCTGCTGAATCTGGAGGAACTACTGAGGACCACAACAGCCATTGAAGCCTCAATGTATTCCCTTCAGTGCACTAGGTACCATGCAGTTATCGATGCACTGGTAGACAGTCGCCTGAGCCAGTGACTACACCCTCAGGACCCAGAGACACCATATGCCTACACACTTGACACCTTTTACCACTAGATCCTCTGTCATAGCACATTCCAACATTCAGGTAAAGTTCTTTTCTTTATGGATAAATTTGATCCAATATTTAAAGAAGATTAACACCAATTTTCCTCAAAGTCTTCCAAAAAATTGAAGAGGAGGGAATACTCCCAAACTCATTTTACAATGCCAGCATTACCCTGGTACCAAAGCCAGATAGTGATGCTACAGGAAAAGAAAACTACTGGGCAGTATCTATAATGAATATAGATGCAAAAATTCTCAAGAAAATACTAACAAACTGAATTCAACAGCATGTTAAAAGGATCATAACACCATAATCACGTGGGATGCATCTCTGAGATGCAGGGATGGTTCACCATATGCAAATTAGTAAATGTGAGATACATTAATAGAATAAAAGACAATAGCCATATAATCATCTCGATAGATACATAAAATGCATTTTACAAAATTCAACATCTTTTCATGGTAAAACCTAAAAGACTGTATATAGAAGGAACACACCCCAACATAATAAAGTCCATAAGTGAGAAGCCCATATATAATATCATACTCAACAGCAAAAGATTGAAAGCTTTACTCTCTCAAGTGAGGAACAAGAAAAGAGAACCCATACTCATACTACTCTTCAACATGGTACTGAAATTCCTAGCCAGAGCAATCAGGCAATAAAAGTAAATAACAAAATGCATCTAAATTGGAAAGGAAGAAGGAAAATTGTCTCTTTTTTCTGATGACATAATCTTGTATATAGAAAATCCTACAGACTCCATCAAAAAAGCTGTTAGACCTAATAAATTAATGACATTTCTGAATACAAATTAACATACAAATCAGTTGCAATTCTATACACTAACAGTGAGTGAAGTACCAGAAAAGATATGAAGAAAACGATCCCATTTACAATAGCAGCAAACATAATAGAATATTAGGAATAAATTTAACCAAGGAAGTGAAAGATCTATACATTAAAAACTATAAAACATTGATGAAAGAAATTGAAGGAGAACAAATAAATGGGAAGATATTTTGTGTTCATTGGTCAATAGAGTTGATATCATTAAAATGTTCATGCTACCCAAAGTTATCTATATAATTCAGTGCAATCTCTGTGAAATACCAAAGGCATTTAGCAAAGAAATAGAAAAAGTAATCCTAAAATTCATATGGAACCACAAAAGACCACAAAAAAAAAAAAAAAAAAAACAATCTTGAGAAAGAAAAAAAGCTGGAGGCATCACACTTCTCTATCTTACACTTTTCACACACACACACACACACACACACACAAAACTTGAAATGAATTAAGGTATTAAATTTCATGAACTGAAACCATAAAACTTGTAGAAGAAAACATAGGGAAAATCTCCTTCACATGGGTCTTGGCAACGATGTTTTTGATATGACACCAAAAGTGTAAGAAACAAAACAAGAATTAACATTGGGACTATATTAAACTAAAAAGTTTCTGCAAGGCAAAATAAACAACAAAATGAAAAGACAAACCATGGAATGGGTGAAAATATTTGCAAACTGTATATCTGGTAAGAGGTTAATATCAAAATATTTAAGAAACTCATACAACTCAGTAGGTAAAGGACAAACAATCCAAATAAAAAATGGGTAAAGGAACCGAAAAGACATTTTTTCAAAGAAGAAACAGACATACAAAGGGCCAAAAAAAGTACATGAAAAAGGTGTTTAACATCACCAATTATCAAGAAAATACAGCTTAAAACCACAATAATATATTATTCCACATCTGATGGCATGTTAAGGCATAGAGTAAATGGCTATCATTAAAAAGACAAGAAGTGAGAAAATGGGCAAGGATGTGAAAAAAGGGTAATGCTTGTGCACTGCTGGTGGGAATGTAAATTGGAGCAGCAGCTAAGGAAAACGGTATGGAGGTTCCTCGAAAAGTTAAAAATAGAACTGCCATGTAATAAAGTAATCCCACTTCTCTGAGTATGTATCCAAAAAAAGCGAAATCACTATGTTGAAGAGACGGCCACACTCCTGTGTTCACTGCAGCATTGTTCATAATAGCCATGACATGGAAACAACCTAAATGTCCATTAATGGCTGAAAGGATGAATGCATGAAGAAAATGTGGCGCATATTTATACAAATGGGATATTATTAGGCTAAAAAAAAAGAAGGAAATCCTGCCATTTGTGACAACATGGGTATACCTTCAGGGCATTGTGCTAAGGAAAATAAGTCAGACAGGGAAAAACCAATACTATATGATCAAAGGTTACAAACTTTCAGTTATAACATGATTAAGATCTCATGTACAGCATGGTGACTATAGTTCATAAAACTTTATTTTATATTGAAAGTTGCTCTGAAGGGAGAACTTTAGTGTTCTCAACAACAAAAAGTGATAATTATGTGTTAACTATATTGTGATAAATATATCGTATACATTTATCAAGTCATCACACTGTATACCTTAAACTTAAACAATATTACAGATCAATTATATCTCAATAAAGCTGAAAAAATAATCACGTGAAGATTAGAGTATGTTTTTATTGAGAATATAAAATGAATAAAGGTTCTTTAAGGATTATAAACTTATTTGAGAATAAATCTAAATTGAAATAGGAATATGTTGAGACTCTTACTAAATTAAGAGTTTAGGGCAATATTTATATACTTTCAAGCAATTTAAAAGTCACAAAGATTGCTTGAAATATTAAAAAGAACCTAAACCACAAGACAATATTGAAATAAATGAAAATGAAAAATTTGTAAAAATCTTTCAAATAGCTTTTCAAATTTGTTTTAATTGCATTACAGAGAGACAGAGTAAATTGAAAAGCAATAAGTCAAAATAAATTCATTCAAGGTGAACATTATTTCCTTTATTTCTTGCACCCATATCAAAATTGGAGTAAGATGATTGCTCAGATAAACTCTATATTATCTTTAATTATGTGGATGCAAGTTATATAATTTTTATTTTTTAGTATCTCAGAGTTTTTCTAGGCATTATGTTTATAACCATTTCAGAATATATATTTTAGTCCAATGGAAAAATATATTTTGAAATACAGGATATATGTTACAAAAGTAACCTACTTTTATTTCAGTATAACTTAAAAGAAATAGAATAATGTATACTTTAATTTTCCAAATAATAACTTGAAATAAAACTGGCTATGGAGAGTATAGTGAAACCATTAATAATTTATTATTATGTCTAATTAAAAATATATTTATAATAATAAAAACATTATTTTTTCCAGTGGATATATCTGTACTTGTGAAATATTTAAAGGAAGCTATATTAAAACAGTTAAATAATGACACTTCTACAGCTGCACTTAAATTCACCAGTTAAAATTATAACTATTAACCACATTATTCCACCATATGTTAAATATATATATTACAAAAAAAGTGATGTAGGCAATTAATTAGAATTGAAAATTGATTAATATCAAAGTTTTTCAAAGTACTCTAAAACCAAATGAGAGATCAGACTAATATGTTTTTGGTTAAAAATTCAGAATATGAAGATAATCTCATTTACTTTTATTGGTAAGTAAATAAGGAATTTATTTTAAACTAATATTCACAGGTTAAGATTAATATCGACTTAACACAAGCTTATATATTTTATTTTTAAAATACTTTAGGATTTATTTGTTTCCCCAAACTTAGTTTGTTTCTATAGAAATCTGCTTATTTCTTTCTACTTTCCTTTTCTAATTGGAAATTTTGCTTCAAAGAGTAAACTAGCATTGTTTTTATGATGTCTGATAATATTAACATGCTTATTTTAACAATTTGATGATGAATAAGCACTCAAAATGAAAAAAAACATTTACATATTCCTATTATATTTTCCTATCAATTCTCATAAGGAACTATTAGAAAGCTATATTTCATCCAACTATACTATAAAGAGAAGTAAAAGGAGTTTTTATTTTCTTACAAAGCAGGCAATCTAACATTATATGATTTTAGATTGTCATATTAGCTAGAATCCAGAGTATCAAGCTGAGGACATAAAAATCATTTTTTAGCTGCAAACTTTTCTAGACTCAGTGATAAAGCTTTATTGATGTCTGTTTGTAATAGCAATAATCCTTGTAAAATCAGTCATTAGCACCGTTAACAACTAATTTGTTGGAGTGTTAACTGCCTTTGGCTTTGCCTCAAGCTGTTAGCAAACTGGTTATTAACTGCTGGTTACAATTGATTTCTTGGGGCCCTATTTAACAGAAATTTGATTTCAATTCAACACCCACAGTGGCTAATTTTGATTCGGTAAACAAGTAAGTCTCTTTTCTTAAGGTTAGCCTTGATATCATATTATTCTATCGTTCGGTATTGTTCCATAGAAGCTATGGGTTGCTCTGAAAGAAATAGGTATGTCTCAGCACTTGACTGTCCTGATGTGTCACCTGTAATGTGGACAGGAAGCCACTGCCAGGATAGAATATGGAGAGACAAAATGGTTTCCTATAGGCAAAGGTGTCAGAGAAGGGTGTAGGCTATCTCACTGTTCGTTTAATCTGTATGCAGAACATATCTTAAGAAAAACTGGGCTAGACCCTGAATAAGGAAGAGTGAAAATTGATATGACATATCAATAACTTAAGATACACAGATGACAGCATCTTACTGGCAGAAAGTAGCAATAATTTGAAATGACTTCTCGTGAAGTTGAACAAAAGAGAATGCCAAAGCAGGACTGCATTTGAACATCAAGAAGACAAAAATGAATACAGAAAAAATATATACAACTTTAGCGTAGTGAAGACATTGAAATTGTTGAAGATTTCGCTTACCTTGGTTTCATCATCAATTCAAGTGGAGACTACAGCCACGATATCAAGAAAAAGAGAAGGCTGAGACTCAGAAGGGCAGCAATGAAAGAATTAAGAAAGATCACCAAGAGGTTATGGATTATTAGAGACCAAGGCTAAGATTATTCACACCCTCATAATCCCAATAATTATGTACAGGTCCAAAAGCTGAACAGTGAAGAAGATTGACAGGGAAAAAATTGATTCATTTGAAAAATAGTGTTGAGGAGAGCTCTACACATACCCTGGACCACCAGAAAGATGAGCAAGAGGGCCCTAGAGCAATTTAAGCATGAAACATTGCTGGAGGCAAAAATGACAAGACAGAAGCTGTTCTGCTTTGGGCACATAATGGGAAGGCAGAGTTCTCCGGAAAAGACAATAACATGAGGAAAACTAGAAGGCAGCAGGAAAAGAAGTAGACGAAATCTGAGATGGATTGACTCCATAAAAGAAGCCAGACACTGAACAAGGCTGTTGAGGACAGGACACTCTGGACACCACTCATTCATAGAGTCACCAGGAGTCGGAGCCAACTTAATGGCATGTAATACGTGATGTATCAAAACACTTTTGCCAAAAGTCATTTTGTGATTACTCTGCAGGTAACTAGATCCATGTTTGTTGTGTTTTCAACCAATGTGGCAGGGCTGACAGACAAAAGACAATAAAAACAGCAAAGAATAAAATATCTTCTGTTTAATATGTGCATATATTACACATTTCCAAGGGTATCCCAGTGATTGAAAACAACAGTACTACATATGTCATATTATTTATATTACATTATTCAGCCATTTAATGGTAACAAAAGCAATAACTAACAGTAGTTGAATATGAAAAATGTCTTATTCCACTATAAATAATCACAAAAATGCCAGAATGTTATCATAATGTCATGGTCATGTTTAATTTCCAAGTAAAAACCATCATTAATATACTTTCTCTAAGAAGTGCTATATAGTATAAGACAAATTATTTATTTAACAAATATTTATTGAGCATGACCTATGTGCTAGTAATTGTTTGCATTTTAATAAAACAAAGATTACTAATTTGGAGAAATTTAGTTTCTAGTGGACTTAACTAATATAAACAATAAAAATAAAACCCAGATAAAAATATATATTAAAAATAAGTTCTATAAGAAAATGAAAGAAAGAATAGAGAAAGGATTATCAGGAAGTAAAGAATGGTTACATTGGGGTATAAAATTAAGCATAGCATGGTCAGGGTAGTTTTCAGTGAGAAATAGAGTTTTAACAAAGATTGAAGAAGGTGAGAGAGTTAGCCAAGTAGATATTAGGAAAAGAACAATCCAAAAAAGAAATAGCTAGAGCAGAGTTCTTATTTTTTCAATCTGATATAATACGCATAAAGCGAAGTTTACCATAGCACCATTTTAAATGCATAATTCAGTGGCATTAAATACATTCACAGTCTTGTGTAGTCATAACCACTACCTATTTCCAAAATGTTTTCATCATCTGAAACAAATTCTAAAACCATTTAAGCAATACTTTCCAATTGCCCTTATACAAGGCTTCTGGTAAACCTAATTAATTTTTCTTTTTGTATTTAGGAATTTGCCTATTCTAGATACTTCATATAAATGGAATTATATAATATTTGTCCTTATTGAAGAAGCATGTTTTCCAAGATCGTCTGTTATAGCATGTATCAGATCTTCATTTCTTATTAAGGCTTAATAATATTCCATTGTTTATATATCTGTTGATGGACATTGGGGTCAATGGACATTCTAGTTATTATGAATAATGCTGTCATTAAGAGCCGATGTACATGGCATGCGAGTCTCTGTTTTTAATTCTTTGGGGTATATAACAAGGAGTGAAATTTCTGAGTAATACAGTATTTCTACATTTAACTTTTTGGGGAAGCACCAAACTAGTCGAATGGGAAGTGGTAGCTCATTGTGGTTTTGATTTGCATTTCCTTAATAACTAATGATGTTTAGAATATTTTCCTGGGCTTATTGGTCATTTATATATCTTATTTGTAGAAATATCTGTGCAAGACCTTTGCACATTTTTTGCTGTTGTGAATCGTAAGAGTTCTTTATAAATTTTAGATATTAAGGCTTATCAGATATATGACTTGCAAATATTTTCTCCCATTCTGTGGTTTGTCTTTTCTCACTCCCTTCACAGTGTCCTTTGATACACAAATGTTTTTAATTTCATAAAGTTCAATTTATCTATTTTTCTCTTGCTGTCTGTTATTTTAGTGTCATGTTCAAGAAATCATTGTCAAATACAAAGTCATGAAGAATTTCTCTTTATTTTTCTAGGAGTTTTATAGTTTTAGTTTTTACATGCAGGCCTTTGATCCATTTTGAGTTCATTTTTGTACATGGTTTAAGGGTTCAACTTCTTTTTTTTTTTTTGCACTGGATATGCAGTTTTCCAAGATCGTTTGTTGAAAAGACTGTTCTTTCATCATTGAATGGTGTTGGCACCCCTTTTGAAAATCAGTTGATCATGTATGTGAGGGTTTATTTCTAGAGTTTCTATTCTAAGCTATTAGTATATATACCACTACCACATGGTTTTGATTACGTAGCTTTGCAGTTAGTTTTGAAATCAGAGAAGTTCGAAAAGGTAAATCTTTCACTTTGTCTTTTTCAAGATCTTTTTTTTTTTTTTCTATCTGTGGTCCCTAGAGATTCCATATTGCTATGGACTAAATGTTTGTGTCTCCTCCAAACTTATATATTGAAATTCTAATCTTCAATATGATGGCTATTGGAGGTGGGGATCTTTGGAAGGTAATTAAGGTTAGATTAAGTCATAAGGGTGGGATCCTCATGATGGGATTAGTGATCTTATAAAAAGAGGAAAGTACATAAGAGCTCTCTCTTTATCTCTCCCTAAGTACACACAGCAAGGAAAGCTTTGTCAGGACATAATCAAGAAGATGATCCTCACTCAGAACTTGACCATGCTAGCACCCTGATTTCTGACTTCCAGCCACCAGAATATGAAAAATAAATGTTTGTTGTTAAAGCAAGCCAGTATATGGTATTCTGGTACAGTAACCAGAACTGACTAAGCTGCACATGAATTTTAGCATGAATATTTCTATTTTTGCAAAAATTTGTCGTTGAATTTGTAGATCGCTATGGGAAGTATTAAGATCTTAAGAAATTAAGTCTTCCAATCCGTAAACATGAGATTTCTTTCTATTTATTTGTTTTTTTTTTTAAGCAACATTTTGTAATTTTAGATGTAGAAGTCTTTTGCCTCTTTGGTTAATTTTATTTCTAAATATTCTGGTTTTTTTCCAATGCTATTGTAAAAGCAAGTATTTTCTTAATTTTATTTTTGAATGGTTCGTTGCTGATGTACACAAATACACATGATATTTGAATGTTAATTTTGTATCTTGCAACTTTGCTGAATTAGTTTCTTGGCTCTAGCAGGTTTGTGTGTGGGTGGGAGGAAGATTGTTTAATGTTTTCTAATATTCTACGTGTAAGAACATGTCATCTTCATACAGAGAAGGTTCTATTTCCTTTCCAATCTGGATGCCTTTTTTGTTATTTTTCTTATCTGTTGCTCTGACAAGAACTTTGAATATCATGTTAAATAAAAGTAATAATAGTGGACATCCTTGTCTTTTTCCTGATCTTAAAGAATAGCTATTAGTTTGTCAATATTTATACGGTATCATCTGTGGGTTTTTAATATAAGGTATTCATCAAATTGAGTGAGTTTCCCTTTATTACTAGTTATTGAGTGTTTTTATCATGAAAACATTTGGGATTTTGTCAAATGCATTCCACGTCAATTAAGATGAGAGTGTATTGTTTGAGGTATCCCCCCCTTCATTCTATTAATGTTATTTCATTGATTGGTTTTTGTATGTTGAAAACCCCCTTGCATTTCTAGGATAAAACTCATTTTTTATGGTGTATAATCATGTTACTATGCTACTGAATTGAGTTTGCTATTGTCTTATTGAGGATTTTTGCATCTATATTCATTAGGGATGTTTCTTGCAATTTTCTGCAGTTGTCTTTATCTGACTTTTGTATCATGATGATTTTGGCTTTATAGAATGATTTAGTAAGTGTTCCCTCCTCTTCAATTATTCAGAAGACTTAAAGAAGAATCATTAATTCTTCATTAAATGTTTGGTAGAATTTATCAATGAAGCAACCTGGTCCAGGGGTCTTCTTTGTTGGATGCTGTTTGATTACCGATTTAATATCTTGTATATGATGAATCATTCTTTCTAACTAATTTCAAAATTCTTTGTCTCTGGATTTAGACAACTGACTATCTTTTTCAGTATGAAATTCTTTGGGTTTATACTGCTTGGAGTAATTTTTTTTTTTTTTTTAATGTGTGTATTCACATTTTTCTTCAATTTGAGGAAGTTTTCAGCCATTATTTCTTCAAATATTTTTTTCTGTCCCTTTCTCTTTTCCTTCTAAAATTCCTATGTAACATACATTGATGTACTTATTTGTGTAACTTAATTCTCTTAAACTCTATTTATTTATTCTTTTTTCTTTCAGATCTTCAAACATGATCATTTCAATTCCCTGATCTTCAAGTTTGCTGATTCATTCTTCTAACTGCTGAGATCTGCTGCTGATCTTTGTTTTTTAATTTTTTTTTTTTTTAATTTTCATTATTGTACTTTGTGGGTCCAAAATTTATGGTTGGTTCATTTTTATAATTTCTATGTGTTTGTTGATATTCTAATTTTTTTTCATACATCATTTTTGTTTTTCTTTAGTGTTTTACTATGCTTTCCTTTAGCTCATTGAGCATGTTTGAGACAGTTGTTTTAATGTCTTTGACTAGTATTTTAAATATCTGGATTTACTGAGAGATGGTTCCTGTCATTTTTTTTTTTCCTTTGGTACATAGTTTTCTCTTTCTTTGTATGATTAGCTTTGTTGTCATTGTTGTTATTGTTGTTATTGAGAATTGGACATTCTGAGTATTATAATGCAGTAAGTATGAAAATCTATTTTTAACTCCTCAGGGATTTCTGATTTTGTTTGTTGAGGTCTGGAACTATCTGTTCTTGACTTTTCCAAACTAGTTTTGCAAAGTGCATATTTCTTGTTATGTGCAGTCATTGAAGCTTTTGTTCTATTATCTCTGTAGTCAGCTAGTGACTTAACTAAGATATTCTTAAATGTTTGGCTTCATAAAGAGGGAAAAAAAAGTGTGTTAGGTTTTTAAGTCTTTTGGGGAAATAGTTCTGCTGAAAGCTACTATAGCCAGAGTGTCTATGCCATTCCCTTAGGGTACTGCCATACCAACCAAAGTGCATAACTCTAAATTTTAGGAGATCAAGGACTCCACTGCCTGCCTGCCACCAGCTAGCTGCTCCCAGAGTTTAGGCATGCCTCTACCTGCCAACATTAGCCAGGACTGAGGAACTGGAACGGTGACTTGTTTCTGAATACCACTCTCTTTCATTAGTGTAGCAACCTCTCTCTTTATCCAAACTCACTTAGTTGTTCTAAGTATCCAATCACTCACCAGAGTTCTGAATTATTTGATTCCAGTCTCTCTCTCTCTCTCTAGCTCATCTGTTTCTTTAGTGGAGGAAGTGATCTCTAGAACTTCCTACTCTGCTGTTTTGCATGACATCACTCTAGAGAAAGGTAAGAAAAGAATATGGCTATGTTCAAAAGCAGTTCATCATGAGGCAAACATGTTTCCATACATCTTGTAAGCAAAGGCATCTTTATTTTGAATTATCCTTACAATGTTGTTTGTATGGCAAACATCCTTGGAAGATAGAGATGTCTAGGTTTGTTATGCAGTATAGTAATGTTAATGTCTCCCTCTGGAAAAAAATTAGTAAGTTTGCTTATAGCTCATTTTATAAAAATTAGGATCTTTTAAGTTTAGAGTTTTTCTATTATAACACAACCCATTGTATGTGCAGGCATCATTTGGTTCTTGGCATGCAGCCTTGTTGGAATTGGAACTGGTAAATGAGTTGAGAAAATGTAATATTCTGGCTACTGATATTTCTGTAATAATCTGTTCTTCGTTTCTGATATGAGAGTCTTATATTTTCAGGCAGTTTTTATAGAACTGTAGCAGGCTAACTTGTTAGTTTGCCGATAGGGTAAAATCTCAGACCCTTCACAGTTCTCAAATGTCTACTATGTGTGAATTAGAGTAAAAAGTGGTATTGGGGTATTAGGAGATGATGTCAGAGAGAAAGGAAGTGGAAGGGTGGAGGACATATTGTGCAGAGTTTTGTAGACTACTAGAAGGAAAAATATATCTGTAATGAGTGAAATGGGATGCTATTAAAGGGTTTTAGGAAGCAAGTAACATGTGACTAAAGATATAAGAGGATCATTCTGGCTACTGAGTTTTAACACTTTACTGGGTATATTCGGTAAACTGGATAATGGATGGTAATTGACTAATGAATAAAAGAAAAAGGGTATTGTCAAGGCACAGTGACTGCCATCACTTGTGAAGGTTATACATCAAACATTTTGATGAAAAGGTCAGGAATTCAGTTTTCATATGAAATATAATGTTTGAGATGTTTATGAGTCATCTGAACTCAGATGTCATACACACAGTTGAATATAATTATGGGTTGGAGATAAGTATTTGGTAATCAGCATATGAATAGTATTTAAATCATTGGACTGTACAAATCATTAAACTATATGTCTGCAAATGTCTTTATTTCAGCTTCATGAAGCTTAGAATTCTAGGCTGGCGGCATTGTATTCTGGCTTCTAGTGTGTGTAGGATGTGTGTGTGCGTGTTTGTGTGTGTGCGTGTGTGTGTGTGTGTGTGTGTGTGTGTGTGTGTGTGTGTGTGTGTGATTATCAGTTGTCAACCTGATTTTTAGTCCTTGAAAGGTAACCTGTATTTTTTCTATAGCTGCTTTTAAAATATGCTTTTTGTCTTCTCAGTAGGTTTACTATAACACATCTACTATGAATTACTTTCCTATTTATCTTGCTTCAGGTATGCAAAACTAGAATCTGTGGGTCATCTTTAATCAACATATTCTTAATCATAATCTCTTTAAATATCATTTCTGGTCTATTCTCATCTCCTTTTGGATCTTCAATGACACAAGTATTAGACTGTCTCACTATGTTCTATATATATATACACATATATCTGTTATCATATCATTATTTTTGACTTTCTGTCCTGTTATAATTTATCCTAAATATTTTCTTATGATCTGTATTCATATTTAGTTCTACACATTCAATTTTTGTAAGTTCTTTTAGTTCTACTGATTTTTCTGTATATCGCTTTATTTCTTCATGTGCTTAGCTCTGTTTATGTCCAGATATTATATTTGAAAAATTGTTTCATAAATATTTTGAAGACTAGGATAATATCTTCCTCCAGGGAAAATTTTCTCCTTTCTTCTAAAGTGACAGGGAGCACAATCACTACTCCAGTCTTATCTTAAACCAATATCAGAAATTAATATGATTTAAAAATTCACTACAGTCTCTGTATTTTGGTGAGCTATTCTTTTTCACAGCCTCTACCCATTGTGTCTCAGCCTATTTTGAAGCCCATCCCTCTTTCTGGTAAGACTTAGAATTAAACCCTCCTCCCCCTCTTCTTGAGAGACAGTCAAAGCTCTACTCCACCTCCTGACTTTTAGCCACCACCTTGAGAATTATCAGATTACATATTTTCAGGAGAAAAGTGATCTCTGTTGCCAGGTTCACCTCCCTGGTTTTGTTCTCTTCCAGCATCTTTGTCTGGTAATTCTTCGTAACTCTCCAGTGTTGTCAATTATTCAAGAAGATTACTGTTGTTGTTGAGCAATAGTCCTTGAGTGAGGTTTATTCCAAATTACCCACTCACCATTATCAAAGAGAAAGCTGTCTCTATGAGTTTCATTAAAATCTCTGGTCCTATAATTATGTAATCAGAAAATTAATCTAAGTTGTATATAGCAATACAGCATGTCAATGCATTGTCCTAAATACCCAAGTCAGTGGTAAATGATAATACATATATTCATTTTATCTTTGGTACTTCCTTGCTAGTTTGATTTGGAGTTTAACCTTTATTTATTTATTGCCTCAGTTCTTCAGAACTATCATTTTACTTCGTTTTCCCTGATACTGCAGAGCACATGACAACTATGAAACTTATCATAAATTACTGTAGTAGCTCAGGGGGATATCGTTAGTTAGCAAGTTAATAGAATTAAGGTTGTAAAAAGGTATTCAAAATTGTATCTAGTGATGTCTACTTGAATGTTAAATTATATTTGTAACGAATAAGAAAGAAAGCAATATACTCCTTTATTTTCTTCAAGTTATGGTCATTATTATTTTGTTGATAATGGCAACATAGAATTTATTCTATGCCTTTTACATATATCTAAATGTATAAAGAAATTATACCATTGGTTTCATACCAATGTCTGTCTTTATCTGAGTAACATCCAACTAACTATTTTTGATTTTCATGAATACCTTACTCTTCAGATTAAACTCAACCCCTAAACTGCAGAAGCCATGCATTTTAAACTGTGATGCTGTGATCAGAGAAAACTGCATCACTAATTATAGAAGCACTCTTCTGGCATATAAAATGGGAGAGGGCCATAATGTACTCTCTTCTCTGTTCTTTGAGTTAAAGATATGTTCTGTGATTATAACTTAAAGGGAGCATACACATTCATGCTTTCTCAATTCAGCATGTCTCTTTAATTTTATTGATTTTTATATTACTGGTATTCCTATTCTTTCGGATAGTAAAGCTATATAACTTCTTTTACTTTTTGCCTGAGGCAAAGTGCTAGTATTTGATTTATCTTCTGTACTTGTCTTTCTTTTAACAATATGAAGTTTTTCTGAAACAAGTGCAATGCTGAGTGTGACCCCACAGGGAAATAGTTTTTAAGGAATGTGTACAAAGTACTTAATAAGTCATGTCATTCCATGATTTACAGTGCATTATATTTTCAGTGACTGTAGTTAACTTTCTTGGTCTCTAGATGCCAACATTTTAATAAAAACAAGACATTTTCAACAAAATGTCAGAAACAAAGTGATCAAAGTGCTGTGGGAGCAGTTTGGCAACAGTTTGAGCTTTGAATTTCCTATTCACTTTCCAAAACATTCACTTAAAAAGCATTTATTGAAGCTGAACTGCCTTTATCAGCCTGATCAGAGCTCCATAAAGAGCATGCATGATTCAACTGCCTTCCCAAGCTTTAAAAAATATAACTTTGATATATGCCTCACAAGTGCAGTACAATAGTTTTCATGCTCACGTTTGTTAAGATTTAGTGCAGCCATTAAAGAACAGAAGGGCTCTTTGGTGGCAATCCTCAGACATACCAAATATCCCAAAGCAAAACCTTCTACAAATCAGAGATTAAAGTACTGACAAAAATTTCCACTTGATTGCAGTTTTCCCCTTTAAACCTTATATCAGGAGTGACTATCTTTTCGATCAAATCTCTCAGGGAGGTGAATAGATAGGTTTTTTCCTCTTGGAGGAAAATATCAACTGAAAGATAAAAAGTGACATTTTATGTGCCTTGTCCAGGAGTCAGTCGATTGATTTAAAAAATGGTACGTGAGCCTGACCTATACATGAAGTTTGTGGCATGTCTCTTGTCAAGTATTGATCACTTAAGACTTTACTGTTTGCCTACTGCATTGTATCTAATAATCTCTTTTTATTTAGTTTGTGGCTTTGAATTCTTATCATGGCTTTACTGATTTCTCTGGGACCTATTAGATCTTGCTTTTGCTGTGCAAATGGCTATGGAAATTAAGCTTGCTGAAGCACTTTTCCTGGGCCAACACTCTTTGTCTTCCATCAGTTCATGTGTCAGGTGGTTTGCATGCAGATAGGGTACATTTAGAATCGGGTGAGTGCCATCAATCTTCATGACATTGCTATACACACCATAAACCTCGACCTGTTTCAGTGGGATATTGTAAAGGATGGCTGAGCAATCAAGCTATTCCCCTTGATTGACATCAGGTATTTCTACCTAACTTACCTTAGCACTTTGGGGTCAATGCTAGGTGCTTAGAAAAATTGGGCTCTGGTGATGTGGTCAAATGTCTTCCACATCTTGACATATTTGCCAACTCTGTTAGCTTTCAAAATTGTATTTTTGAACTCCATCCAAAAATCAGAAGCAAAACTGAATTTTGTTTGTTTATTTGTATCTTCTACTCATATCATTGCCTAAAGTTTTGTGAATGGTTTGTACAATACCTATTTTATTTCCTGTGTGATTTCATTGAGTTATCTGTCATAGAACCAAGAAGAGACAGTAAGTTACAAAAAGTGAGCCATATTTCTGAGGGGTATTATGCTTAACTTGTTTACATTCTATTATGATTTACAGAAAATGAAATAAACTTCAGTATGTTCAAGGCAGTAGTTAATATAGATTTAGGAATTTATAATATGTGTAACAGTAAAAAAATACTCATTACGAAAAATTGTTTTGTATGAATATGTTTGTATACATGTATGTTTTTGTGTATATGTGTATATACAGAAAAATATACGTGCAATCCTGCCATATAATAAGGTTAGTAAATAGACCAATCATGTTCAGTTACACATTACCATTTAGTGTATCTGTTACTCCTAATCCATAGCTCAAAAAAAAAAAAAAATTCAACAGTAATCTTACATTACATTGGCTATATAATAGCCTCAGGTTTTCATTTTTGTATTAAAATGATATTGGTATCAAAATACATCTTAAAGGAATTCCTGTAGATGGGAGAGTAAGAAAGCGGTATATTTACATTTTAATTTGGAAGTCATATCTAATAATCGCTTGCATTTTCTAACCGAGTTTCAGTGTAAATATCAGGACCATATTATATGTGATACACATGAATAGGAATAAGGAAGGAAGAAGGTAAGATTTTAACAACTTCACATATATTTATGCTAATCAATAGTGAAATAGAAAGATCCGAACTCTTCCCAAATTAATGCAGAACACTTTATTAATATGTAGTTTCCAGTGCTTTGGTTATAGGTAAACATATGTTGAATATTCTATGAAAACTTCTCACTCTTAATTTTGAATTAGTGACAGTGAGAATTATGAAAAACTGTGTGTATGGACTCATTTATGCAAATGTATAATTCATGATGCTTGCTTACTGAAAATAAGAATTATCAATAGAAATTTTTAGATACTGTACTTTAAAGAATATATTTTATTTATGCAAATTAATGCCTGAATTAAAAATGATAATTCTTAATGTTAAAAATTTAAACACTTTTTAGAATGTATATAACTATTTTTATAGCATGTAATATAATTTAGCCCTATTGTTTCTGAATAGTTTGATTCTTAATGGATTCATACTGTGAGTAGTAAAAATGTCTAAATATTTTTTTGCAATTTTATTTACTCTTTACCTCTTCCTTTATTAATTATTGAACATCTGCATTATATCTGTTTTCAATTCCTTCCTTTGAGGACTGCTTTTCTTCATCTTACACTCTAAGTCTGATTATGTGGTGTACCACCAGAGAGCATTCATATCCTCATGCAACCTCTGGACTTAATTGATTAGTCCAGGAATGGACAGTAGGTATAAAATAAACAATCAGAGTTATTCTCTGAAACTTTACCAGGAGGTGAGAAGTAAAATAAGCCTTTTTTGTGATGTACTACATTCAAAGTATTTATGGTAATATCTTGCATATGGTAAGTGCCCAATGCATTTCAGTTATTATCATCTTTAATTATTAATTATTATTACTAGCAAATTTAGAGAACAGAATAATCAAAATCTTGGTTTTAAACTTCAAATATGAGCCTCATAAGCAGTATGCAAAGATTTTTCCATATATCCTACAGTAAGAAAGCTGAAAATAACTGAGAACCTGGCATAGGATTTAATTGTCAGAATAATTGAGCTCCAAAGAAAATTAAATTTCCAAACAAAGTTGGCATGCTATGTGAAGGTCAGGGCCCTGGTTGGGAAACAATGGGATCTTGAAACATGGGATAAGGATACCTGGTTTGATTCCTTGAAAAGCCTTGTATATCCAGGATCTTCTGAACCAACTTCTCCACCTGAAGCACTAACATACCTTTCTTGTCTGAGATGTTACAGAGTTCTCTCTACTGCAAGATACCATAACTTCTTCCCCAATCAGTATCGATGCCCACTTCCCATTAGGCCTATGATTAGAGTTAAGTTACAACACTCCCTGATGAAGGTATGCTGAATGTTATCAGAAAAGGGAGAAAAAGAACTGAAATCCAAAGAATCTGCAAGACTGAGCTAGTTAGTATGTACCACGAGAATACAGGAGAGTGTTGTGTTAGGGACTGACTTTTGAAGTTCCTTGATTCAGGGAGAATTTGTTGATTTGGGAGTACTGACCTAAAATACAGGATTCAACAACTTTGAATCCCCAGAATGTGGTACAGACTTGCTACTAAGATGTCTTACAGAAACATGGAAAAAGTAGTGGCATACTCTAAATGACACTGAAATGTCCAAATTGCCATTTCATATAGTAAAAGAAGGATTAAAATACCTAGAAATTGGGCTTGATGGTGTGGCTACTTTATGTAAGGGCCTAAAACTTGTAAGATGATAATATTGCAAAGGGAGACCCAGATAATATACCATTTATCAAGGCCATTAGGAATATGCTAGTGAGCGTGGCACCGGCATCACCAAAAGTTTGATAGTAACTCTCCATGTAGGTCACCACTGACTTAGAGAGGACATTATGGAGATAAGCTTACTGATAGCAATCAAGACAGGACTCTGAAACAGTGGTAATTAAGTATTGACAAGTCAAGTGGATGCAATTATTGTGACATGTGGTAAGGTGAAAAGGGTAACTATGGGAGCCTAACCTGAAGATATAATTAGAAATAACATCTGTAGTTTTAGAACGTGACACCCAAGGGAAAAAATTACTGGTCTCCCTACAAGGATTCTACTCATTTTTAACATTCAGTGAAAGAAAAAGTGGATAATCAAGAGGCTGAGATATGTTGCCCTAATAAAAGTCATCATCTCTTTCCCAGTTGTTGGGATGGACACTGTTTTGGACCAAGATTCTTTGATTTCAGAGTTAGAATCTTAGGAAGAAGAAACCTGCAACACCAATGCAAGTGTACAAGTCAGATAACTATGTCCTGAAGAAAAGGAAATGTTGAAATATTTTGAGAACTCTTGGACTTTGGGTCAAATTCCTTTAATAACTAAGAATGTGGAGAATCTTAATGGCAATCTTTATTAGAATGGGCACATATAGAGTACATGTAATAAATGCAATGTGTCCAACACTGAACTCTCACTGTCTCCATTAGTTCTGTAATCTACTTAGTGGTCATTTTCCTGGTCTACAGGTTTATAATTAGAATAGACATAATTGGTAGTTGGCACAGAGCCCTTGGCCTATGGGATAAGAGCTATCATCATGGCAAAGGAAAAGTAGAATCCTCTATAATTTCTTCTCCCAGCCCTAGCCAAAAGAGTAAATTTAAAAACAAACCAAAACCACTATCTTTTCCTGAGAAGATTATAGATTCTATTGTGCAGAGTTTATAGTTTTGGTCATACCTCAATTTAATTCTCCAGACAGATTTTGAAGAATGACAGTAGATTACCACAGACATAACCAAGTAGTATCCCTGATTACAGCCACCACACCAGATGTGGTGCCTTTGCTAGAGAAGATTAACACAGCTTTGGGTACCTGGTATGTGGCCATTCATTTATTGAATGTATTTTCATTTGTTTTTCTCTCCTTATCAGAAAAGAGGATCAGAAGCACTTCATGCTCGCATGAAATGGGCAACAGTATATATTGTGCATTGTCACCAAGGGTGTGCTAACCCTTCCGCCATGCATATTAATCAAGTCCAAAAAGATCTGCACTTCCTGGTCATCCCTCAGAATATCCCATATACCCTCTCTAGTGCTGACATCATGCTAATCAGACCAGATGAGGAGCAATGAGTCCAAGTTGGAGACCTAACTATGATACAAGCCTCCACAGGTGGGACGTAAACCCTATACAGTTTTGCCTACAAATCAGTAAAAATTTTAAGATAGTGATCAGGGGCATTTTGAGACATCCTCCTTAGGGAAAATTACCATGTCGTGCACCTCTCACCATGAAGAGGTAGCACAGCACCTGGTCGGTCTCTTCCGGTCCTGGAGACAGCATATTTTACACCTGGGAATGCTGTTCCATAGCATGGATTGGGTGGTATGAAAAGCCACTAGCTTTGTGAAAGCAGCTCTGATGCCTGAGCCCTAAATTTCAGAAGACACTGTGGTATTAAAGATAAAAGTGACGGAGAGAACTTCTCTGTGGAGTTTATAAGCAGCTTTGATAGGAAAACCAGGTCTTGGCGGGCTGTTTGGCAATGTTCAAGCCGTCGGTTCCTTCATGGATGCCTCAGCTTCAGAGAGCTACAAGGACACACTCTTCTTAGGGCAACCCATATTAAGTGATGGACCGACACAAGGCTATAACCTAGGACACCTCTGAAGGAGCTGATCAAGGCCGATGTGAGGTGTGCATTGCAACACACAACTTCCCCATCTCAGAGTTGGCTTCCTGGAGAATTCAATTGACAATAATTTTGTGGGCATTTTTGTTTGAATTTTTTAATGTAGTTTTTTTAATTGATATTAAGATAAATTTATAGAAAACCCAAGATCGATTTACAGTAAGCCCAATACTATTAATTTCCATATAGCTAGATTTTGTTTGCTAATATTTTAAGACAGTCGCATTGAGTTTCTTTTGTAAAATAGGCCTACTATCGTACTACTACTGTCCTTGTTGTGTTTGAAATCTCTTTGTTTTCAAACATATAAAGTGAGTTAGGAGAGTTCTCTCTCTTTCTATTCTTGTGAAGAGTGTGCTATTTGATTATAATTATATAATTTATATTATTAATAGAATTATTGTTAATTAACAGTCTTTAAATGTTCCACATAATTCACTGAAAAGCCATTCTGATCTGGGGTTTTCCTTTTAATATTTTAATTACAGTTTAATTTCTATATTATTTCTACTACCTATTTCTTCTGTACTTAATTTGACAAAAACATATTTTTTCCAGAGATTTATCCATTGCATTTAACAGTTCAAATATATTTGCATATAGTTTTTTTATAATTTAATATTTTGATGTGTATAATATCAGTAATTCTTTTCTATTGTCGATGTTGGTCAGCTGTGCTTTTTAAAAAAAATCAATCTCTCTATAGTTGTGTTAATTTTATCAATTTTGTCAAAGAATAAATTGTCTGCTGTTTTTTTTAAAGTAACTCTTTGAAATAGATGTAGAGCTTACTAATTTTCATTCTTTCTTCAGTAGCATTCACCTTTAAACTACATAAATTTTTCTCTAAATTTTTGTGTGCTTTAAATAGCATACAAAAGAGCATTCTAATATGTAGTGTTTTGCTTGTAGTATATTTCAAAATATTGTTAATATTCTTATATTTTATTATTTGATCTCGATTTGCTTAGAATTATCTTTTACATTTTATAAACCTATGTGATTTTAAAATTATTCTTTGCTATTTCTATTTCAATTGCCTTGTAATTTGAGAATGTGCTCTGTATATTAAACATTCAATCCTTTGAGTTTTATTCACTTTTATCATATGGAAAAAGAATGTCACTTAGTTCTAATTTGATTATCTTTTAAGTGGCATCATTATTTTATTTAATATAGTTGCTGATAATTTGTATATTAAACCCATTTGGGGCCAAGTTTTCACTTTTTACCTTTTTTATATATTTTTTTCTATTTTTCTTCCTGTCTTTCGGATTGATGACATTTTCTTATTATTTCAGTTTTTCTTCAATATTTATAAGGCAGTTCTACTATTTTCTGTTTCTAACTTCTTTTATTTTTCTATTACTTTGCTGGTTTCACTAGAAATTCTATTACAAACATTTAATTAATTGCAATCAAAAAAGTATTCTCTTATTAGATAACGTAAAATTATAAAAAAACTTAAATTCACTCAGCCTTCACTTAGCTTTATTTAAAAAATCCTTTTGTTCTTTAAAATTCAGAATTATTATTATTTTATGTGGATAATGTTTATATGTATCTTTATACTATCTTTACTCTTCTTTATTTCTTTCAAATTGATCGGGAACTCTGTGATACTACCTAAAATATATTTTGCTATCTAAAATATATCTGCTAGAATTTATTTTAGTTTGGGTTTTCCGGTGGCAAAAATTCTCAGCTTTTGTTTGTATGAAAATATATCAAATTTTCCTAGTTTCCAAATTTTGGAAATTATTTTTCTGCATATAGAATTCTAAGTTTGCAATTATTTCTAATGATTCTTTGACAATATCATTTCCTTGGCACTTTGACACTAAGGGATTTCTATTTTATAATATATGTATGATAATTTCAATAGCTGAAGTACTTGTATGTCTGTTCC
>NW_011888794.1:1520595-1538210 GCF_000151845.1 Pteropus vampyrus
AGAGAACTTACTGGTTTATCTCTAATTAAACTGAGGGAAAAACAAATAATATTCATTTCTTTTAAATGATTATATTAAGAAATAGTACCTCAAATAGAGAATGCTAATATCAATTACATTTAAGCCTTAATGGTTGCAAGTCCATGTGTCCTTGTTTTACCTAACGCTCCATCTTTTTGCAGATGGTACCACTCTCACTCTCAAGTGTTCCAGTTTAGTTGATAAAATATATAGTCACCACATTTATAAGTTATATCTCTACATCTCTACATATTTTCTTATTTTGCATATATTATAATTAAAGGGTAACTATTTCAGAATGGGAAAAGTTATAGGCTGAAAGAAAATTTAAGATTTCAACAAGTTTGTTACATGGACAAAGCTAACAAAAATTGAATTCTATTTGCTTTCGACCAAAATATAAGCAAATGTGCTGTGCCTATACACTGGCTGAATGTTCTTTTCAGCAAGTTGGAAGATAAATGCTGAGGTCTTGTTGCAATCCCATGAACAGTGCATTAGGGTTCCCTTTTCTCCACATCTTTGCCAACACTGTTGTTTTTTGAATTATTGATGATGACCATTCTGACAGGTGAGAGGTGATATCTCATTGTCGTTTGAATTTGTATTTCTTTTATCATTAGTGGTGTTGAGCATCTTTTCATATGTCTGTTGGCTATCTTTGGAGAAAATGTCCTCTTTGGAGAAAAGTCTGTTCCTCTGCCCACTTTTTAAATTGAATTGTATTTTGGTGTTAAGTTGTATGAGTTCTTTATAAATTTTGGATACTAACCCCTTATCAGATGCATCTTTGGTGAATATCTTCTCTCAATCAGTAGATTGTCTTTTTGTTTTATCGATGGTTTCTTTTACTTCTACATAAATCTTATTTTTTAAAAAAGTGGTATCAGAAAAAAAAGTGGTATCAGAATTATTACAATTATCATGTTTACATTTAATGAAATAAAAGCATTACCACTTAATTTTAAATTTCTGGTTTGAATCTAAATCAAACTAGTATATATTTTTACAAAAACTGATGTTGGAATACACTATAATCCTTTGAGAAAGGATTTTGAATATCAGAAGATGAATTATAAACATGTTACAGAATTTTTTGTAGAGAAAAGCACATTTCAGACATTTTGCCTATTCAGATATGTGTTAAAGACAGCAAAAATATGCAAGGAAAATTTCAATGTTTTAAAAAATGTTATGACTTTGAAATTTCTTAGTCTATAGAATAATAGTATAATAGACAATATTTTAATGAATTTTTCATTGATATGGTTGCACCATTCGTGTTATCCTTCTAAAGTACACAAATTTATTAAAATATTTGAAAAAACTGTCACAAGTGGGCTCTAAAAAATTTAACAAAACTTTGCCTTGCAGTTACAAAACAGTGAAGGGAATTAAAGTACAGCACAGGGAAATATAGTCAATAATATTGTAATAACTCTTTGTGGTGTCAGGTGGGTACTAGATTTATGGGGGGAATCTCTTTGCAAGTTATGTTAATGTCTAACCACTATGCTGTACCCCTGAAACTAATATAACCTTGAATGTCAACTGTAATCGAAAAAAACTTTGCTTCATAATTAAACTTCATAGCATTATCAGAAAATTTCTTTGACTGAAGTAAAGAATGCTTGAGATTAGAAGACCAAGTCAAAAATCAAGAAAAAGAAAACAAAATGTTTAGCTTTTGGATGTGTTCAGATTTTTTGAGGAAAAAAACCTAATATTTAAGAATTGGTTTATTACTTGTTTTTTATATATTTCTTTTTATTAAGTTTCTATTTTGAATTTTGAATTTTGTTTTAGGACTTTTTTGTTTTGTGTTTGTTTGTTTTTGGTAGATGCTGTAGGGATGACATTATGCTGTCAGGGTACTACTTAGAGTTAATATCACACCATTTCATTCAAAGTATAAGATACTTGTAATGATGTAACCAATTTACTTCCCATCCTTGTGCTTACTTCAATATACATTTCACCTACCTCCTTAATATAACCTACAACACACTTGTTGCTTTAATTAGTCTTATGCTTTTAAACAAAATAAGAGGAAAGTGATAATATTTTATATTTAATCCAAAATTTACTATTTCTGGTGTTTGGTATTTATTTCTGTATATTTGAGGATCAATCAGCTGTCAACTCCTTTCAACTTGAAGAAATTCTTTTAATATTTCTTTTACTGTTGGTCTGCTGCTGCAGACCAACCTTTATTTTTTTCTGCACACAAATATTTATAGTTGTTTTATTTATAATTGCCGATAATTTCAAGTAACCAAAATGTCCCTCAATAGGTGAATGAATCAAATAAAACATGGTACATTCATGAAATAGAATATTATTCAGTGATAAAAAGGGATGAGCAATTAAACCACAAAAAAAAAAGACATGGGGGACCAAAAATTAATATTGCTAAGTGAAAGAAATCAGCCTGAAAACATTACATACTATATGATTACATCTAATGACATTCTAAAAGAAAAAAATTGTAGAGACAGTGAAAATATCAGTAGTTGCCAAGACTTTGGAGAGAGAGGGGAGAAGAAATGCATAGGTAGAATACCAGGAATTTTAGGTCAGTAAAACTATTTTGTATGAGACTGTAATAGTGGATTCATGGAATTATGCATCTCTCAAAAACCATAGGACTATACTACACAAAGAATGAATCCTAATGTAAACTATGGACTTTATTTAAAAATAGTGTCAGTATTGGTTCAGCACTTTTAACGAATGTAACACAATAAGTAAAAATTGGAAAAAAAATTAGAGAGGAGGAGTAAATGGGAAGTCTCTCGCTCAATTTTCCTGTGAACCTAAAACTGCTTTAAAAATAGTCTTTTAATGTAAAAATATTTTTGTTTTGTCATTTTCAGAGTTTTAATTTTATTGTTGAGATTCTAAATGTTTATTCATCATGAACATAATTTCTTTCAAGTCCTTGAGCATATTTATAATAGTTTAAATGTTTGCCAAGTTTGAGTCATAGGTTATGCCATAATTTTTTTTTTAACTCTTTATCTTTGAATGTGGGCCTTAGTTTTCACATGTCTAATGTTTTATTTTATACTAGTTACTGAAGATAATATATTGTGTAGATTTGGGATTCTGTTATCTTCCTCTGAAGAGAGTTGATTTTTGTTTTAGCCAGTAGTTAACGTGACTTAACTTATACTCTAAACTCCGTCTTCTTTATAATGGGCAGCAATCAAAACTGTTCAGTTCTTTCAAAATCCTGGCTGTTCCTCGTTTGCCTGGAAGATTGGAATCTATTCTATGAATACACACTTCAGGAGTTAAATGATGGCTACAGAAATGTTTGAGTGGCAAATTTGGAGTTTTTTCTCTGTGCCTCAGTTTCTTTCTGGGTTTCTTCTCTTACTTCCTAAATGCTGTGGTAATACCAAATTTCATTCTCTGGATCTTCAAACTATTAATCATGTGGTGTTTTCTTGGTCCATTCAAACTATGCTGCTTGCTCTGGAGAGTATCCTCAGCCAAAAAAAGTGTATAGGAAAATTACTTGATGAAATTTGTTTATTATTATAGTGAACTCATTTCTGGTTTCCCCTGCATTAATTTACTCTGAGTTCCTTCAAACAGTTGTTTGTATATTCTTTTTCTCTCTCACATTTTTGGAGAATATAATTTCATTATGTATTTTTACCTCCCATTTAATTTTAAATTAACTTCCCACAAGCCATTCTACACCTGCTCATTGATTTACACTCTCAGATCACTGGTGAGTCTCTGAAGCCAGTCTTTGAGGTAGATCATTTAAGACAGAGTGCCATAGGGCAAGACAGGTTTGGGAAACAAAAAAAGATCTCTTAGTTCTTGTCTATTCCTAATTTATATGGTAAATTTGACAACTAACTTAACTGTAGTTTGACAGCTTTAAAAATTGTTATAAAAATAGCTGTCTCACAGGATTTATTGTAAAGAAAAATTATAAACCAGTGAAATTATTGGATCCCTTCTCCTATGGTTACAACAAAGTATGAAGTATTTTGAGAAAATACCTATTTCATTATACTTTTCTAATTTAAATCTTTTTATGAGTAGTGAATGATATTGAATTCTACATTGGCAACATAAAATGTTACAACTTTAACACAAATTTTAGTTTTTAGCTTGAGTTTAGTCCAACATTCTAGATGTGTCGAGAGAAAAGCAATGCTACAGCATTAAAATTTGGAATTGTTTTGTTTTCACTCTGGACAGTTGTCATCAGAACAAGTCATTATATACTTCATCTAGTAGGAAACAAATATTATGGAGGGAGGAAAATTTTTTTAAAAATTTAAAAAATACTTTTTAATTAAGAAAGCTGGTTGATATTTTTTGATAATCAGTATATATTAAAACTATTTTTATACTGAAGTACATTATAATCCACCTAATTTATTTTGTTATTTTATTATGATTGCCTCAAAAGATTCAAATACATATCTCCCTAAAAATATCCACATCAAATATAGGAGTTTGAACTTGTTAAAACTCTTACTTTCAGAAGATAAATACCATGTTTAATTGATTTTATTCTAATATACTTTGAATTTGGTGTGATGTTATGACCTTCATCTATAATCTTGTGGCTGTTTCCTATTATCAGTTTGAGGCACTAGATTAAAACATGACCTTTAACAATTACCAAAACAAATCATCTGTGTTTTCTCTATTCGAAGAGTTACCAGTTCTTTTAACCTTTTGAAGAGAACTTTTATTCATCCAATGTTATTTAAAAACCCAAATGACTTTTCAAGACCCTTTTAATTCTAAAGAGGGGAGATATTTAAAGCAGGACAGGACAAGTATTAAAATTAAACCTTTGGTAATTAGTGTATAGACTGTGCATGTGATGTATTCACAAGCATGTGAACATTCAGTGTTACTGTAAATTGATGTCAACCTTACTGAGTGATCCAAAATCCCTGCAAATCTGTCAAGCTTCTAAATATTAGTGAAGAAGCCTCTGGTGAAATTTTCAAATCACAGTTTGTCAGACAGTATATGAGAGCAAAATTCTTGAAATTTTACTTTTCACATAAATATCCAGAGACTTTTATTTGACATTCCCAACATATTAATAAACAGAATGTGAGAAAAATTTGTGATACTGAGTACTACCAAAAAAAAAATCAACAAATAAAAAATGAAAAGAGAAAGAGATCATTTTTAGGTGATATTCTGATCAAAATCCAATAATATTAAATATATATGTATATTAGATGTCTATAAAGGATGCCAGCTGAATTCACCAGAGATGTGATAGCTTTCCAGCCAACCTTTACGTGTAACAACTGAACAGACATGGTAAAACAAAGTAAAGAAAATGTACTTTAACTCCTTTTTCACTTTACATCATATACAAAAGTAAATAAGATATAGACTGCAGACCCAAACATAAGAGCAAAAACTCTAAAACCTTTAGAGCAAAATATAGGAGGAAATCTTTACTACATAAATGTGATAAATTATCAAAATTAATGCCACCAGCTCTTCAGAAGATACTATTAAATAATATAAAGGCAAATAAATGATGTGAACAACATTCTTGCACCAATATACAAAACTGAACAACATTCTTGCACCAATATAAAAAAATAAACTCAAAATGGATTAAAGAATTATGTAAAACCTGAAACCATAAAACCCTTAGAAGAAAACATAGGCAGTAAATTCATTGACATTGCTCTTGGTAATATTTTTTTCTGATGTATCTTCTTGGGAAAGGGAAACAAAAGAAATCATTAACAAATGGGACTATATCAAACTAAAAAGTTTTTGCACAGCAAAGGAAACCATTGACAAAATGAAAAGACAACCTACTGAATAGGAGAAGATATTTGTCAATGACACATCTGATAAGGGGTCAATATCCAAAATTTATAAAGAACTCATACAACTAAACACACAAAAAAACAATTCAATTAAAAAAAAAAAAAAAGGACCTAAATAGACATTTCCCCAAAGAGGACATATGGATGGCCAATAGACATGTGAAAAGATGTCTATTGGCCATCCATATGTCACTAATCATCAGAGAAATGCAAATTAAAACCACATGCTATATTACCTCATACCTGCCAAAATGGTTATCATCAATCAACAAGTGTTGGCGAAGACGTGGAGAAAAAGGAACCCTCATACACTATTGGTGGGATTGCAAATTGATGCAGCCAGTATGGAAAACAGTCTGGAGTTTTCTCAAAAAATTAAAATAGAACTACTTTATGATCCAGCAGTCCCACCTCTGGGTGTTTATCTGAAAAAAAAACAAAACACAATTTGAAAAGATACATGCACCTCTGTGTTCACTGCAATGATATTTACAGTAGCCAAGAGGTAGAAACAACCTAAGTGCCCATCAGTAGATGATTGGATAAAGAAGAATTAGTACACATATACAATGGAATATTACCTAGCCATAAAAAAGAATGGAATCTTACCAATTGAGACAACATGGATGAACCTAGAGGGTAGTATGATAAGTGAAATAAGTCAGAGAAAGACAGATACCATATAATTTCACTTATAGGTGGAGTCTAAAGAACAAATCAAATGAAACAGAAACAGACTCATAGATACAGAGAACAAACACGATTGCTAGATGAGAGGGAGTTGGGTGTATTAGGTGAAAAAATGAAGGGAAATTAGTAGTTATAAAATAGTCACAGGGATATAAAGTACAGCATAGGGAATATAGTCAATAATATTGTAATGACTCTGTGTAGTACCAGGTAGGTACCAGACTTACTGGGGGGAATCATTTCATAAGTTATATAAATGTCTAAACGCTATGCTATACACCTGAAACTAATATAAAATAATATCAAATGTCAACTAATTGAAAAAAAAATATTGTATTGTATATCTAAAGTGTTTTTAGTTTACCTGATAAGACTATTTATATGTTTCTGTATCATAAAAAGTGAAGATAACCATAAAAAGGTTTATGTAGAAATAAGAATAAAAACTTTGTTATATGACACGTAGAATGATTAACTATAATTAATTAAATAGTGCTTTGTACTTGATACTTTTAAGAAATTATTTTCTAATGTTATTTTTATTTTACAAATGTAGGTATTATCATCTCAATTTTACATTCATTATTGACATCCTATTTCATTTATCACTGGGCTCTGGGCCAAAGCCCTATCAATTTCATTCATATAATTATAAAAATAACCAAGACATTCCTATTCATTCGCTAACTCGCTTCCCCAATTCATCTGTTCTAAATCCTAAATTGGTTTCTTTTAACTCCCATATCACATCAATACTCTTTTTTGTGGTTTAAAATTGTCATATTTTGGCACTAAAAGGTTCTATTAATCAAACATGTCAAAATTATTTAGTGGTTCCAGAAAGCCTTTTATCGCTTCTATTGTCTTACTTGATCTAAATTTGAGAAAAATAGTTTGCACACTTGATCAGTTGTGACCATAATGGTCCCCCTAAAATGCTCACATCTTAATTTTTGGAACCTGTCAATAACTGCCTTATGTGATTAAAGAGACTTTGTAGATGTGACTAAGTTAAGGATCTTCAGATGGGGAGAGTACCCAGGATTATTCATGTGGACCCAACGTAATCACGAGTCCTTATGAGAGGGAGCCAGGAAAGCCAGTCAGTAGTAGATGTGATATAAACAGGAAGTTGAGGTGATGCAATGATAAAAGCAAGAAAATTCTTCTCCCCAGAAGCCTCCAGAAAGGATGTAGCCTGCTGACATCTTGATTTTACTCTTCTGACCTCCAGAACTGCAAGAGAATAAAGTTATATCATTACAAACCACTAGGTTTGAGATAATTTGTTATAGCAACAATTTTAAAATGAACTAATACAGATTTTGGCACCTGGAAGTGGAGTGCCGCTGTAACAAATACTCTAAAAATGTGGAAGTCAGTTTTGAATTACATAATGAGCAGAAGTTGGTAGAGCTTTGAGATTCTAAGAGAAAAAGTGATACTTGTCATAAACTGACTTGATTAGAGAGCTTAGAATGAAGTGAGGATCAAGGGTAGAGAAAACTTGTATTTTCAGGAATCCTCTAGAAGCTGAAAAAGACAAATGGATTTGCCCTTCAGAAACTCTAGAAGGAATCCACGCTACCTAAACCTTGACTTGAGATTGCTAAACTTGACTTTAACTGTTCTGACTTCCAAAACTATGAAGTAATGATTTATGTTATTTTAAATTTGTGTGAGTTTGTTACAGTAGGAATAGGAAATTGACAGATGTCTGAAGGCAGCTATTTTCAACTTCCTTCCCAAATCTATTGTCCTTTCAAGTTATTTCAAGTAGTGTGATGAGGAAATGTTAATCTTACAGGGATTGAGGCTGCTGTCTTTGGAGAAGCTGGGATTTCTGGAATTTGGTGGACAAAGAATTTGATAATGTAATAATTTTTCCTGTTTAGCAAGAATTTTACATTGACATAAAAGCTGATAGAATTTCAAGGTGTGAATTGTAATTAGGTAAATATTCTTTACTTTAACCTTGTTCACTAAGGTCCACTTAAGACTATTCTTTGCTGTGTCCTAAAACAAAAGATCTTTGATCATTTCAGTAACTAACAATGGTGGGATCATTGCACAATACATTCTATACTATAGCTAATGTACACTATCTATTTCTATATTTAACATTTTATTTCTTAGTTCCAGAATATCTTAACGATTGTGAAGAAATTTATTTTTATTTTTTAAAAGATATTGTTAGTTATAAATTACCATTGTCTTAGTTTCAGCTCTGCACATATGTCAAAGTTGTCAATATAGAGATTCATGAGACAATTTATGGGACATAATGCAATTATTTATCATAAAGCCAATTGTAATTAAATTCTACATAAATCTGAATAGCTAGTTTAAATACAGTTGTGATTACCAACTCAATAATGTGAAAGTACCCTCTCCTCACGTAATGACAAGCTAGCACCAAAATTTAGTACTAGAGTACTGATCCATTTTTTAGCATAAAAAAAGGTAAAATTGTTTTTAAACCATAAGAGCAACTATATGCCCAAGATATTTGGTTGTATGCTTGGCATATATTATGTTTACTTTATTGGAAAAATAATAATTACTTTATCAGAAAAGATAGTCTGCTGTTCCTATGATCATTTCCTTTAATTCTTATATCTTTCTATTTATTCCTTTCTTTCCACTCTAATAGAAAATTTTTACTTGCTAAATCTAATGAGACTGCAAGCTCATTATGTAAGACTTTACAGTCATTTAAAATTCTCAAATTGATTTGAGGTTCAATACCCCAGCTTCTACTTTTACCCAAACTTGAGTAAACAAACATTAAATTCAGTGAAATAAATTTGGATGTATTTTTGATAATCTATGTAAATGTAGAATGAAAATACATTTCATTGTTCTTAACATATTTATGATATTCTTGGTATAACTTACCTCCAATGCAGTTCTAATTTTCTAGTAACCTATGACAGAATTTATAGTCCCTATTACCACACTCCCTATAGCAGTATCCACATGAAAGTGCAAGTTATTTCAGCTAAGCAACAAAAGCTTCTTTCATAAGAAACATCAGGGCTATTCCTCAGACAGGTACTCTATAATGCCAAAGTGAGATATTTTGCCAATATACAGTTTCATCCTACTATAGTTGCTTCATAAATATAGAAAGGTATATCTGCTTTATTTCTCTCTCCTCTTTTTCTTGCTTTCCCCCCTCTCCCTAAATATGTAAGATGATTTGAAAAAGACAAATTTTCAAGAGTGTTGAGTAAATTTCTGTTCACTTTTTGCTGTGCAGAAACATTAATGGACATCAGAGATGGTGGTGTTTTCATATGGAATTTGCTCTAAGGTGGTGACAACGGCAATCTCAGAGCGTTTACATATAATAAAGTAACAGAAAGATTTTTTTTTTTTAATCTACTGCAACCAATGAAACTAATCATCTCACGGAAATACCAATATATTTCTAATGTTCTAAAGATCTGTTATCCTTTATTAACCTTTGGGCCTCTACAAATGTCCTAGCAAAACTAATTACTAAGCTGCCATACACTGATAACTAGAGACAAAAAGACCTTCAACAGATTATTAAAATACTCAAAAAATAGAGCAGTACCAGAAAACTAAGAACATGCATTACCCTAATGCTGCAAACTCAATATCAAAAGAAAATACTTACTTGGCCTAACAACTTTGAAAAACAGTCTAAAATTCTGATGCCCTTGCAGTAAAATGCAAAGTGATACTCCAGAGAAATATAAACAAGCCAAATATAAATAAAATTAGTAAGATTTCAGAGGTCACAGAGAATTAGCCGTAAGAGCTTAGCCCTGGAGACAGTATGAATTTCTTCAGTCTCTGCCATTACTTAGTTGTATGACCTTGGACTAGTTCTTTAATCAATTCGTGCCTCAATTTCCACATCAGTAAATTTAGAATAAAATCAATACCTGTTTCCTATGGTTATTAGGAGGAATAAATTAATGAATAGTTTTAAAGCTCTTAAACGGGCTGGCACATAATAAGTATTTTGTATTTGTTACACAAAAAATTATTTTAAAAATTTATTGTGACACTTCACCAAGTTCACAAGTTTGTGGATACTTCCATTTGCTCTTTGTAATCTTAGGTATCTCACAAACTAAATTAGAAGGTTAATAAGCAGCTATGAGTAATTAAAGTGCTCTCGAAACTGTTAGGAAAGGTAGAAAAGGAGAGATCAATAGTGGAGTGGGGGGAGTATAGAGGGAATTTGGTGTTCTCTCAGACAATAATAAAAAGTAAAATAGCAGTGTCTTTCTTTCCAACAAGAACACACTGGGAATTTGCCAAATCCATAAGTCTTATTAAATTAAAGTCAATGTGATAATTATATTTTTGAATACAACCGCCATTGAGAAACAATGGCACGTGATCCTGTAGATGGATTTTATATAACAAGGGCACCCAGTAGCCACTCATTTGTTTTAGCTGTTTATTCAGTCATTCATCCATCCATTTATTCATTCATCCACTGAAACATTCATTTAACTATCACCCACGAACACATGACCTATAACACATAAATCATCACCTAGCATCAACAGACTTGAGAAGACTGCACATGCTCTCCCTGCAGGAGATGATACTGGACAAACAGATTCAAATATTTATTATGAACAGGCGACTAAAGAAGGTGTAGGGAAGTAGTCTTTTCAGAAAGAAGTGTTTTTGCTGATTAAACAATGTGAATAGACAGCCCCTTAAAATGATGATTTTGGAAAATATATATATATTTTTTTTTTATTTATTTTAGTTTCAAGTATACAGTACATTGGTTAAACATCTATATAGTTCATTTAAAAAAATCCCAATTGCTCCCTCCTCCCCCTGACCTTTCACCTTGCGAACATATTAATGCTAACTTCATTCCCTATGCCATGCTCCCCATCCCTGTGACCATCCATCAGCTACTAATTCGTACTTCTTTAACCCTTCACCCCATTCTCCCAGCCCCCCACATCTCCCTCCCCTCTATTTGTCACCAAATTGTCTGCTATATTTGTGAGTCTGTTTTTTGATTAGTTTGTTCTTTTTATTCCTTAGATTCCACATATAAGTGAAATCACATAGTGTTCATCTTTCTCTGACTTAAATACCTTCTTGGTCCACCAAAGCAATCTTTTTCCATCCCCTTCCTTTTAGTCTCTGTGTGTTTTTAATCTGATGTGAGTCCTTTGTAGGCAGCATGTAGGGGTCTTGTTTTCTTATCTATTCATCCTCTCTATCTTTTAGTTGGAGCACTTAATTTGTTTTCCTTTGACGTATTTATTGATAGGAATGTAGTTGTTACCATTCTTCATTCATTTGGGATACATGTATTTTCCTCTTAAAAAAGTCCTTCCAACATTTCCTGTAATACTGGCTTGGTGGAGATAAATTCTTTTAGCTTATTTTTGTCTGGGAAGCACTTTATCTGTCCTTCGACTCTAAATGATAGCTTTGCTGGATAAAATATTCTTGGTTGTAGATACTGGGTCTTCATCATGTCAAATATTTTGTGCCAAACCCTTCTGTCCTGCATAGTTTCTTTTGAGAAATCAACTGCCAGCCTTATGGGTGTTCTATTGTAGAAAACTATCTGTTTCTCTCTTGCTACTTTTAAGATTTTTTTTCTTTGTATTTAACCTTTGGCATTTTAATTATGATGTGTCTTGGTGTGAGCCTCTTTGGATCCCTGGTTTTTGGGGTTCTCTGAGCTTCCTGGGGTTGTATATCCATTTCCTTCAGCATCATTATTTCTTCAAATAGCTGTGCAACATCTGTTTTCCTTCAGGTACGCTGATCAGATATTTTGACCTTTAATAGTGTCTCATATGCTCCTTAAATTATTTTTATAGACTTGGCTTCTTTTTTCTTGCCATTCTGATTGAGTGTCCTTGGCTTTCCTGTCCTCTAGATAGGTCATTTGATCCTCTTCTTTATTCACTTTGTTTAGTCCTTTGTTTATTCCATTTAATATACTTCTTATCTCAGATAATGTATTCATTTCAGACTGATTCCCTTTTATAATTTCCATGTCCATTTTTTATGTTTTTTATCTCTTTGTTGAAGTTCTCACTGAACTTATCTAAACTTCCCAAAAGTTCATTGAGCATCTTTATAACCAGTGTTTTGAACTCTGCATCGGTTAGATTACTTCATTATGTCTGAATCTCTGTTCTGTTCTGTCATATGGTTTCTACTTCTTTGTCTTCCCATTTTGGCTGCCTTTCCATGTCTGTTTCTATGTACTAAGCAAAGCTCCTATGTCTCATGGTCTTATTAATGTGGATTTGTGAAGTAAGTGTCCAGTGGCACAGTCCTGTGAGGGGTTCAGCTACAGGCCAAACTTAGCCCAAGCCTTCACCCCTCCAGAGCCACCTGTTAAGATTCAACAAGCAATCCACAGATACTGTGCTTCTAGTTGCCTCAAAAGGCCACACCAGAAACCGAGGCCAGCTGCCTCCAGTGTGAGTCTAGGCGCTGCTCAGCAAGGAGCACCTGACTCACTGAGGATACACCTGGATGCAGCTTGGGTTGGGCTGTGAGTTGGGGGACGCGGGGTTTCAGGGAATACTCTGGGCGGGGCAACCTCTGTTATCCAGTTTGATGAAGTCACAGCTATGCTGGCACTGTGTCTGCACTGGGATGGGGAAGGGCTCAACAGGGAACAACGGATACTGCCAGCACTTTGGTACAGAGTAAGTCTCGCCCCAGCCCTCGCTCCAACAATGTCTCCCTGTAAGTCCCTGGTGCACCCTGCACTACAGCCAAATCCTCTCTATCTTTTAGTTGGAGCACTTAATTTGTTTCTCTTTGACGTATTTATTGATAGGAATTTATTGATAGGAATAAATACGTCAAAGGGAAATACGTCACTGGTGCTCAGAGCGAGCAAGTCCATCACTGAGAAAATCCTCTCATGGGCGCGGCCCCATTATGAAGCGTCTGCCACTGCTGTAGCCTCCGTCTCACTCAGCCACTTGGGACCAGGCAGCCCTGCGTCCTTGCCCCATCCTACCTTCTGCCATTGCAAGGTGATTTCTTAGATTTCTCCCTAGTTGTATAGCTTGTTCATATAGAACCCAGGTGATTTTTCCTTGCTGTTTGCCCCTTGTTTCCGTCACAATTTTGATTTGATCACCAGAGGGATGAACGGAGCTTCTGTCATCTATGCTATTTTTTTCCCATTGAAAAGAAATATTTTTAAGCAAATCCTAGTAAAATGAGCATAAATATACATACCAATTCTACTTATTTACACATAATTTATTTTTTTGTTTGATTTGTGGTCTCTTAACATGTAGATGTAACCATAGCTCATTGTTGAGGATATATTTATAAATTGGTCAAATTGCCTTAGGTTTAGCTCTTAAATGTAAATAATATATCAGTGAACAGAGATAGTACAAGGAGCCCTAAAAGAGTAGCTAAGCAACCAGAGTACTAATTCAAGCTCTTAACCAGCATTTGCAGTGTGACTTCAGGCAAATTAATTCAACTATGAGTTAAGTATCTCTCAGTGTTATATGTCTATGTTTTTGATGAATTTTTAGCAATGCTGTTCTTATGGATATGGGTCAGTTTTGATAAATTAGCAATGTCATTCTTATAGGTACAGGTTTGAAATATAGTTTAAACACTGCTTTAAAAATCACAGAGTGAGTATTAACCCAAGTGGATGTGCCTTAATTTTCAGACAAATAGTACAAAACTAGAAATGTATAGCCATATATTAAAGCCTTTACTTATAGTCGTATGTTGTTTTTAAAGCATTTGACTACATGTTCTTGTATTATCTTGACTTTTCACCTATATATTGTGTTTTCGTAATGACCTAAAATTTTTTCACAAGCTTTTATCTTACGAAAAATTAAAGTTATCCAACAGTTTTGTATTAATATAAATTCCTCCAAGATGGATGCATTTTTTTGACCCAAATATTTACCTTTAACAGAAAAGAAATTGCTTCTGCAGGGTATTATATCAATGGCTAAAATAACCAACTCTCTATGAAACATAAAAATTCAAATAATAGATAAAATATTTATATTTCTTCTGAGAATGTTATACATATCTAATAAGCTACAGAAAACTATCTTGGAAATTAAAAAACAGTAGCTAGCTATTTGAACCTTTAGGAAGATGACATTCTTTGAATACAAATTGATGTATCTGCATGTGTTCTAGATGTGAATATTTCCTTTTTTTTAAAAAAACTTCAGTATCCTAGATCTTCAGTCTTGTCTGCTTTATGTAAATAATCCAATGCATCAGCTGTTTCTACTGTATTGACCAACATAGACTTCCCATACAGGGAAGATCAATTATTCATCGCTGAAATAATGCTAAATAACAAACCACCTAATCAGAGTGGCTGAAAACAAAACTCTGTTTTTATTTCTCATGGGAGTATGGGTGGAAAGAGTAGTCGTGATGATTTGGGTCATTTCTGGTAGAACTCAGCTGTGTCCATTCATGCATTTGAGGTTGGTTGGCAGTAGACTATGGCTGGCTACTAGAATGGCCTCGGGTAGGACATTTGGCTCTTTTACATATATCCTTGTTATTCCTACAACATTCTACCATATTCTCATGGTTGTGGCAGAGATTCAAAAGGAAGTAAGCTCACTCATGCAACCGGGAGAAAGAGGACCCATTCACATACTCCTCAAGCTTCTGCTTTTCTCATGCTTGCTTAAAACAAGTAACATAGATGAGCCCAGAGTCAGAATGAGAAGGCACTGAAACTTGCAGGGTTAGGATACAGGGAGTTCTTTAACTGTCATAATAAATGTCATACAGAAAATGAAATCCTATAGGATTAGTGTGGGTAAGAATTTTCAGAAATACCTGTGCTCCAGCAAGCTCAATTATTAAAATCATTTTGCTTCTTTATAAGTGGAAAGGGATTAATTATAATTATAGTAATTTTATATTTTATTATAAAATTATTGATTAATTATACAAAATTAAACAAAAAATTTCTCAAATTCACACTCACAAGGTTGAAATATTATAACTCTTTTAATTACGTATATGATTACATGTTACAAACAAAATTGAGAATGCACTGTATATTCATGTCAGTCATGTTTATACTGTGTTTATATGTATGTTTGTATGTGTCTATATATGCATTTATACTGTTATATGTCATATAAATATATATGTGAACACACACATGCACACATACATGTGTGCGCACACCAGATATAGCCCTTCACACATGTATATTCTTATCATTAGCATTTTTTTTCACATATAAAATTATTGAAACTCTTAATTCAAAACCACATTTATTAAAATGTTTACTTATTGTTGGGATCTTAAAATACTTCTAAATTTAAACTATTATTAATAAAGCAATATATTATATATTCTAGAACATAGATATTTTTAGTTTTAATTTTTTTCAAGATGATATTCTACAAGTTGAATTATTGTACCAAAAATATAAATGGTGATAAGGTTTTTAACGTATGATCCTATATTGCCCATGAAAATGCTTTTACTATTTACTCTTCTAGCAACAGTATCTGAAAATATAGACTCTTCTTCACTCTCAACAAAGCTTGGTAATTTAATTTGCCAATGCAAAAGTCAAACAGGTTATTTTATTTTTATGGAGTACGATCTTTACCAGTTATATAGTTTTTGTCAAATTACTTAACCATTCTCAGCTTCATTTTCCTCATATGAAAAATTAGTATGGCTCAATCTATAGAGAGGTTTAGTAAGGATTAAAAGCAGTGAGAATTACAAATTGCTGAGCATATTTTCAGGCACAAAGCAAGTATTCAAAAGTGTTTGGTATTTTTTTTTATCCTTGACATTACATTTGTTGATTTTATCTATTGAATTGAGCATTCAAGTACTTCAAATATTTTTTTATTAAGATTAAGTTTTTAATTTTCTTATTAACATATTAGAACTCTTTATACTAAGCATATTAGTTCATTGTCATATATATGACAGTGATTTTTCCAGTATAACACTTAACTTAGTTTACAGTATTATTTGCAGAATTTTAAATTTTTGTGTCCATTTTTTTATTCACATACATTTTTTTCTCTTTATGCTTAGAAAGATTTTTGCCAGAGATGAGATACATTTATTATTTATTATTAAAATTTTTATGCTGAATTTTTCAATTATTATATCTAGATTTTTGAGTACCATAGTGGTATCATTGACTGATTTTCACAGAGTTGTTGGGGAATTTACAAATTATTCCTTATAATCAGTTTAATACAATAAATAGCTTTAAAAAAGTTTTCAATGTATGTTAGCTATAATTCAGGGCACATTAGTATAGATTTATATTAGCTATAGATCGAGCCCTTACTCATTCCAAATGTTTCTTTTATAACATCCTAAATTGTTTTCCACAGAGATTTTAGAAAACTACTCTAGACAACTCAAGAAACCAATAGGGAAGATTAGCAGTGAATAAGAGGAAAGAATCTATGAAACAAACTATTGAAACTTGTGTTCCTCATAGGCCTTAAGCTGTGGGCTGTTTCCTTTAAAAACAACTGATTCATTCAGTGAAATACCTGAGAAATAGAATGAATAAGGGAATCATGGATTTTACTTCTGGAGAAAAAGAAAGTGACATGCAATTTGCATATTGAGTATTTACCTAGCTGAAGTGGTACCTCGGTCTCTCAAGGCCGGGCCACACTGTCATATAAAATGTTTATGGACACATATCACTAGTGCCAAGTAGTGCACATAGAGAATATAAGACTTACTGGGGATAAACTTCATAGCAGAAGACACTTAATCTCAAACTCTCATTAACCTCTGGTTTAGGCTCAGCACAGATGTCTGCGAATGGCATAACCAAGTTCCAGTAGAATGGCAATAGAAAGTAAACTACCCTCTGTGCCCACTGTGCTGATGTTAATTCAGGAATAAGTGATAACACCGTGTATTCTTTTTTTTCTGGTAGGCAATTTGGTGGCATTATCAGAACTGAGTGCATCAGCATTGAAGAGTAGTCGTTTCCTAAAGCACCTTAAATATGTCGTACAGTTTGAGAGACTGTTCCTTTAAAGAGTAATGTCA